>NC_058501.1:20184967-20531633 GCF_020382885.2 Scatophagus argus
GAACCAGCCTCCCATTCATCCAATAATGCAAAGCAATCGACAAATTCCAAGAGCTGTTACGTTCACAATTTGTTTTTGTTTTGTTTTTTTAACTTCTGTGTCGATCTGATAAGACAGCAGAAACCGTTCTCAGCAAAAGCCGACGATGATCTGATGTGACAGCAGACAGGTCGCTTTCTTCCCTTCTCCGTTGGAGTTCCAGCTTTTCTATCAGTTCTTAACGGCTTAAGACAAGCGTTGGGCATGCAGTCGTCTCTCCCACGGTAAACATCATCAGAGCTCAGCAGAGAGACACTTTTCTTGGTCTGCCACTTCTGTTTACCAGTAAAGCCTCTCAGTCCTCACCTCTGGGAAAGAAGGATACAGGAAAACAGGCGTACGCACTCTTCCATACTACTGTATGTGTTAACATTCTCAGCTCCCTGTTCATCTGAATGCCTGAAAAATACTGCCTGCAAAAGACTTGGTCCAACAACTAAGAGAAATGCATTGTTTGTGTGTTTTTCAGGAGCTTGTTGACCTTCAGAATTAACCGATAAGACCTGCAACTTTTTACAAATTCATGGCGAGACCAAAAGCAGAAATGTATTAGTCCATCACTTAAACCTTTGCGACTTCCTGCCCTGCCTGTTCCTCTCTGTTGGTCCCTGTTGATAACAAAAATCTTCAAAAGGAGATAACAAATACATGCATGTATTTTTAAAAAAGGATAAATAAGGGCTAGGACAGCTGTGCACTGTGGTTGTCAGCGTCACTGGGGATAAGATGCTGTCAAATACCGTGTTGTAAACGACTGTGGCACAGTGTCATCACGTTAGTGCCTCAAACTTTCAACATACTGGAGCTGAAATGTAAAATTACTTCATTGCACAGCTTTAAACAAGCACCTTTGTTGGTCTCTGCAAAATATGTAAAATATTCTTCAAAACACCACAAACACAAACGGGTTGGTTGAAGTTTCATGACAGCTGACTTGGGGTCACTTTAAAAGCAACACAGTGTGTTTGTCTCTTAATTTTATGCACCAGTAAAATCTGTGTCAGTTATGGTAATGGAGGTAACAGAATACGCCTGCTGTACCTCTAAATGATAACGTAAAAGAAACAGACCAGATTCACAATAATGGAGGAAGATGTCGCCCACTGAAATGTGGCAGGAGGTCTGCGACAGAGGAAGAAACTTTTAACTGATTAATTTTCAAGATCTCTTGGCTTGACAACCAGCCTAAGTTAATTTCTCTCGTCTGTTTTTTTTTATTTTCCTTTCTTCTTCAAATGCAGGACATATTTTCAAGTCTGATCAGACAAGTGATGGACCAGGTGAATATGTAAGATGGCAGTGAGCAACTTGCTGCTGTGTTTCCGCAGCCCGAGAGAGCTTCATCAGCTGCACCAACCTCCTCGCTCACAGTGTCACAGGTTCTGAGAAAAATGTGGGCTTTTAGTGTGAGAACAAAGTCCTGCCTCTCTTACACCTGCCACCACCACCACCTCTTTACTCACATTACTGAGATGGAGAAGACAAAACAAGCAGACAAAGACCAGATCTGCTGAAGATGAGAAATGGACGGTAAGCAGCAGTGGCATGGAAAACACATCTGCAGCTTGAAGGCAAATCTCATCTCAGCTTCAAAGGACTGACTTTCTGTACTTCCAGTCCTGAGACCACAACGGGTCTGGCACAGGCACTGTTATTTCAGTGCAACCGGCTTCTTCCGTCAGAAGTCACATTAGGTTACTGTGCGCCACAAATAAAGACAAAACCTAAAAACTCTCGAGGGTGACATTTTGAGAATCTTCTGATGTTGCTTGGTTGAGACGAAGTTAGATTTCTTCAGAGCACTGATGAATAATTCCTGTTTGTCAGCTTATGAACACAAATCTGCAAACTAACCTCCTCTGCTTCCGTCACTATCTCACACCAACATGCAAGTCCAAAGTAATTTTCTCAACTTTTCAATTTGTGTTGAAAGTCAGAGGGCAACTTTTACTCTTGACCAAAAACCAATCTGTAAAGCAGCTAAAAAAGCAGAGCCTGTCTGTCCACAAAGGGGAAAAAAAAACCCCATCATCTTATGCTGAGCTTCTGCTTAACTAACATGCCACTCAGGACCGACAGACCGGTGACGACAGCCATCACCTGTGGATGAGCCAGAGAAAAAGACAGGAAAGACTGTAGACTGTAGCAGGTGGTTTGTTTGGTCGCTCATATTTGTGCCTGTGGGCAAAGAGGGAAGATCCGCAGTTCTAAGGCCACATTTAATCTGCCGTAATCTGGTTAGGGTCCCCTTCTGTGTATTTGCATTGGTTGGCTGTTCTGTAAAATGTCAGAAAACAGGGGACTTTCATTATTTTGGCTAACCAACACTTCCAAAACCGAAAAAGATATTCAGTTTACCATCACAAAAGAAAAAGTAAAACAGTCTTCGAAGCCGAGCAGCTGGAAAATCACAAACAACAAACCAATAATCAAGAATTGAAGATGAAATTAAAATAATGCAATAGCTCTACTTAGATGTAGTAGATTTTGGATATAGTTAAAAATGTTTGCAAATGTTTTTCACTCACAGGAAGTCATGAGACCAAAAAGTGTCTCAGCAGAAGTTCAGGTTTTTAAAAATGGCAAGACTTTCTTCAAAATGAATGCCACTTCGTTTCTCCATCATTTTTTCACTGACCATCTTTCTCTGGATGTAAATCCTAGAAACCGAAAACAAACCAACAAATACAGTCACGTAGAAAAACGTCAACTCTGTGCCTTACAATGAGTTTGAACAGCAGTCTGAATACTTTATCCTTCTCCAACTTTCACAAACTGAACTCATCAGCTTTGTGGCTCTATTCAACACCTCTAGACGTGTCGATACAACGAATAATTGGCACTCAAATGAGGGGAAAAAAAATTCAACACTGACTCCACTTTCATCATAGCGACTCATACTTAAAAAAAAAAAAAAAAAAGGGATCCATTCGCAAACTCCCACACAGAAAACACCGGTGGGGTGCAGTCAGGCTCATTGTGGATGTAAGGGAGTTTTTTTATGCATTGTTATTGCCACAAAATATTATCTCAGTGGTTTAAAAATGTGTCTCTGCACAAACACACACATTCGTATGAAAACATGGTGCCACGGCTGCAGCTGGCAGAAAGATATCTGAGGTGTATTCTGCTGAGGCCGTAATACAGCGAGACGCTCAGCGCGAGGAAACTGCGACAAAAAGTCGATTCTTGATAAGCGCCGGCTGCACCTGCTTGTTGTTTGGCATTGATCATTGTTAAGGACCGCTTCTCTGTATCTTCAAACGGTCTGCCAGGTGGGGGAACATGGAGAAATATTTAAGAGCAAACAGAAATAGGTATCTCAGACACTGAGTGTAGTCGGCGCTGATCACAAGGACTATTAAAAGACCTGGATTCAGTCGTTTCTACTCTTTCAGCTGGATCTGTCAAGACTGACAGGAGGAGACCTTTTCTTTGCACATTGATTTCGTTCTTCATTTCACAAGCTGCTGGTGTCAGCTGACTGTGAAGCAGAAGAGTCCACAGGTCACAGCACCTTTACTCAACTATGGTTCAACAAGTCTGTGTCCCACTACAATCAGCGCTTGTTGCCTTTGAGCAAGCTGCATCCCGCCTTCAACATTCAGCTACAGATGACGGCCGTATCAGGCAGCATTAGTGGTGGGTGAAACATATTAAATATTAAAGGTTAGCGCTCTCCAGCCTGTGTTGTCTTTTCTACTGTAGGCTCTCTGCAGGGTAATTTAAAAACCTTTATTTTATTCAATTCATGCCAGTGAATTATGGGAAAATTTAAAATCATTTCCGTTATTTTATTCCACAAAGCTGCAATTTTGTGCTCAACATGTGTTTCAGCACCTCAATCGGCAAAAACCAGTAGCGTGACACAAATGTCTTGAACGCTGTCTGTAAACTTAAAGCACGCAGTCCCAGATCAGCCGCTCAACCCTGATGTTGGAAACGAAAAGTACTCTGCATAATTTATGCAGTATAGCATCGCCTCAGAGCAAGTAGGCGAACATGCTAAAGCAGATCCAATAAATTACACATGAGAACTTCTCAGACAACAAACGCGGTGGTGGCTGCTCAATCAAGCCCCTGCTGGAAAGGAGCAGCTCAAAATTAGTCCACATTACAGCTATATTGTTAAGCAATGCTCATCAGCTTAAATGTTTCTCTCTCAAGTGCATGAGCCGCCCACCTATTTTCTACCCCTCCCACTGACCCACTAAACCGGGCTCATACAAATCATTTCACAGTTTGCTTACTGCTGCTACTATATAACACAGCAGTCACAGTTCCTCTTATTTCTCTCAGTTCAGTGATGCAATTACTGTGCGTATACGCTCTCTGCCTTCTGCCTCAGCTCTTGACGTTATCCAGAGCCTAATTACTATGAGTATGAAAGCACACCATTACATGTGCCCTGTGTGCGTGTCTGTGAATGCCAAGAAAAGAAAAGAAAAAACTCCTGCTGCACAGGATAATGGATCCATGTGAAGGTGTGGTTGATTGACTGTTGCGAACAATACTGGTCATTACTGAGATGTTTCAACATTGATAATCTTTCTGTATTCCAGGGTAGCCACCGAGTGGCAGTGCATGCTTCAGTTTTTCTTTGAGAAATCAGACGGTGCTGTTTTTCACCTAAGGCTGACTGCTGTGTGCAGTGTTACTGCAACACCAACCCTACATGAAATGACAGAGAGTGGAAATCCAGATGGAGGAGTTAATCCCACCCATGTTCCAATGCACTGTTTTGAAAAATACATGAAGATTCGTGGAAATCCTGTTACATTTGTGGAGCCAACTCTTGAGAGACCCGTCACAGCAAATCACTGCGAACCATTGTCTTCATACGTTGGGAGATAATAATGTTGGCACACTGGACCTCATCTACCTCTGTGCCACACACTCAGCACTCCACACAGGAAAAATAAAAGAGATTTCCTGTCACGTAGCAACACTCTTATACCTGTTTACGCACTGATGGGTGTCATATAAGATCAGTCCTCCCTGTAGAAACAGACCAGACAGACCCAGCGACCCATCAATAATTCAACCCACAATTTTCCTGGTGCCACAACCTCTCTGCCATCATTACTGGAGAAGAAGAACAGGAAAAGGTGGGTGCTGATGGGATGCAGTGGTTGGAGAGGATGTCAGGTCCACTTCTCATTAGGGCCATGGCACAGTCTCCAAGGTCTGATGTAGGAGGACAAGAGGCACTTCCTGGCCAACTCATCCAGACAGAATACCTAACAGGTACCATCCTGTGTGGGCACCAGCAGACAATGCTCCCCATGAAACTGAAGGAAACCTGAGAGATCTTGTTAAACCTTAAGGGGGAAAAACAGTCTGAGACTGTCTGTCAGTTACATGCAAATAAATGAGACACTGCAAGACTGTGTGGGTGATGGATTAAAGTTTTCACACATACTTTTTTTATATATATATCCTGTCAGCAACTTGCAATCAGCAACAAAATCTTAAAATTGAAAACCCTGCTGGGTTCACCCAGAGGCTGCACTGTTCATTATACTCTGCAATACAGACATGCTGCATGAGTAGTGCATTACAAAACAAGTTTGTCCTTAGGGAGGACATGCGGTCATTAAATTCTAAATGCTTGACAACATGTTAGCACACACTGCAAATTTCATGGGAATCTGCCCATTAGATCTTCTGTACAAACTCCACAGAAAGCCATTTTGGCCTGAATGTTGCTTAAGAGGTAACTCACTAGAACGTCTAAAATAGAAAAACTTTAGCCTGACACTGGAGCAACAGGAAACGTGAACGGGATTAGCAAGAGGATGTCTTGGACGTATCCAGTGGAGGTAAAAGAATGAAGATGAAGCAGATCTGTGAGGCTGTGCTTAGGTACAGCAGTGATTTTATCCAAATGCTAACATCAACATGCTAATATGGTGATATTTAGCTTTGTTCACAATCCTAATTAGCACTATAAACAAGATACTGACGGGATTGTCATTAGTGACGGTCATAAATGAAGGTTCGGACCAGTTGAAACTTCGACCTGATGATGGCACTATGTGAATGGTCAAGGAATCAAAGTTAGCACAATTCATCCTCTGGGAACCATAAAAGTCTGCACAAAGTCTATCCATCAAGTAGATGTTGAAATATTCCACTGAAAAAAGAAAAAGAAGAAAAACTGGACCTACAGGTGCCAAGGCTAAATACAACAAAATATTTCACTCAATTCAATGTTAAATAATCTAAAGTTAAAATTATGTCCTTCTACATCACCCTGTGCAGGTCAAGAGGTCCACACCGTCCCAAAGACCAACATGACCCTTCTCAGGCTGCTTGCAGAAAGAACAAGAGATCAAAAAGAATCACTGCCAGTCTTTAGTGCTAATGGTTGCCAAGGTTCAAACAAAAGTGTACAGAAAAAGAACATCTTTGAACTGATCTCTTGTTTTATTCTTTTAAGAAAAGGTTCACATCTCCTCCTCCGTTGTACATCTGAATACTGGACAAAAAAAAACCATACTGAAAATACCTGTTGTTTGCTCGCCAACAATCAACATCAACATAATCTGCGAGAGAAGAGCGAGCAGATTGCACGAGAGTTGGTAATGAGATTGGACCAACACAATGCGATGAGGGGGTGAGGATAAAGTGAAGCAGAAGATAAACCAGTAACAGCCTCACTGAGAGAGTGACAGAGAGACAGAGGATGGGGGTGGGCTTGTTTCTGAATCTCTGACTGTGATGAGAGGAGGCAAGGCAAGATGAGAAAGATCAGATTTGGGTTATCTGTGTGGCCTAGCGTGTAGCTGCGGTTCAGTTGGCGATATGAGCTAGTTGTTTGTGGAGCGAAAGAGAGGGAAGAGACAGACGGAAAGGGAAAGGAAAAGGGGGAGAGAGTGAGAGAGAGAGAGAGATGAAGAGTGTGTGTGTGTGTGTGAGAGAGAGAGAGATGTGGGGCTTCTTTAAAAGCTACTGATGGCAGAGCTGGGCTTCAAAGGCGATCGCCCGCCTCATCAAAGACTCAACTCAGTGGAGGATATGGCCACTGGGATGCCATGCATGTGGGGGAGTGACTGTGAGAGAGAGTGAGTGTGTGTGTGTGTGTGAGTGAGTGTGTGTGTGTGTGTGTGGAAGTGAGGTAGACAGATGTTTGCCTGAGAATGTGTTTATGTCCTCTTTATGTGTATGTCATCATTGTAAATTAAGACACCATATAACATGCATTCAGAGATGAATGTTTATGGCACAAATCCTTCATTTGTGTGTCCGCAGGCGCTGATGGTTATTGTCTTGTCAAATGAATAAAAAAGGTGGTGAGAGGTGCAGCGGTGTAAGCAATAGGCGCTTGCTGTCATGTATCTCAGCCCAAGCAGCACATGCAGTTAAGTTGCTGCCCTGAGTGACAAAACTCAATGTAATCTATCCTCCTTAAGAAAAAAAAAAAGTCTACATAATCACCAAGCCTCCACAGAGAAGTGAAGAAAAGGCAATTCAGCTTAACACACCACACAGGCTGCGCAGTGTAGATAACTGCCATTCAGAGCAACTGAATTTCACTGCTTTTCCAAGAAAACTGAAACAAACAAGACACTCCAAAAACTCAATATCACAAGTTCTTCAAAGGGGATGAGAGCAAAGGCGGCGGCTCACTTGCTATAATGTCAGACATATCAATTGCAAGCTGTAATGTCACATATTTTTAAAGAAATAAAAAAAAAATGATACAATGGGATGTAAATGTGGATATGATGAAGACGTAAAGGTATAACATCAGTGAAAACCATTTGAGATGGTAATATGAATGACATGGAAATTAAGCACCGCTTGTGGGGGGTCACATTCAGCTTCAATGTCAGGCAGTTAAACCTCAACCCTATTAGGTAACCTGAGGCATTTTCAATAAAGACTTTGACGTCCTCTACCCACGCAATGACAACATCTTTTATGACATTTATCTTGGCCTCCCACTTTACACCACATGCCTTCCCAAACGAAGCAGACACTGTGGTGAGACTTTACGTTTCTGCTCAGGTCCATTTCCTACACTGAGAGACTTTTACAACAATCCTCTGAAGCTGTAAATGTTTCAGTGAATTAAGTTAAATCCCTGAATTTAAAAACACCTTCTGACAACAGGCTGCTTGGTCAACAAGTAGATCTGACTGAGTGGAGGAGACTCAGGCTTTCATTCTGCTACAAGGCCCGAGGTCAAGTGTCCTCGATGGAGACACTGAATCTCCAGCATCTGTAAGACTGCCGTTGTGCAAAGACGTCTGAGTGAAATGACAAATTCCCTGCAGGCAGCAGTACACAAATACAATAAGGTGAACTCAAATTCTACAGAGGCAGCTCTTACACACAACACTATATGTAAACTCTAGAAAAAAACACATCAGCCATAGACATGCCTTGAGGCTTTAGTCAGCTTCTGTTAACAGTGCTACAGAGGGATTGCTGATGACATGCCATTTTGTCTATGATCTAAAATGCTAGTTGTTGCAGCCTATATCAAATCATCCCCTTAGGACATGAAGCATATGGTCTTATATTCCTCTCGATCTTCCACCAACATTATGATGGATCCTCTGGATTCTTTCAGCACCAACCTCCATCCTTAAGACTATCATCCTCTCTGAGTCTACCTCAGGGACCTACTTAGATGGCAATGCTTTCTCCTCTCTGATTGGCCTGGCAGGCTTCCTGTAGGAGCATATACGCTGTTGCCATGGTTTTGGCTGGGGCTGCACTGCAGTGTTCGCGAGCTCCATCTGTCTTGGGTGTCAGCTGGGTGGAAAATGCTGTGATTCCACTCATTTTCTCACCGGGGGGGTGGGGGGGTAGGGGGTGGCATCCATCCTGCTGCCACTTCCCTGTCTCCACACTGGCACGCATCAACACAATGCAAGCCTCAAGTTCAGACACACACACACACACACACACAGCTCGACAGCAAAAAGGATTGTTGCTTGAGGTTGGACATGGTTCATCAATTTGAAGGCTAAATAATGTTAGCAAAGCTGAACAGATTTGCTTGACTCTTGCCAAAAGACCCAGGTGCAGGTTTCAGGCGCTAGGAGTGAAAAAACCAAATAAATACAGTGGAGCTATTCTGAGCCCAGAGAAAGAAGAGAAAGGAGGTCACTCATGTCACTAAAGTGTCAAACCTGCTCAAATTTCACAATTTAATTAATACACCAAGCTGCTGCATATTCTACATTTCAGTTTCCAAATCAAAGTTCCCATTTATTTTTTATATCACTGCAGACCTTCTACAATACAAATTGGAAAGTCTGGACATGCAGTGCCTGAATAATTTAAGTATTACTATCTTAGAAAACTATCAGGGTCAGCATGGGCAGCCCTGGTAACAATGGGTGCAGTACTGGCTGTGTGCCCATTGAGGCGATGCCAGCGCAGAGCCACACCTGAGGGCATGTGGCTTGTAGCTTTTCCACCTGAGATTAGCACCAGTAAACTTCGCTCGCTGGCCTTCAGCCATTTCTTCTCCAACGTGCCAATAAAGTTCTGTCCAGTTTTTTTTCCTCGGGGTGTTGTTGATTTTGTACAAACATAAGTAGCATTACATGGGAATTCACATTTTAGACATAGCAAGATAAACGGACACGCCTGTTTGAGCTGCAGCCACACCACTAGAAAAGGCAATTACATCACACCAGCTGAAAAAAAGACAGCTACAGGCATGACCAACGAAATAAATAACCATGAATCACTCTGACATTCCTCGTCATGAGAAGTGCACTCGGAGTTTTGACCTATCAAGACAAGACCTGGAAAACCTTTAGGCTGAAGACGCTGGGCTGAATATTCTTACAAGATGGTGAGTAATGGTGTCTGATATTCCCCAGACCCCTCGATGTGTGAGGCCCTGGGGTCATCTGAGGGATTTGTGTCTTGTCACAAATGTCAGAGCTCATAGATATTGCATGCGACTTGGACTTTTGATGCTAATTAGAAGTTACTGCTCATGCTCGCAATGATGAAGAGGAAGTGTGGGATTACGGAGGATGGAGGTGGAAAGGAAAATGCAAAAAGAATCATTTGCATGTGAAAGGTACAGAAAGGATCAGATCTGCTAATGACGCACAAAAACCATGCACAAACCATTTAAATGGAGAAACCTGACAACATGGTTCAGTGTATGTAATAATGACTCCTTCTACTTTACCACAATCCTAGTATTGTATTTCTGTATTTCAATGTCTTGGTCCTTCTAAACTGACATACACAGACACACAAATGGTTCTAGCTCTAATGCAAACCGTTAATTAAGGTCGTGTCCACATCCATTAATAGCTGACCGTGGGCGTGGAAATGAATCTCAGGTGCCCAGTTCTATTATTGAGACTCATAAAACCTGCTGAAAAATTGATGTAAAGAATGAATCTACAGCTTTAGTTATCATCCCACGGTTTACACCAGGCCTCAGGTTTTAAAAGAAAAAGGGTGAGGACAGAGGAACACAGAGAGAAGAGCAACACAACAAATGCAAGGCTACCAAATTGTCTAGAAAGATCTGAGTGTGATGCACTAAATCAATACCTTCTTTTCTAGAACAGAATATATTTGTCAGCCTGGTGAGATAAAACATACAACTATGGCTTTTCTCTCTGAAGGTGTGCACAGTGGAAAAAAAGTACTTAAAATCCACAAACTGTGAGAACTGAAGTCATCAGGACTGGCACAGTGAGGCTTGTGGTGTCCAAGCTAACTGGCTAACACCACCCACCAGCAGGCTATGATTCATAGGCAGCCCACCGTCTGTGAGGAGCATTACTGTTACTCAACGCAGCGTAGAAATGTGCACACAAAGTGGGGTGTGATGGGGGTTCTGACTCTGACGGCCAACACTGAGGCAGAACAACACCAGGCGGCCATCACTGAGCCACTCGGCTGAGAGACAGCTGTTGGTCACATCAGGAGGTCCTCAATCGATGAGTCAGTGGAACAACACCGAGCTGCAAGAAGAGTTTGACTTTAGTCCTAATAAAAAGTGTCTATGCTTGTGTTTGCCCGGGCTTGCTTTTGCTGGATTCGTCACATGTGAGTGCCAGCGTTGCTATGGGAATCAGTGGTTGGCCCCGGGTCGGGAGTCAGATGTTTAAATGTTATTTACTGATGCGTGGAAAACAATCAGCTTAACGCAGCACTACATTACCAATTATTTGCCTGTCTGTAACAAGTGAGAAAATGCTGCACAGAAGAGTGTGAATGCATGCTGGTACAGCTGCACTCAGAGGAGGCTGATGTGTCAGCATAACAAATGCAAAGTGTTCATTCATGTACACATGTGCTTAAATCCTTTGAAAAGACCAAGTGACAGACAAGTTGTGAAAGTCACCTTGGTGTGGTTATTTCATTTATCCAAGCCAAAGTCAGTAGTAATCAAGTGAGCACTTCATGCAGAGTGGCACTCGTTAATGTCCCAGTGTAGTCAGGACACCCAGGCTTTGCTGGGACAAGTCACAGGTTCTGTCACCCTGAATGAGCCTGCTGTCCCCATCGAGCCAGAGACTGCAGGCTGTGGGTCAGATTGTGTTAATTTCAGAGGGCTACAGGGACTTGCTGTGTCCACAGTGGTGACAACAGCAGAGCCAAGGTGTCTCGTGGGAAGGCATGCTGTCACTCCCACCACAGTAATGTCCACACTGGAGGCTTAATTCTATTTTCCTTCCCTTGTCTTTCTTTTCAGAGGCACCTGGCACTGCTATGGCTTATTTCATACAGCAGAGGGACGTGAGAAGAGCTCACCTGCCTTTGTAGGAGGGAGAAAAAGCAGGAATGGTGGTAGCTGGCAGATCCTGTGAGCACCCAGTTTGAGGTGGCAGACGTGTCACATTGTGAGGGCAGCTACCTGCTTGGCAGCTGTGAACCGTCTCACAGCCGCTCTGTTTGTCACTTGCCTTCTCTTTCTTTGTTTTTCCCTCTCGGTATGACTTCTTACTCCACTGATTCACCAATTTGCCATCGCCTCAAACATCCTAATTACCAGACAGATACCGAAACAGCTTAAATGCTTACTCACACGTAAAAAGTCAGAGAATAAAACAACATTGGAGAGGCCATTAGACGCTTGCATTCAGTCGAGTGCGCAGAGAGGAGAAGCCGTTTTCACCTGCAGACGGCAATTAAAGTGAGTGTCTGGCAGCATCTGTACCTGAGTGCAGAGCTTCACTATTAAACCTTAATTAAATAAAAAGAAATCTATGTCTCCTTTTCCTAATTTTATGATCTTACTAAAATATAGCAGACAGAATAACTATTCAACATACTGTACTTGGATGGTTGTGGACAACTCAGTACATCAGTAAGTTTGTTCAGTTTGTCATGTCTCACAGCAGGATTAGATTTTATTTATTAATTCCCTGAGAACTACTGGAACTTTAATTCAGCCGGGTGAAAGTTATCATACAGCCAACAATCCTGCCGAACAGGTGAAAAATAACTAAGATTTTTTTTAAAAATGCTGCACTGAAATACAATTCTGAGGTATGCGGACTTAAGACTTCACATTCTGTACTACACACTGATCTCAACTTCAACAGGATGTCTATGTGCATTAATCATCTTTTATTTTGTCTTCTAAGATAACGACACTGAATTCTTGAAAGAAGTACATTTGTTACTAGCTACTGCAGCTTTTAACGGCATCTCACAGCTGTCATGACCATAAGTAAATTTCCAAGAAAACATAAGATAAGATAAGATAATCCTTTACTGAGCTCCAGAGAGGAAATCTGAGTAAGACCACAGTTAGGTCTCAATAATTTATTTAATAATTAATGTCCTGTACTGAAGATTATCTATTCTTAAGATTATCTGTTAAAGAGGAGCGTATACATATGGGTACATGTAAATTTAAGTGTATTTTGTTGATAAATCGTATACCTAAGTAGAATTCTGACTGCGGGACTTCTGTTAATTTAATTTGAGTAAATGATCTGAATCTTCCACTACAGCTGCCAGCTCACCACACCTAAGAAACCTGCACAAGTACTGAGGGGTGGGGTTGAAAGTTTGGGGGTTGGATAAGCATCCCCCTGCTTTGTGCGATATGTTGACCGAGTGCCAGACTCTGTGTCCGTGCTCCATGGGCAGAAAGTGAGAATATGTGCGGTGCCAAAACACTGTTTGGCACAACAAGAAAGCACTTCCCAGCCCCACTTGATTGGCGCTCTGCCCAGTCACTGCTAGCCAGTGCTGGTTTCAGCCAGCTTCTCCACTTTGAACCTGTGAGGACACTTTCTTCCCATGAATGTCTGACATTCATCCCCTCCCCCACTGAGTTACAAAACAGGTTAACTTGATCAATGCAATCACGGAGCTGGTGACAAAATTAGACTGAGATGGGGTTCATTAAAGGCCCAAATTAGCATGCAACTTCAAAGGGGAGCACCGTGATTGGCTCTGATTGATATCATTATGGGAGCGGTAACTGTGCAGCCACAGCTCTTAGACAGTTGGCTGTAAAAAATAAAAATCGTTTTCTCAGGAAGAGAAAGGAGGCCTTGACCTGATGAGGGAGCTGAGAATTGAGTGGAGGTCACCATGTGTTCAATTTTTGGCTGTAATGAAAATGTCGTGCTAGGAGGAATTGGCCCAATCTTGGCCTCCAAAAACAGTTTGGCATGATGGAAGGGGAATTGCTGGTAAATGAGCTCAAGGGGAGCAGAAACAGTGGTGGGACTGGTTGTGGAGAATTGATGTATTCTGGATTCGCTTGGAGGCAGTGATGTAGAGGAGGCAGGTGGAGTCAGGCAGAACGGAGGTGATGTTTCTTATTGGCTCCTGGGATGCAGTTACAGGTTAATGAAAAGATCGTGTCTGAGGTGATGCTCATCCATGTCACTTTTAATTTTAAACATGACTTTTGATCATTGAGCACCGCTCACGCAAATTGGGGTTAGGACACCACAGGATAAATTTGAGAGGTTACAAGATGACTGAAGAGATAAATTCACGAAAAACTAAAGCTAAAAACTGAGTAAAAGTTTAAAGACAAAACAAAACAAAAAACCTTCACTCCTATCAACTGGCTTTCCCTGAGATTTTAGTGGGACCCTTGGTGGAGGTTGGAGGCAGCTTGATTTTCCCTTCCGAACTCACTTCTTTAAGCCTGGAAATCATCGTGTGTTTCACAAGAAACATGAATGAACAAATCTTGAATATTCTGAATATTATACTGGTTTATACAGCAGTTTTATTTCCCATCAAGGCAACCATCTCGCAACACCTTTGAAAAATTGAGCTTGAAAATTTGTGTACATATCAGAGTGAGATTCTGCTGACTGGATCCAACTGTCTGCACTGGTCATATGTCTTTCAAAGAAGCTGGAAAGTTTCACATTCGAAGGGAATAAAAAAACCAAAAACAGCAAAGCAGGACATGAAAGAGCTTGAAGAAGGTGATGTTGCAGGAGGGGACAGAGATGAAGCGGATCCATTCTCATTTTGAAATGTTTGATGTTCTTTGAAATGTCACAGTGAGGGAGAGAGAAGGGAAAGTGAAGTGGCCGCTGGCGTGGAGCTACCCCAGAGCATCATGGGTAGACGCATTCAATGGTTGCCACCTTCTTTTGTGCAACGTAAAGACATCAAAACAAATAAGGCCCGTCTCTCGGCCTCAATCTCCTGCCTTGAGGTTGCCATGAATAAAAGGTGGATCTTGGGCTCGACCAAGCGAAAAATTGGGGGGAGAGAAAGACTCGCCTATCACACAACTTTTTACCACTTTGATTACCAGGTGATATACATTTCAAGTTCAAGTAGGGAACGATAAGGGGTGGTATGCTTTTGCTTCAGTAATCACAATAACGTAGACTTTGCAATGGATACAATTATTGTGACTACAGCTGCACAAATTATTCGCATATGGCTCTGAAGCAGATGAACCACAGAAATGCAACCACGCGTCCAACTGCGCCGTACTTCATCTCCAACTAAAAGATGAATCGGGTGTTTGCTGAGAAATGATGCGAGTTGTTTACGGACTGAAAACATCAGCGGTCGACCGAGTGTAGCAGCTGACCCAGCTTCTGCTCTGTCAAACACTTCTGCCCGGTTAGTGAATTCGTCGTTTCCATCTTAATGGGAACATTTGACTGACACCTGCCATCTCGAGTTGCAGGCTCATGTCAGAAAGCAGCACAGCATTCATCAGAGTGTGTGTGTGTGTGTGTTTCAGAGGTAGGATGATGGAAAGGAGTATAAAGTTTGTGCCTGGACAAAGAAATATGCATGTATGTGGGTCAATTAAGGAACACAGTCTCACAGTCTCTGTCCCTAACATATGGAATAAGATGGGAAAGAAAACCTTCACGTTTTCTGCTCCAGACAGTCAGAATAAATTAATTTACACTTATGAATTCTGACATCTGCAGAGAATTCAAGACAACTGTGAATATTGTTAAAATGCCTCCCATGTTAATAATGCCTGGTCTTAGCTTACTTTGCCCTTATTTCAGTATTGTTATTTGTAGTGCTTTTCATTGCTGATTAAGCCGCCTATTCTTTTCTCTTTTAGTTGTCTGGATCAAACATAAACACTTCAGGTCCAAAAAGTTTATTGTTGAAAGAAACAAAGAAAATCAACAAATTTAGAAGCCAGAGTGAGAGAATATTTAGTATTTTCCTTTAAAAAACATTAGATATAGACATTTGTTTATTTTACCATTACTATCATTACTATGTGTGTTAGTTCATACTCTTAGCTCAGTTTGTTTCTTTTGTCTATTGTTTTGTCTGTAACATTTTATGCCAAATTTTTAATGTTTTCTGGTTTCAGCATACCAAACTGTGATGGGCACTGCTTACTTTAACGTTAGAGTAAATGATAAATGGAAAAAAAATATTAGCATCGAAAATAAACATAAGCTGGGGATGGTGCTGTGGGATGGTGAAAGCTCCTGCCAATCAACAGCATCTCCACAATAAAGTGATTTAGGGTGGTGCTGGTGGGGTGCACAAAATGGGTAAAATGGGAGTATCTCATGACAGCATGTAATGGCTGAGTGGCTGCAATCAGCAGCCCCCTCTGCCAGCCCTAATGGAGTGATACAGCAGCCCATCTCCCTGTGTTAATCAGACCCACAGCAGCTGGAAACCGGAGCCACGCACAACATGTCCAGTGGACTGATGTGGATCCTACGGCCAAGAGGAGGAAAATACAGAGGAAGACAAAACATTTGTTGTTTAGATAATTACAAATAATAGGAGGAAGATAAGAAGAAAATATGTTGAAAGCAAACATTAAGTTTATTTTTAGCCGATTTTGGTCACCATAAACAGTCACGGATGACCAGAACAAACAGTGAACAGGAATTCACTGTTTTCTCATCTTTTCTGTGCTTTTCACCAGCAAACCATAGTTTATACCAACAGAATGTGACGCTAAAGTCGTATTTTTTTTTTCATTTTCTCAACATTTCACAAAACGAATTGCGTTGTGAAATTTGGAATTTCGGATTGACGAGCAGAGAGAAATAAGAGCGCCCAGTGCTTTTATGTACTGCTGACGTATATAGTGTATAGTTTATATATAGACATGTCACCGCACAGGTGCATGTGCCTAAATATGAGCCCTCACACAATGAGGTTCAGTTCGTTTGTACCATATTTGTACCTTCTATGTGTGACATCTACCACCCGTGATAAAATATCTTCCTGTTTAGATGGCAGTTGTCCTACTTTCCAGAAAAGACCAGTTCTTTGCTTTCAGCAGCATTAATACCTGATCTACACACCTCTCCACTTGGGAACAGGCCCAGAACTGTTGGCTTAAGTCTATATGCATAATAACCAACACATCAAACTCTTTTTCGCCCCTGACTGTCAGAACGCGCTATAATCCTATTTCCAACCTACTCAGAGTGATGGGTTCACTATCCCAGAGCCACCGGAGAGTGTGAATACAAAATCCTTTTTGTAAAGTCAGCGTTCATCTTCACCTGTACGTTACCGCGGACAGAAGGAAGCAGAATATAACCTGATATGAATGTCATGCACATACCGCAGCACTTTTTCTACTAAATATGCAGAGGAAGGTTTTCCGAGCAACTACCAATGAAATTTTCATCTGCCAGGTTCGTAACTCCCAGCTGGAGAGAGCAGGTTATACCGGGAGGTCGTCCATGGGACGACTCAACTAACAGCTCACATGAGGAAATGAATACGCCTGCAAAGCAAATAATAAAGGAGGCAAATTAAATGTTGGCATTAGTGCGTCAAGAGAGTCGAAAGACAGCGGTAGTTGCAGTAGAATTTAAAATATGAGTAATGAGTCAAAAGAAACAATGACAGCCCTGCGAAACATAAGCTACAGTTGATTTTGGCTGAAACTGTGAGGCTACAGGCTGATTTGGTGACTAATAACAGAAACACCATTTAAGTTAGGACTGCAAGATGAAGAGTAGCACATCTTCAAGCTTAAGCTGAAATCGATGAATTTTTGATGTTTTTGCATGAAAAAAGATGTTTCATTTATATCTAGAAATAGCTGCCAATTAAATAAAATTCCACCTTAAATACAGTGCTATGCAGCATTACGACACAAACTAGGACTGGTTGAAACAACACCTCTCTGACACTGTAAGCTTCACAGGTGCACAATATGGCTTACATGAACATGTTTTAAATACTGACATCAACAGACTGCACACATGTTTTTTAAAAGGTTCTTATTCACGCCCTTGTGTGGAGGCCTGTGTAACACAATGAGCTGTGGCTTGTGTGTGCAACTGTAAATGCTAAGCTGTAAATTACTGTAAAAGAAATGCAGTAAACAGTACAGTCTTTCCTTTATTATAAGGCACAGCGAGACCACACAGGCCTGACCAGGCAGACTGTAAACCCAGACCGTGGGCTGTAACTGATAGGAGAATGGATTTCAAAACCCCAGCAGTTGCAAAACAGTCAGGATTGATTTTTGTGAGTTTGTTTTTCCTAGGGAAGCCTTGTTTTGCAACCATCAAAGTGTGACCTGTGCTTGCCATACGTCAAACGTGTTCTCTGACTTCAGTAAGAGCACTTACAGTGACGATACCGACTGTGAAGCAGACTGATCACGAGCCACATGACACAAACTGCACGTCAACAGCAGCAATGAGCCATCAGTCAACTGCTGGCCGTAGTCCGCCTTGCTGCTCTTTACAACAGTAACTGCACTGCGGGATTGTGGGTATTAGAAGCATTTCATGCAGAGTATCAAATCAAGAGGATAAATTCACAGTAGGAATCATAATTCCAAATGCCAATCGCCTGAGAGCAATCAATCACTGAAAAATCTCGGTAGAAAAGTCTATTCTCTAATCTCATCTTGTCGTAACCGAAGGGGGGAAATAAATACCTACGATGTTCATAACAGCAGATAAAAAAATTTAGAGGAACAAAATTACATTTGCATGCTGGAAACAGGATTACAGTTTAATGTCAGGGTACAGATGGAAGCTTTCTTTGAAAAAGCCCTGGGGAGTTTCTGTGTGGATGGTTCTGCCTCATGCAGTCCTTAAGGACCATGGTCTCAGATTCAAGAGACACCGCAACAAAAATGGTCACTGTAAAGACTGAAAGGGCGCGAAAGACTGAAAGAGGGCACAAATTTGTCCTGCTCGGGTCATCAGACAAACAGCGTTGAGAGTGGTGCTGTACTGTATGTTATCTTCAATTGCCTGCAGTGGCGAGGAACAAACTGAAAGATCGAGAGAAAGAACTCTGTCACCGAAACACTAAGATGTATGAACTCCCCTAGCTGAAAGGCCTGCTGTGAACACAGACTCTCCCACAGGCCCGAGGGGACACTCTGTTTGCGTCCCCTCTTTCCTCAGAAACACAGTGAAGCGTAACTACCTCAGGTGGAGTTTGTGAGCTGACTCCTTTCTCCCAGGGCAAGCTCGCTTTGAGAGCAGCTTAGAGTAGCGCCATTCCAGGAGAATACAAAGGAAGGGGAAAGAGAGAGAAGCCACGCATTCAGCTCGCGGGGAGATGGAGCACAACCAAGATAAAGACAATAGAGTTGAAGCAAGGGACAGAAATATGAAAAAAAGGGACAGAAAGGGAGGTGAAAATGGAGCTTAAGCAAAGGCAATTCAATGTTACAAATCATGACTGCAACTTCTGTACACACTCAATATCATTATTATTATTATTATTAATTTACACTAGACTTTATCATTGCACCTCTCAGAAACCAAGTCTGGACACGTCCTTTTGACTGGAAGGTAAAGGACATCTCGGTAGCTGTGAGCTTGGGCTCCATTATCCACACAGTGTCCACAAAGATGTGCAGCGCAGCCTAATGGTGTACATTTAAGTCAGAAAGGGGCTATTTGTTGCCGTGCTTCTACACCAATCATCAGCTCCAAGGAGACCACTTCCAAATCTCTGCTAAGAGACCCAGCCTATTAGCTAGTCGTGTTATACTAAATGCGAAGAAACAGATCAATTACCACTTCCACCTGGGAGGGAGATTTTAATGTGCGTGTGCAGACGGGTGATTGTCTGCACTTATGTATGAGTTAATGTGCGCATTGTGGCTGGCGGTTTGTTGCTCCACTAACAAACCCGCAGTCGTCCGTGGTGAAGATGCTGAGGCAATAACGTACCTGAGCTGTGACACAGGCGTGGAGGTTCCTCCAGGGAAGACGTGAGGATGATAAATAATTGAATTTCCCCAGGCTGCAATTTCAATCATTATTTATCATGTAATTGATTACCGCAAGTAGGCTTTCTAACCTGTCCCACAATTAATATGCTGCTTTTTATGTGCTTAATTAATGACCACTGCAGCTTCATGGAAAACACACACTCAATTACATCTGGAATCGAAACGCCAGAAAGCCGGTTTGTGCAGTATTGCTGCACTGGGGATGGCACGGAGACATTAATCAGGGAAAATGGAATTCAATAAGACAGACTTAGTTTTCTAGACTAAATTGAACAATTTTTCATATTGTTGTCACGCCGCCACGATGGCAGCAATGGAGCTCAAGTCTTCCTCTTGACCCAAAATTCACTTTGAATCAACTTAGCTGTCAACAATCTTTGCTGCTCTGCTTCGGCTTGTTTGTTCAGGGGCTGCGACAGTCCTGTCTCCTCTCTGTGACACTGTGTTGATGCTTTGTGGGACATCATATTCAATGTGCTCACCTTTCATATTTGGAGAAGAGTTATTGTTTTGTATACTAACAACAGATGCACACACACACACACAAGAAGATGCACAAACCCACACTGGCACACACGTTTATCTCCCTCCAGCTCATGTTTACAGAGACCGCCACCCAAACCAATTCCATTGGGTCTTGTTTTGAATAAAAACCAGTTATGGCCAACATTGTGTGAATTCAAAAGACCCTTTTGGCTGCAGAAGCCGTGATGCGTGTTCAGGCTTGAAAAACAAATCCTACCAATTCAAATTTCCATGTTCCTCTGCTTCCTTTCTGCTTCAGCGAAACAACAGGCGAGACTCCTGACAAAGTTTCAATCCACACAATACGCTCACTCCGAATTAAACAATACAAACAGACATTTAGAAGGAGGCGGCGTAGGGTTCAACACATTCAGACCCTTCAGCCTTCAAATCTGCCAATAATCTGCACTTACTAACAGGAGAGTTTCTGTTTTGCTTGCTGTATTTTACGCTGAATGCAAAACGAGATGATCTGCATGCATCACCATGTTGTTCAACCTCTCCAGTGATCAGTCAGTCACCAGTCCCACCACACACACAGACACACGCGCACACGCCCTCTATTGCCAGGAAGGCATTGATTGCAGCCAAAGCCATCAGGATCAATGCTTTCACTGTTAAGAGCCATTCCGTGGATCCCGTCAACAATGCTGTATAGTTTAAAATAATGGGGCCTCTCTTACCTAATCAAATTGTTTCGTCTTCGAGGAATCTTACCTCAGGCGAAAATCTCTCAGCTGAAAACTCCTTTTTAATCTACATTTCGTTGTGTCTCCTGTTAATCCAAAGTATATATTGAATGCTTGGATTTTGTCCAAATGTCTTCAGTTCTGCCTCACAAAATGGCTCTTTCTCTCCTTTAATTGCAAATGGACAGGGAGAAGCACTGCAGCTTATAAATAAGGCCCTGTGGCAAAGTGTGAGTGAAAAGGCCTGGATGCCACATGGCTGAGATCATTAAGAACAGCCTAATGATACCCCGGATTTGATTTGTTTGGCCTGTGCCGCGTCCTTTCTGACTGGTGTGACTTGCTGTGGGGGGGTGAGGGGAAACAAAACAAAACACCAAATTTCATCAGTCTCTCAACGGGTCTCCTATTGAGGTTTGAGCTTATTTGGATCTGTGCCAAAGCTCTTACAGGCTGAGTCCAATTACTCCAGCAAGGATGTTATGTAGAGCTAAAAAAGGACTAATTGAAGGGTTTTTACAGGAAGGAAAGTAATAGACTGATGAAGAGATGCTGGGGACATATGAAGGGCGACAACATACAGAAAAGCTCCTGTGTTTTTCTCGCAGCATAAAAACACTGTCCGCCTTATTAATCTCGTAATAAATCAATGAGCCACAGAAACGTATCCGGAAAAGCTCGGCTTGGCTGCAGCTCTGGCAAACAAGCTGCTAGCTTATTGTTTAGCGACAGATTTATTCAGTGAGTGAGTTATTATTAACAGACTGTACAATTTTTTTTAAAATAAGCAGCACGCTCTGACGCATGTAACGTTTGAACAAACTATAATGCAAGTTGTGTGAGCTGCTGGTTATGAGATGTTGTTCTTCCCCAGTGTTGCTTAATTCCATAATAAAAGTGAAAGGTGTAAGAGTGGAGCGGAGCACAGTTATTTTAACTCTGCACAAATGGGATTAGATGTTTGTACACGGAGCAGAATGAGGGTTTCGGAGAGGAAGCTTTCCTTTCATGGCTAAGCCTGCGGCGGGCACTGCGGAGAGCGGCAGGTTACTGTGCGATTATGATGATCCAGTTTGATCTGACGAAATGAAATTTCTTCCAAGGCCACTTTTCGGCTCTACAGCAAAAAGAGACAAACCGATAAAAAGCACAAATGCTCACACACTGACAGCAGAACACACACACAGATGAACAATAGACATGCTGGTGTGAGCTCAGGCTCGCTTACACTTAATGCACTATTGTGATGCCAGAATTACAGTATGAAATACCAGGCTTTGTGTAAATGGGATTCCAGGTTTTGTTTTGCAAAGCAAAGAATTCCTTAAATAACACTTGCCTTAATTAGCGAGCCGTGTGATATTCAAAGAGACATGAGAGACACGAATGCCAGTTGTAATTAAAAAAAAATAAAGGTCTGTTCCTGTCAGTTAATAAACTCTGTAAGGTATTTAACCTGATACGATATGATATCAGGTTATGACAACACAATCAATCAACACATTAAGAGCTAGACAACTTAATATACCTTGTTGGAATCCAGCTCTTAACAAAGGAAGAACAAGACTCAGCCATGTTAGTGGCTCTATGAGGTTGGACTTTGAGCTAAATGCTAATCTAACAGTGCTAATATATTTTCTTCCACTGATGGCATGTTAGCATTTTCTAATCAGCATTAAACACAAAGCAAAGCTGAGGCTGATTGGAATGCAGTTAGTTTTGCTTTATATTAGAAATTTTGACCTGATGGTGGCGCTGGAGGAGAAGTCAGGAGGCCACCAATGTTATGGCACTTGAACGTCTGTACCAAACTCTCTGGCAATCCATCAAATATTTGAGATTTAAAGCAAAAACTATTAATTACTTAGTAATTTCAGAAGACATCAAAGATGATTTAGGACAAACTGTAGTAATTTTATTTCTCTAAAGTGAGTTATTGCACTAATTCCACACTTTTACTACCCTTAAGCTGCATCACATCGTTGACACAATTTATTATCTCCATCTGCACCAGCTAACCATATCTCCCACTTCAGCCGGACTTTGTATTCGCATTTTTCTTTGCCTCTCAGTGCGGCTTATGTAAGAGGCAGTCAGCGTGATGGGGGATGGGGTGTCAAAAAGGCAATGTACCCTTCAACTGGCAGGAGGGTATATCCCTGTCTCTCCCTAAAGGATGGCTGAAAAGCGATCCCGTGCTTGCACACTCCGATGAATATCAACACCCACTGAACCACTCAGGCTCAGATTTATTCAATTGGCTCCTCGTATACAGTACCTGACTATATGTGGGGGGACAAAAAAATAAAAATCATCTGACATAAATTTATCTCCACTACAACCTAAGCCTTTCCACTGGGACGCTCGGGCACAGCAGAGAGGATGATATAATTTTTCTCTTGCTGGCTGCCGCAGTGGGTGATGGGAGAGAGATGGATTATAGTAGACAGATACAAAGGGAAAGTCAAATAGGAGGGCTGAACTTTCTGGACCAAAGACTAAAAAAAAGAAAATAAAATACAAAATATATATATATTGTTTTAATTATATGACCAATGTTTTTAAATTAAATGTCAAAATAATATGAGATCAACCCTTATAGCAAACAAGCTACAAATCTACAGGGGAAAAAAATAAAAAAATAAAATACAGTTTCACTGAGCTGATAGAAACAGATGAGAAGATGTAATTGCACCCAGGTGCTTGTGCAGAAGAATTAATTCACAACACATAATACTGGACAAAGCTGCATGGTGCAGGTGCATATGGCCTGGCAGCTGACATTTGGATAATATTGTGACCAGGGGCGAAGGGTGAAACTGCAGTGAGAATGGAAATTAGGTCAAATTAAAAGGAAAGGACACTGGGAGCTGTGGCATGAACCGGAATCAGTCATGACTACGCAAATGACCAGTTTCTTGTTCCTTTATGAGAACATTGCTTTGTGTTACTCTGATGTCCGTGAGGTGCAGAAACACCTCTGAGTGCCTTAAATTAAATTTGTTTAAAGGACATGTTGTTCCACTACAAAGTGAAAGGCTTCATGATGAATTAAGGAAGAGTTCAGTGACTTTCTACAAAGACACACACAATCAAACACACGGTCAGCTGGGCTACAGGACAAGACGGTGTCCATCTTAAGATTTCATAGGGAAAGTAGTCCAACAAATGTTCATGTACATCACTGTGCATAGTGACAGCTGTATATCTGCTCATTATAACACCAGTTCATGTCCATGGAATGAGGAAGCTCTTTCCAAGTGAAACATATCCTTCAAGCACACATTCTTTAATCTATGACAACCGGATGGTACACGATTGTGCGAAAGCAGGAGGGCAGCGCAAATCCCAGTGATCTTTGAAAACAGCACCGCAGTCTCTCTGTGCCGCTCCTCCCGCTACAGCGTGGTTACAGCGTGGTTAGTTTTTAGCACATTTCAGACAGGCACGGGCAAAGACAAAATCCTGGGTGTGCCCAACAGAAATGAGACACAAGCCCCACCATGTACTGTACTGAAAATGCAGCCCAGGTTGTTGAATACTAATCTAAAATGTGACACACCAATTCCATATTTTTTTTATCATAATGCAAATATTTTAAACTCTGAAAATTTCTGCAAAAAGTTGAATTCATTTCGAATTCAGCAGCAGGAAACGCCAGGGGAGTTGGAAACGTTTCTGGAGGCGCTGCAGGAATGAGAGATAAACAGAGAATAACAGACGTGCAGACACATGTTCACACGCAGATCATTTTTATATTCTTCCCACGTATCAGGTTGTGATTTTTGTCTTAAAAACATACTGGTTATTAGCTGTCTTATGAATATCAATTTGCATTGCACAGTTCTCCCAAGCAGGCACGTAAAGGTCAAATCATTCAGACTTGGAGCAAACTTTGTTGCTCCGTTAATGCATGCAGCACACACCGCAAACTAACACGACAACCGAGTTTCCCTCAGCACTTAATGATGTGACTTAATGATGCTGTGACAGAGAGGAACACATCCAAATAGAGATAAATAAAGAAGCTGTCACATCTGAGAAGAATTTTCAGTTTACTGCCTCTTTCTCAATGTCTCTGTGTTAAAATGTCCCTGTGTGAGTGCTCTCCTGTGTTATAACCCAAAATAAAACCATATTTGGAGACAGAAGTGGGTCGCCCAAACTGGAAGGAAAACAACATGGACTGGTGTACTATGCCCTTAACCCAAACACACTCCCTCACAAAGAAACATCTAAAACTATGGCATTTATATGATGCCACCAGATTTATTTTTTTAAAAAAAGGGAGCCACAGGCCATAAAATAAGCCAAGATTCAAGTTTGTGAACTTTAGCAGAGTGGTGGATAAAAAAACCAAAACAAAACAAAACAGGAAAGCCACAGCACTTTGGTGTTCAGCTATAGTGGCTCCAAAGCAGAAAAGGTTAGCTTTTGCTTTTCCATTCTCGAAGAGCTCGTCCCTCATCGCAGAGGCACGTAAAAGAGGCTGATTGAACAACACCAGCCAGTTACAGGCACGGATGTGTGCGACTGCCCCAGAATAGAAAGAAGCAGCTAACAAAATATGCAAAGTGTTTATTTCCTCCCAAGGAGTAACACAGCAGCATTTCAGTTCTCTGAAAACATGAATAGTCGAGCAGAAAGTTTATTTTTAGAGTGCTCTGACCTTTATTTGTTGGCTTGACAAGATTTTGCAGAGTAAAATGAGCTTCATAATGTGGCTGCTAGCAGTGATTGTAATGACTCCTAATGCTTAACCTGCCAACGGGAAAATATAACGCCACTCCTTCTCTCTCTCTCTCTCTCTAGCTCATTTCTATCGCTTCCTCTCTTCTCCTTCATGAAATCATTATCATTTTCTTCCCAGCCTCCCTCTCTCACTTTGCAATTTTCTTTTTTCTTACTTTGTCTTGCTCGCTTTTCCTCTCCGCCTATTTGTCTCGAGTTTCCTCCCCATCTGTCTGTCTTTCTTCTTCTCTGCCTCTCTGCATCATGGACAGAAATAGTCCGTCACACATGGGAAAGGACCAATTACATGAGAAGTCTAGGGGCCCTTCCCCTGAAAAAAATGAGTTTTGAAAAACAAATTCCTCCAATTCCACTTAATTTGCCATGGCAAAGTTGTTTATTTGACAGTAAAAATGCCAATTTGTAAATTAATCTAAACACAATGGATGCTTATGATTGAAATATGTAATTTTTCTAAGTTTACAGATTAGCAACTGAGTGATTTAAGTGTTTATATTATCATTTGCCAAGCTAATTTGTTCAAGGCTTTTTGCATTAACAAATTAACGAAAGGCGCTTATGTGATAATAATAAAGCAACAACAAACTACATATTCTCATACTTCTTGAGCTGGAGTCAGTCTCACTCTGTTTATATGTATAAATAAAACATGTGAATCCACCTGCCCGTTAAATTCAGGAGGGACTGACAGCTGTCTGTCACCACCTGCTGCAGGATCCTACTTCTGCAAACCACAGGAGAACTGCAGTTGAGAAATCCATGAGACGTAGAGAAAAATATTTTCAAAATTGTGCCTGGCTGATGGAAGCAGCAGTCAATGTCTGGGAGCTGTGCCACAGCAACAGGACCATTCACCATCTCTTGACAAAGTTTGCTATCAATCCAGAGATTTTTTTGCCAGCACTTTCAGCCTTACCTCCCACTTTTATTTAATGGACTGCATTTATTCTCTTTAAGTGCTTCACAGTTTTGCCTGTCATTCATCCATTCACACACATTCACATGGGCTAATCATCGAGAGCGACTTGAGATTTGGGCTTTGTTCGGACTGGGATGGACAAATCAGATTTGTTTATCAAATCAGATCTTTAAGACAGGCTAGCAGCATCTCCATAGGTTGCTACGGTAACAACATGGGTGTCTACCTGCCTACCTAGTCTACCTGCTAAGCTGACCCACATTGTTAAAGTTTCTGGCTAAATGCCACGGTACATGCTGACAGGTGACATGTTTGCACTGTACGATCAACAGAAAATTGGTGTGTTTGACAGAAGGGAATTTAGAGAGAACGACTAGCATGGATATGATATGGATACTTTCCAAAGTATTTATTGACAAAATCAAGTCAGTGACACCATCTACAGGGTGTCATTTCTCATTTTTCACAGCTGAAATCGATTGTAAATCTAATGGAAAAGTACTGCTTTGCCATAAATACGTATATCTATTTCTATTTAGCAGATAAGTCCCAAACAATGTTTC
Organism: Scatophagus argus; assembly: GCF_020382885.2. Lineage (NCBI taxonomy): Eukaryota > Metazoa > Chordata > Actinopteri > Scatophagidae > Scatophagus > Scatophagus argus. The sequence goes on from NC_058501.1 coordinate 20,212,115, forward strand.
TCTGTGCTACACAACTTTAAACTTCTCTATCTCCAATGATGCCTTCTAGAAAAGCAGTCCAGGATTTTACCGATCGAGTGAATAGCACAACACCGTCTATACACAAAGTTGCTTTTATTTCTTTTTTTATGCTCTAATGCTGTCTTCCCCCTCTGCAAACCACTCCTCCTGCCTCCCTGTATCTCCTCCTCATGCACTTTTTCTGTCTTCCTCACCTCTCCTGATCCTCCCCCTTTTTTCATTCTCTCCATCTCCTCTTTCCTTTCGCTGATGAGCATATGAACACAGGTTTTTCTTCTCCTCTGCTGGCTGCTGCCTCCCTCTCTCCCTGCTGCTCCAGCTCAGCCCGTGGGCAATTTTCACACAAGGCTGATTGAATTCACCCCCCGCCACCTCCTTTTATTTTTTCCCTCCTTGCCAAGGCAAAGGGATGAAACAACAAGGTCTGAACACAACAATTTATAGATATGCATATATGAATGGACACTGACAAATGAAACACACTCCACGGAATAATTGAGGTCCAGCTGACATACAAGCGTGTGTGTTCTCATATAGAGATGAAAAAAGGGGCACATCGAATATGCACAAGCTCCTGAAAAGACATGCATGCTAATGCTCTGGTGATAAACACATGTGAGCTTCAGTATATGGAGAAGATAACTGCAAAATGCATAGTATATAATATTTTAGAATTTTTGGTAATTAGGTGATCATTTATGAGGCAAAAAGATTCACGTGACAAAATGTTGGATCCATGTTGTTGCTGAAACCTCCATTGTGCTGAGTTCTGCAGCATGTGACCTGGGCAAGTGCAGAAATACAGAGAAGGAAACAATAAAGGAAGTAATTTGACTGTATCTGATTTACTCACACCGCACACCTCTCTAGCAGCACAGGAACAAAAATAGCATTTATGAAACTAGTTAGCTATCCAAAATGGTAATGCAGCCATAAGGTGGCCATACAAGAGGGCTGATCATAGGACCTGCACATCTAACCCATGCTGTGCTGTAACTGCCTCTTCTGCTGAAACCATTTGGTCTCGCCAGTAGTGTGTGATGGTGAATGATGAAACAGCGGAGTGAGTGTTTGTGTTACTCTGATGAAAAAGAGTGGGAGTGACAGTGGCCAGACCCCGTTTGAACAAGACATTTCACCCTGGGGGACTGCTTGTATAAAGACTAACCATGAACCTTCTGGGGCCCCAAGAAAACACACATATATACAACAAGCACACAGTCAAAACAACAGGAGATTATTAATGGTCAGGTGTAGCTCCTTTTCAGCTCCGAGCACTTCACCAGCAAGCTGCACCCCGCAAGGAGCCATAATCATCGCCTGCTCCAAAGCAGTCATTTGCAACGGCACCAGCTGTCCAATGTCCTCTGGTCAAACCTGGATCCACAATGTAGTAATAGTCTCCCACACTGTATCTCAGGTGATTTAAGTCTCTGCAGCAGCGAGAAACCTCAGTTTTGTCATTTGGATGGAGCAGCAGACTCCTAGCAAAAGACCCTAATGGGGGGGGGGGATCAAGAGGAGGGGGATCAGGTTGCTATAAATCTCGCTCTCAGGGACCCTTCACAGAAAGCACACGACTCAGCCACGTGATGGATAACTGCGCCGCGGTAAAGAGTATTGATACGCCCGTCAGGAAACTGGGATTGTGTGCTCCATCTCATAAGAAAGATTGAGTGTGCTGTAAATGGTAAGTAAGTCCAAACCAAAGAGAAGAACACAAGGAAATGAATGCAGTCTGAAGAAAACTTAGCAAGCAACAAAGATGGATGAAACCCTAATCACAAACACAAAGTCTTTACTGCGGTGAAAGGAAGAAATGAGTGAAAAAAAGAAGAACTAGTACGTCTGAGTGTTTAGTTTGGCTCTTCTGTTTGTCAAGAAGATTTATGACAATTAAAGTGCAGCACCATTCTGACTACCAAAGCTCTTTACCAGCTAATCCTTCAATAAGCTCTCTTAACTTATTTAACAACTCTGTTAAATTCCACAATTTTCACAAATCATGGAAATGCTCTGATGAGCACTACATCGTCCCCTTGAGGCCTGACATTACTTATGTCCACCGGAGCTTAAGACTGCATGCTTTGACATGTTTGTTGAATATTCAACCCAAAACTAACTTCGCCACGAATTTGAAAGTGCAGTGCATCGTGGTCATCTGTCAGCATCACAAAAAAAATCTTCCACAATACATGACCTACTCTACCTTTAATGAGTCGTTATGAACACGTACTACAGGGCAACAGTGTTTTATTTCAGCAAGCCAGATGATGCAGAGCTGCTGAGGTGTCCGCTGTGTGGTGTCTCTTCTTTTTTCCAGACTAGCTGGCACTTATGTTCGAGACAGCAAGATAAGAACTTCATGGATAATACACTCTTTCTCTGCACACTCGCACCACACACATACACAGACACTCTTTTCAGAAAATGTCATTATTGATGCCATATATAGAAATGACCATGGACCAGTGAATTAAATAGAAGAACATTTTCTGCATGGCATTAACGGCACACAAATGTGGAATAATGACTTCAACAATATATCCTACTAATCCAACGTTATGGCATATTTCACTCTTCCAGCAGTGATGGACAATTTTACGCTGCTCTCCCCTCAAGTCGCTCGGCCCGCAAATCAGTGTCCATTAAACCGACTTGAGTGTTCATATGTTACCGGATCGTCTCTCCATTAATGCTGCCTCGACACAGATTTTAGCCTCCTGGATGGAGCGCTGTTCAAAACAGTACAACTGCAGCGCATCGTGAGTGTCCGCTCCAGGAGGCTGCTAAAGGCAGATGCTCATTGCAGTGACAGGCTGACCTCCAGTGACTTCACGATGCACTGATAACGAACTGGACCATTTGTGCTACGCGGTTGTCGCAGGCAGTTTTTAAATAAACCTATTTATCCAGCCAAGGTGTACAGACCACTCATACTTATTTTCTGGCTAGGATGTGCTCCACAGTCGTAAAGTTTCACAGCTTCACACCTGGTATCTGTCAATCGTAACCGCAGTCCTTTACACACAGCACCTGGGCAGCTTCACTGGAGCGACAGCAGCTTCTTCAAGGACGCAAACGTGTCAGTTCTTCAAGCAGAGAAAAGCTGTTCTCATTCACGTTGCCTCCCAAATTTAAGCAAAGGACCCTTCAGTTCTTACCATTCTTTCCTCTCTACACTGGCTCAAACGGAGCACATTTGACCCGATGTATCATCAGAGCTTATCTTCTTTTTCTTTTCTTTTTTTTTCAACTTTTATGAGATGAAGCAAATAAAATCCATTAAAACTGAATAAGCCCATTTTTTAAAAACTGCTGGGAGCACAACAACTCCTGGATGTATAGAAAAATAAAAAGACAATACAAATAACACGATTTACTTTCCTGTAAAAATAATTCAAGTCCAAACCAATAAGTTCTATGTATACTATGATAACACACACACACACACACACAGACACACACGTACACAAATGCAGGCACAGTAGGAGGCAGCCTGTTCATCATTCAAACTGCAGGGTTGGTTGGGGATAAAGGAAGCGACAGATCTCACTAGAGAGGAGGGATAACAGACATCGATTAATCTTACCTCCTCTCCTGTCAGGTAGTACGCCGACAGCAACCCGCCAACATAACGGATGTTCACCTCAAAGAGTGATGCCTCGCCGTTCTGTGAACCAAGAGAGAGAGAGAGATCAAATTGTCAATTGTCATATTCAGCCAAGGCCTCAGACGGAGGTAAAGCAGTGCAGTATTGTTTATGGAAAATAATAATAGATTGTTAGTCATCATAAGCAGCTGTTATTACTTATGATGTGGATTTTTCTGAGAAAATGCTGTGTTTACCCTACATGTACTCAACAGCAGCACAGCACCAGTGCTATATAAAAACTCCCCAAACACAGTAAACTCTTTATTTCAACGTCAAGCGGAGTGAGGGAGGAGCAAAGATTATGAATCAAACACCCCCCAGATACTGCCACTGTTTAGCAGTCTGTTTCTGCTTACTAGCTGATTAAAAAGCAAAGCTAGCTCCACCAGCGGCCTCGCTACGCACCTATTGCAATGAACTACAGTAGAGACAAAGTGTAACAGTTGAGCTGGTCAAAAACTCCTCCAGCACATGGGCTGTCTGGGTGGCTCTTTGAGCATTTTATTCAACAAAGTTCATCTACAACATTGTACAAATATGTGTCTAAAGCCCTTCCACACTCTCAGGCGGTGATAACATAAATTAACACATTCTGGTTATGTAACACATCTGAGTAGTGTGACACAACCTATCCCTGCCACCGATGTATTTGTTCACTCAGCACGATTTGTAGTCAATAAAGAAGTGTAATTGGCAATTAGCCTCAAGTTTAAAAAATGATCAAAGCAACAGCAGAATGACAGTCAAAATCTGGTGCTCAAACAGAAATGTACAGGAAGAGTAATCATAAGCATCAAATGTTTCCAACTTGTTTCCACAAGAACCAGATGTGCTGATTAATAAGTGACACCTTTGATTACACCTGTGGTGAGAACAGAACATGCATTGCATTGTGGGTGGTGTCATCAGGCCTTAGGCAAAAATGGCTGTTAGCAGCTCACTGTGTTTCTGGACATCTTGTCAGTATTAAACAACCATAGTGTTTGTCTGTTGGTAGCCAATCCTGACACTTTTGTTTAATTTTTTTTACTTTACAATTTTCTGAAAACAACTGAAATTACTCTATACTTCTTATGCCACAACAACTGTCATATGCTGGCATTAATCAAAGGATACGGTTTGCAGTGAAGAGTTCACCATCAGGATTAATTGCCGATATCAAAGCATCAGTATTATTATTAACACAGTTAACAGATCAGATGGATGGTCAGAAATATAATCAAAATAAGTTCTCACTCATAACTGTCCCTCATAATGGTGGATTTTAGCATCTTTCTTGAGGGCATACAGTGATATGTTACGTGGCTGCTGATGGATTCTTATGAGCCATTCTCTCTAACCTCCAAGGTGCCATGCCGGCCTTCCTCTCCATGTACGCAGGGTGGATGGAGATTCCCTCTCCAAAGAAATCAACAACTACAGCCAGGTCAGGCTCAAAAAGTCAGGCCAGAAAGTCATGTAATCATGTTCCCCAGTGTTTTGTTTCCTCTTTTGTCTCTTACAGCTGAAGGGCAGCATCGATTAATGGAGGTAGAGTTTCCTGGCTCTTGTAGAATTTTATTCAAACTCAGCCGCACGCCTTTGAAATGTCATCTAGTGCTTCTCTTCTTTTTGTCATGTAGACTTTTAAACTTAATACTGTTCTGTGTCAGACAAGACCCAGACTTTGTTTTGACAGTAAAATCCCTTACCATTAATACACACCGATGACTTACATGGGGAATTCTCAAATGGAAGCTTGGACCTTTATTTAGCTGAACTATTGAGAGCGTTGAGTTTCATGGATTGTGGCTTCATAATGGTAGGATGACATGGCAAGCAGACCCGACTGGAAATACTTGGTGAATAAAATCAGTATTTCAAATAAAACGAGCAACAAAGCAGCCATCCACTTGCGCTATATTTGGATGAATACCTGACCCATGACATGACTCATACTGGTGCTGTACTGATACTGTTGTAGAAGTCATGCTGAATTTATCATGTGAGGCACAAGAACACAGATAATTGCAACCCGCCTTTAAAGTTTTTTTTCTTTTTTTTATCCAGCCTCTGGATTTGTTCATGGTGGCTGAAACTGTCCCTTTTTTTTGTGAAAAAGCAGCACCTGAATAGTATATAATGCCTTCTAAAAATAAAGAAAACAATTTAACAATTCTCTCTTTAAATTACTGTATGATTTATATAATTACAGAGCAGAATTTTTCTAAAGAAATGGTCATAGTTTTTTTCATGGGTGCAGATGTAAATGAATATCTAGTCCTAACGCAAAAGCAAGCATAAATACCTGTATTTATTGAGAGCCCTTCACTAACTTAAGTCATAAAAATAGTTCATTTATTGTAGGACAACTTCGTGAAATTTTTACAGAAAGATCCAGGAACTATGAAAGCTTCTGAGGAGAGGAAATATGATAAGTGGTTGTTTCTGTTTGCCAACATTTAAAGCATTTGGTCTACTCTGTTTCTCAGTGAAATATGAAATAAGGGGTAAAACTACATGGGTCTCAATATGTCTCCATAATTACTGACTCTTAAGTTAACTCAAGGTTGAAGAAAACTGCTACTCATTGACTTGGAGACCCATTGAAAAGGAAATTGCTATCTCAAGTGTGGATGATAAGGAAACTGTAATTGGGTGCCAGAAAGGGCAATTAGCTCCACTCTGAGAAAAGGCATAAAGATGGGGAGTCACTGACATCTGTTCAGTGGTATCATTTATCTACATATATTTATATATCTAAAATATCTACATACTTAATCCAATTTTGTATTATTATAATTAATGTAAGTATTGTAAGTATTGATTACTTGGTATCAATAATTATCACGTCTTTTAATCTACATATTAAATGCTGTGAGCATGAAGATTTCTCCACGCCTCATCAAACCAGCAACTCATTCTGACAAAATGTGTATTTTAGTGGAAAACTTTAGATGAGAAGTTACCTAAGAAGATCAGTACATACCTGCCAACATTAGGCTTCAAAATAGGGGATTTTTTCTGCAAAGCGGGTGTGTTGAGTGTGGGGAGGGTAGTGTTGAGATTTCTTTCTTTTTTTTCCCAGGGGAATGCAGTCCTGTTCTGACATTTTGACAACAGCTAATGTTGAGTTAGCTGGCCTGTCTTACTGCTCACCGAGCAGCTGCACACACGCCCTTTGAATCACAGTGCGGAGATGGGTTGTAATTGTAGTGTGTGGATTGTCCGTGAAGACTGTGTTTCATAGACAACTGTGCAACTTGGGTGACATGAGGCAAACATAGAAAACATAAGGAGGCTCCTAACGATTAATCATAATAAAGTTTGATCATTATCACTAGGGTGAGGCCTTTTATTGGTAACAGGTGATAGTATCATGATTGTGCACGAGAGGGTCATCCTTGAAAAGCTCAGTAATTTACAACCACTTTATTTACTTACTTCCTGAAACACATGATTGTATACAGGATATTGGTAAATAGGCACAGCTGATCATCTGCTTTAATGATCTATTTCTTGTATTTAGGGTCCAGACAAAGTCAGCCTGAGTTATTATTCCAGTCTTGAAAATGAATAAATGAGAATATTTCCCAAAATGACAAACTATTACTTTAGACTGCATTGTCACTTGTTATGTAACTATACAAAGCAGATAATTGCTGTACAACCAGTGTGCTGGCTTCATCCTCGAATTGGTGACATTTCTATAGACAAAGTACCGACTCTTCTGGCAGGACGACTGAGCTGAGCTGTTGAGCCAACTCTTAAATGAGTGGCCCATTCAGTAACGGCACGACGATGGCAGTGATTAGGAATCACTGGGATTTCAGGAGTGTCTATTTATCACCAGTGATAGTGGCACTTAACAAGACAGGTAGGAGGTACAGTGAGGGAAGACAAGTGATGCTGACAAAGGTTTTGCCAATCAGACATTCACTTGCCCATGCAGGCGTAATAAATCACTGGGCGAGCTTTGCATGAAACTTCCATTCAAAACAACGCAGTATTTGAAGATTCAACATAGCGCATTTCAATATAAAACACGCCTGGAGTCACAATTCCTCTTACAAAACGGTTTTGTTGAATTTTGTATTTGAATCTGATCTCCATTTTTCAGGAACAACTAACACATTGTCTCAGTGCAAATGGGGCAACGATTCAGATTTGCATCACCATTAAATTAACTAAAAAAGCGAGCCCCCGGGGCTCTGACAAAGCACACAAACACAATACTGCTTAAAACTTAAACTGACATAAATCGATTCAATCATCACATCTTAAGAGAGATGTCAAGACAGAAGATTAAAAACAATGTTGAAGTCCTCCAAGAGGCAGTTTTCACATGAATGAATACAAATTCTGTATTCGTTTTAACTGCACAGAAGGTTAAGTGGAAAAACTGCACAGCAGATTGGATCTGACTCTGATAAAAGATCACTGCAGAACTGGTTAGAACTTATTATCTTTTACCAAAGCTTTCATTTAATTAGTTTTTATTCATTGTCATGATTTAGTTTTTGATTAAAGCCAAGAAAATAAAACTTTATTAGAGCAAACACATTAGACTCATGTGAGGAAGAAAGAAAATTTAAATTTTATTTGCTTAATTCTAATAAAGTCATGATAAAAAGGGGAGAAACTAAAGTCCATTTTTTTGTTTCAGTTTTAACGATTAATGAAGTTCCTGAATATTCATGGTAGAATGGTTATTTCCATTTGCCTAAAAGCACAAATCCACGATGAAAATAAAATCAGTGCAGAGCAAATCAAAGACAATTATGGGAAACTTGGACAGAAACCATTCAATTTGATTTAATGTAACAAGTGGTGTTATCTCTGAGTGATGCAGCTTTAAAACAGTTTTAGACTTCACCTGTTTGTGTATTTAGGTTTTATGTTGAATTTTCTAGAAAACAATCGTTAAATAAAAAATACAGAAATCACGAGATTTGCCTAAATCACATCCATCCCAACTGTGAATATAATCCATTCCAATGAAAACGCTAAGTGCCGCAGTACAAAGTTCAATCTATCAGAGCTGCTGCTCCTCGAGGCATGTTGAATCATAGCGCATCGAGCATAACTGCTCGCCCGCAAGTATAAGAAAGAAATCAGGTGAAATGAACACCTGGCCTTTCTTTTGCCTCATCTCTCTTCACGGTTCTCAAGCTGAGGACCAAATTAGGAGACAACATGAGATCGTCAGCGTTATCGCAGCAGAATCTCTCACTACTACTGCCACCAGCAAGATGAAACTCTGCCTCCAGTTTTTTTTGCCTGCGTTCATTTCTCAGCCTGCTACAATGAAAGGTGAAAGAAGAGACATTCTGAGGAATAACTGCTCAACAGCAAGTACAAATCTGTGTTACAGTATTACAGCATTCAAGTACAAACAACCGCTTACTCATGTAAACATACTGACATAAAGTTTCTCCAATACCAGGGGAAAACAAGTTGAGATCTACTATAAATACTTGTAAGACTTTGCATTGAGGTGGTGCATATACCTGGTTGGTTGAAGTCCATTTGGGTTGGTGTGAAGCGCCTCTGATGTGGTTTGTTTGTGGTAGGAAAGCAAATGGAGCAACCACAAGACCATTTTTATTTCTATAATATAAATTGGGATGTAACAACTCTCCAAATACATAGCTCAGTTTACAACAACTGGAATATGACACAACACTTGTAATTACAAGCAGCCACTGGATCATCGAATGCACCGTGCAGAGCAGAGTGCGGTGTCTTGTGGTGCCGTTTTTCGGATTCAGAATCATTCCACCCTTATATGGACTGTCATGGACAGCCCATGAGCTGTTTATATTTAATTTATTAATGCTGTTTATATTTATGTAAATCGAGCATGAACTGATGAAGCCTCTTGGATGAGAGGTGAAACGTCTTCAAAGACAAATAACTAAGTCCAGTTGCATTCGATTGAATTTCCTTGAGATAACCATGACCTGGATGAATGAGAATATTCACAGGCGTCTGTGTTTACTCTCTTTGTTCGCGTGGAAAAAGTCAAACCGGGCCATAACTCAAATGCATTATTTGTGATTATTATGATTATTTTTCTCTTAGTCTGGGCCAAATGAGAGTAACTACAGGAGTGAACAAGCAGTTTCTTTGCTGTTACTGAAAAATATGCACGATACTATAAGAAAATAATAGCATTTTAATTGATCTACATAATGATCAATAAACAATGACTCACTGGGTACATTCCTGTTGGACCTTGGAGATGTTCTGCCTCACCAACATCATGCAATATTGCTGACAGTGTTTGATGCCGATTTCTCTGTTGATGAGTATTCAACAGACATGGCAAAGATTTGCCGTAGGACTCAGCCCAGATTTGGTTGGGACATGAGCCTGACTGGCATGGCCGCAGTGCTGCTGTGTGCCAAGGAGCTGACAAGACTGTTGCCCAGTGGTGTGTCCTGCTCAAACGCTGATGTAATGATTTACCGCTAATAAAGAGGCATCATTGTCACTGGGCAGATGGCTCTCAGTGTCGCTGCTATCCAGGTTTTCGAGCTGCTCCCACACTGCAAAGCCAAATTAGACTGATGTGACAGAAAAAAATGACCCGATGAGCCAAAGATAAAAATTAAGCAGATGATTGCCTCTCCTACCAGAGCTGGTGATTCACACTTACTGGCTGTGATTTAACTTAACGTCGCTAATTAACATGGAAAGGGACCAATTAGATCCTGCTACTCTAATCTCTGTCAGTCTAGCACGCTGCACATTCAAAGCTGCTGCCACTGCTGAAAGGAATTTTCCAAGGCTGCTTGTCTACAAGCAGCTACTTTCAGGGCAGAAGGCTTTGGCTGCTTTTTCTTTTTTAAATTACTACAGTAATTATGGTCTTGATGAGTGTCAAAGCTGTGAGAGCATTCTCCAACATTAGCATTAATGACCACTAACCTCTGGAGCACACTAGCCATCCTCCTCTGGTGGAAAGGCAGCTATGTACTTCATGCCAATTTAAAAGCAAAAGAGACACCTCACAAATGATGAGCCGGCAGAGCCGATCAACCGAGCTATAAAGAATAAGCAATAAGAACAAGGCATGACCTAATTGTTTGATCACAGTTTAAACTGGTCGGCCTACAAAGCCACAACTTATTTTATAAAACTATTAAAGGTTTTCTTAATTCCATTAGGCATCTAAACCACTTGTGTTGCTTTCAGTGGGAGCTACTTTTAATTTTTCAGCAACAATCAAAAGGTCAGGGAGTCATGTCTCTTTTCCTAAAGCCTTTATTCATGGCACTAATTTGAAATGTTAAGTAACTGGTCCATAGTTTTCTAATAGCATTTAACAACAACTAGACAGCGATGGTTATCAGCTGTGATATGTCCAGTTGTTTTTTCTTTTACTTGTTTGCTTCACTCGTTACATTCCCATGACGCATCTTTACAAATTGGGCAGTAAATGTTTCGTTGAAAACTGATTCCCACAAGACCAATAAACGCAGATTAAATGGTCCAAGCAGAGAGGCATTTAGATAAACTGTTGGCTAATGGTTCGAATCTCATCAGGTATGATTTACATTTTATTTCTTTGATAACCCTCATCTTTTAAATCCTCTAAATTAATCAGCAGCAAACGTCTCCTTAAACAGCAGCAAATAGACATAGACAAAGAAAATGTAAAATGTGCTCCATATCATAAACATCCCTTCTAACTGCATTAAATTGTAAATCAGCAGTCTGGTGAATAATTAATGAAATATGCCAAGGTGATAAATTATAGCTGAATTACCAACCAGCCCACCACTCTTTACACCATCTTTTCCCCTCACATCCTCTGCATCCAAGAGTATTTGTCCATATGTATGGTTCTATTTTCAGCGCTCGCTTTCGTCTTTTGATGCTCTCTCTATGCATCCATATACACAAACACACACACATGCAAAATCAGGAGAGCAGCGTTCTGTATACAGGTCTCGGCTCTCTCCTGGGGGATGCAGCAACTTCCCCACCAAGTCTCTCTGTGATGATGTTTGAGTCTCGTGGGAGTTTGCTATGCTCTTACTCTGACATTATTATTCAACCCGCCGCAGTCCATCTTCCCTCTTCCTGAGTGTGTGTAACTGTCTGTCTCTGTCTCTCATCATATACCTCCCACGGTATTTGGCCTTGCTGACTTAGCCACATCTTTCACTTTGTCTCAGCAGCACAGGAGGCTGCTCGCTCCCAAACCACCGACAAGAAAAAAGAGTTGAGCTGCCCCATGTCCCACGTTGATATATTAAACGCTCTGTTTTGTAGATGAGGTCATTAACTGAGCTAATTAATGTGTCAGCTCTAAACATTTCTGTTTCAGTTTTTTGTTTTAGTAGCCTTCATATAACTTCAGTGGAGGATAAAGGCTTTGAGTTTCTTTGGTGCTCTATAATCTGACCAGATCATTTTGTTAACAAGGGAGTCTCTCTGGTAAATCTTTTCAAGTAACCACATTAGGGCTGCAACTTCTATTCTGCTATAATTTAATCTCTAGATTTTTATTCTATTAGTCATCAATAATTTAATCCAGAAAAAGTACAGAAAAACGTCGGTCACTTATTCCGTGAATCCCAAGGCAAGGTCCTCAAACTGACTGCTTATTGTAGATGGTAACATATTACATTATATTTAAAAAAATATTTAGATATTATAATAATATAAAATATAGACAAGCGACAGTTATCAAAAACCATGCTAATTTTGTCGATCAAATAATTCTCAGCACAGTATTTATTAGCTAGTGTCTACATATACAGATGACACTCTATTCTCCACACACTGAATGGTGTTGGGACATACAAATGATGCAATGTGAAGATGTTCAGTACATACATTAGATGTACCATGTGGTATGAACTGTTAAACCTGTATTCACTGATTTTCTTAGCACCATAAGGCAGTGCAGCAAGTTTTAAACTCAACATTAACATGTTCTGACTGTAAAATAAAGATGGACAACATGACAGCTACCTAATGCAGCTAAAAAAACAGACCAGAAGTGTGAAGTTATGGGCCATAAAAGCAAAAAAATGAAACATAAAGTTATTAAAATGCAGCTGAGAGGAGCTACAGAGTCAAGCAGTCAGTCAACAGTCCCTGTAGGTTCAATTAAGGACAAATTCCACAATACAAAGTTATCCATTTACCCATTGTTAATACCATATCATGATATAGCAGCTTTAGGCTTCACACCAAGCTGCTTCTTTTCATGGACCATATTTTATCAGTGTTTGTGGTGCAATTCAATAGCTTTTCATAAAAATCTCAGTCTCAAGGTCAAAAAACAATGTTCTGGGCATTTTTACATCAACCAGTCATTTACTGACATATCTAAATGGTGTTTGCTTGTTCAGTAACTGAGAATCTTTTGATTTGCTAATGATATCCTCATCACTATCAGCATTTGCCTGCTCCAAATGAGTTCACAAGCTCAAAGCTCATGAATTATATAAAACGTGCTGATAAACAGCCATAATGATGACCCACCCACACAAAATGTCCTTTGTCCTCTACACCCTGAGACAGAACGTCAACTCAGCTTGACCTCAGCTTAGGGGCACGACGTCTTCACTGAAGCATCTCCTGGCACCGTAAATGACACCCTTTTTACTCAGGCGCCTGCATGACTGGGAGCAAGTTGGGTCTCGGTTAGTGCAGACAGCAGGCCACTGGGGGTCAAAAAACAGCTCCGCAGAGGTAAACAACAACCTTGCTCCTGGTCTTCTTTGTTATGAACTGATGTCACTTTACCTTGTCCTCAAACATGTGCATACATTTAGAAAACAACTCATTAACAACTGATTAAAAACAGCCTCATTTGAGAGCTTTGAAATACTAAATTGGATGGCAGTGACCAAAAACTGAGCATATGCTTCAACAATTTTAAAAAGGATCCAAGTTAAAAACTGAAACTGCCATAATGAAAATAAGTTAATAAAAAATCTGCATGTTTGGTTGCTCAAAGTAATTAAGGATAACAGCCTACACATGCAGTTTATTTTTGCCTTAGGCATATGCAAAGCTGAACTCAAAAACTAAAGTCAATATCTTCTTATTTCTTCTTCCAGCAGTGTTATGCATGTGTGTCGTGATTCTGAAACTGTGACATAAAATAAGATGGATGCCATGTCTCCACTTTCTCCTACTTAACAGAAATGGAGCCAAAACATCCCCGATACAAGCACTGACATTTTGTGCTGGTGATGTTATTTGGAACCCCTTTGACCCAATCAGGAGCAGCACTCAGCTGTCACTCATGACATTTCATCCTTTTTATATAACATCAAATAATTATTTAAAACCTAATTTATGAAACAAACAAACATATGAACATAGATGAATATGGTAAGAACTCCCTAAAATTACACAGACCATCTTTGTGAAAAATTTATCTGATGTGTACTTCATGACCTTTACTGCGGCCGACCACCAGGAGGCGATTGAGATGTTTCAGCTTCAGTTTTGGGGAGTTGGTGAGATGCTGCTGGCAATTTGTGAGACAATTTGATAAAGTTTCTCTCCCAAGTCTACTGTCTAACCAAACTTTAACTCTTCTTTGTGAAGAGTGTCTAGTGTGTGTACCCGATCCTCTGGGCCCAGCTTTCTTTTGAGGATGAGCAGATTCACAGTAATAACAATAAGTTCTACTGTTATTCCCAAATTGGACGGCATAATTTCTTAGATTTGTTTATTGTTTTGCGCCGTTTTTTTTCCTGAGAGAAGAGTTGAAGAGAAACTGGCCAGAATGCAGTAATCTCCAAATAAGATGATGATTTATTTCTGACATGCCAAACAAAACCCTATTGTGAGCAGCAAAATTTTCCTCTGGGACTGTATCCGTGTTCATTCTACCAAGAAGTCAATTACATCTGGATTATAACAGCACTGACATAAATACACTTGAGCTATTTTCAGTCTTAATCTCACAGCAAAGTTTATTTCAATGTAATGAAATTGAGACCTCAAGCTAATGCAGACACTTTGTTCCGTATGCAGACATCTGAAGCAGACAGAAGTGCTGTACAGGGAGATTTGAGGAATTGTTGTTGTTGTTCTGGGATGCTGAAAGGTGATGTGAGCTCCTGATAATCTTTAACTGGCACCACACTTTCAAGAATATGCACGTATATTATGCTCCATTCAGCTACTGAAACAGCGCTTTTCTTCATGTTTCAAGCTCACATACTGACAGCAAGTGCCCACAAAACCAAATGTGTCTCTCCCTAAGACTTCACCACCCACTTAAGTCTCACCTGGGATGTGGAATTATAAACCTGACCGGACTAATTATCTAGTTATTTTGTTGTCCCGGTTTGGCTCAGGAGACTTTCATTGTGGTATTTCAGGATTTATTGCCAGTGCATGTAGCTAGCAATGCCAAAGAGGTTTCATGAGAACCATCAACAAACGCACAGGGGGCCCCTTTCATCTATAAACAGCAAAGATTGTAACATCACAATAGAAGAGATTACACTGAGAAAAATGTGCAAGTTTATGTACAAGATCACCCAGCGTCAAAGCATTATGCACAGGATACTGTGAAATACTAGTAATGTTTATCCAGGGCAATATCACGTGCTAGACGAACGACTAAAAATAAAATACAAGGTTGGATTTTGTCTAATGAAATGTACACCCATACTATAACCTACACGCTCATCAATTCTGTCATTAAGATGGAAATACTTCCCACATAAATTATTATTACAATTATTTTTTATGAGACAACCTTCAACATTCACTACAGATGAATCTGTTGATTAGACTCTTGATTAAACAAATAAAATCTGGGAAATAAAATGTAAAAGTTAAATAAATAAAATATTTAGAAACAGTAAAAGTAAAAGCTAAAATGTACATCATAATTATCCAAAACTCAAACAGATGGTTTGTCTAAGCAACAGCCCTAAACCCAAAAATAATTACTTTAATAACATATCCAGATATCCAGTTAGAAGCCAGCAAATTGCTGGCATTGCTTGAAAAAAAAAAAGACAATTCAATGATCATTAAAATGGCTGCCAGTCAATCAACTAATGCATTATTTGAATAAAACTAGAACAAGTTGTCGATGTTGTGTGTTCAGTAGTTCCAACAAACCAGACATTCTTTTAATGCTGATAAAAAGAACAAAATATTGATGTTTTTTATACATATGGTGATTAACTAACGTCAGCTCTTAAATTACAGCTGCGTCTTGCTTCCATGAGTGAATGACCAGAGTGGCACCACATAATACTGGTATATGGTGTAGTGGAATGAAAACGATGGTCTAAATATTATTTCCTGTTTTTTCTCATTCATGTAAAATGTGGCCACATTAAGTCCTTCGTGGACCCCTGAGTGAGTCATCTCAAAAGGTCCGTCTAACGATGCAGATAACGTGAGTGTTTTTGGTCTTCCTGAGTGGATGTTTTCCACTCCTCTTATTCCTTGAAATTGATTTTTCTCTCTTCAACAAAACCTCTTTAACATAAACACAGGAGGTTGGATGTCTGCAAAATATCCCTAAAACCTATAAGACTCCTCCTCCTGACAGCACACACCATCAATACACCAACCATAATTCTTACTTTCCATTTTAGGCCCTGATAGGAAAGTTGATCATAAGTGTGCTTTTAAACTACAAGAGAATGAAAGACAGAAGATGGAAGGCTTAAAAGACAGAAGGGTTTATCACAATATAATCCAGTAAATTTCCCAATGATGGGAGAGAAGTGCTGAACTACACAGTAACTTATATGGAGATAGTTGAAATAACAGTGGCCTCAAGTTCAGAAGAGGAGAAGGTGGGAGGCCTGGAGGAGTAATAAAATTTGGGAGGCGACATGAAGGAACATAATTCAGTCTTAAAGTCATCATTAATCACTCTCTATTAGTCTTTCTTAAATGAGAAAAGGTCTAATGAACTGCCAGAGGACAAGTTCCTGACCACAACTCAAAAGACATTCAGTACTGCCAAGACTGCAATAGAAGCTTCACATAACAGAGGAATATATGAAACTTTATAACACCTAAGTAGAAATACTAGAGAGACATTTTAGCTAAGTCCTTGTCAGACTCGAGGACCCCCAAAATACTAACTGGCAGAAACAATGCCAACTACTTATTCAGGCTTTATGCAACAACAGCTTGTGGGACAATATGGCAAAAGCTAGCAGTGATGGAAACATTGTGGAGCTGCTTTTGTCTTGATAATTGGCTCTGCCACCAGAATTGGACAGTCTGTCTGTTGAGCAGCTCTGCATCAGGAGACTGTTTGTTTTAAAGTCATATGTTCAAGATGCATTTCAGAGAATGTAATTTGTGTATCTGGCACAGAGTTTCAAAATCTGTTGTGCCTGCCTTTGGTAAAACAATTAGTTCAATTCAAAATAAAAGTCGAGAATTCAGCAATTGTGTTTGGTTTCATTCCTGCAGAGAGAAAAAATAAAAAAAAAATCTGAAAAATGATTGCAATGAACAGCAGCTGAGCTTCCTGGTAGGAGGAAACGGACTGAAACCTGCGCAAAAAGTGTCGCATCTGTACCACTGCAATGCTGTTCTTGTCTCACTGGTAACAAGTTACAGACCGGCTGTCATTATGTCAAGTTCTGGATGACAGACAGGCCTGAGCAGGTGAATTTTACAAGCTGCTGTGCAGTGCAACTGCATCTGGTGACACTTTAATGTAATTAAAAATAATGTCTGCATGAAAATCCATGTGTGCATGCATCTCTTCCTCTTTAATGTACCCATAACACACACAAACAACACAACACTGTGAGGCAGAAGGCTGGATAACCCAGCCGTCCCATCCTGAGACAAGATCTGTGATGCAAACACTGTGCAAGATCATAAATGACAACCCAAGATACTCTTTGAAGAGTTTCTAACCAATTCATATTTCTCTTCATAAAAACATTTACAGATTATACAATATCTCCTAAAAACATTCATAACAACAAAATCCCCAGAAGAAAAACAAGGGATGTTTGTTGGCATCCCTTACACATTTTAATCATCAAATTATGATGTCAAATTTAAAATACATATATAAAATGCACAGTAACGATGTAAAACTGATCCCCCTCCTAGAGAGAAGAAAAATTTTTGCGGTAAAAACCACTGACTTTAATAGCTACATTTTCCCAGTAGCTGCTCTTTCACTGCATGCATTTCTTTAAGTGGTATTTTGATAAAATTAGGACATCAGAAAATTTCTTTAGGCTCTTGACAAGCTAAGTGAACCATTCCCACGTGCATCAGACAATGTGTATATTGAGATAGTGAGCTATTTTCTTCTGAGGCAGGCGTGTTGATGTACAAACTGCACAAGGTACTTCAGTACCAAAATTATGATATTCTGTGACACAAATGTTTGCCGAGTGCACTGCAGAATCTCTAAGGTGTTGCAGTTATTTGATAACTGAAAACACAGTTCCTCTGTATACAGTAGATATGTGTGTATGTGTGTGTATGTATGTGTGTGTGTGCGTGTGTGTGTGTGTGTATGCGCGCACAGTGTGCTTCTGTGTTAACAAAGCCATCACCGCCCCCCCCCTCCATCTCTACCCATTTTACACAGATCAATCACGATCCCTGTTTACCATGCTAGCAAAAAACTGCCATATTATGGAAATGTGCATGAATAAGTACGCTTGAATTATTATAACTGGCAAGTTCAGAGTCGATGACAGAAGCTCCGATTTAACCGCAATGACCAAGATGTGGCCCCTAGATTTAAAAACAATCTGACATCTAATCAAAAAAGAGCCCCGCTACCAGAACATGTAAGCTATCTGCCCTTAAAATACTTTGAAAATGACCCTGAATTGTCACTAATAAGTTATGTCTAATTGTCCCAGAGGAGACGGAGTCTGGTGGATGTGACTGCGGGAAACCACAGATGAAGGCATGAAGGAGTGAGGCTGACGGACTGCGGCGGATCACACCCGTGACAAACTGCAGCGCGAAGTGTAAATCTGTGTTTGTTGTCTTTATGATCGCTGACAGTGTGGCTGTTTGTCAGCGGCTGCCATTAGTGGCCGTCTCCACTCAGACTGTGAGGGCTGCCACAGCCAGCAGCTACTCCTCCTTCAAAGTTAATATTCATCTGCATCCAGCCGGATAGACTGGGCTGGAGGGAAGCTGTCTGTGTGTGTGTGAGTGTCATCTCTCTCTGCATCTTTGCCTTTCACTGTCTATATGTATCTGTTGTTTCATGCATTTTGGGCCATGACTGAGAAACACAGTAGCTTAGGTTTCCTTTGATGTGTGGGTGAAATTACTGCTCACCAAGGATTGTTTATGGCCTCAAAAATGGCAGTGATCAAGATGTTTCAGGACTCCATGAGATAAAAGCACATCATAAACACTTCTTGGTGTGTTTTGGCCTTGATTATGAACTGGGGCTGCTCTCCAGTGGAATAAATATGTTAGCTTGGTAACGTCTATCTCCACGCAAGGGTGTCTTGTTCAAAGGTACCAGGTGCGTCGAGTGCACGATGCCACACTTGTTAAATGCAGCGAGTATTTGTTTTCTTAGCAAAAGACTTGAAATAAACAAGTGTTTTTAATTGACACAAATTTTTGTCAGCAAACAAATCTTTTCAAAGTTGAGACATCTGACACCCTGTCATTACAGGCAGGGAATTGATGTAATTATTGCCTCGCGTCTACAGTTTGACGCTGACAGTCATAATGACACAGTCGTGCTTAAAATCTTTGTGTAATTTCACTACATTACATGCACCGCATTTTATCACAACTGATGGAAAACAAGGTGGCCCAGAAACAACCCTTCTCATCCATTTCTCTCATTTACAAAACCACTGGCAAAATGGCTCACACTTCACCATTTGCAGAGAAGTCCTGACATGATATCAGAACTGGCAACCCTCAGTTGTTCCAGATGGCATTAGTGAAAAGGCCGTGGGCTTTTTTTAATGCCTGCTCTCTCCCTTAATTTTTCCTGCCTAAAAACGTCCCCTCGACCTCTCCCCTCCACTCCACTCTTTCTTTAATTTAGCACATTTTCTGCCCCACAAAGAAGCAGAGAATCCTATCCCTCGGTAACACGGCGTGGCCAGTGGCCACACAGGAAGCTTTTGATTCCTGCTAGAATGTCCCGAGCTTTGGAAAACTGTCAAACTCCCTGGACACAATGTTGGTGTTTAAGCACTATAGCGCTGCTTAAAATCGATCCAGCACGGAAGGCCACCGCCGAAAACTTCATTATGTTGATGTAGTGGTTGCCCATGAGTTGAACTGAGACTTTAAAGTAGTTCGAGCATAAGAAGTAAATGATAAAATAAAAAATTGTCCAGCTAGAATGAGAAACAGAATGAGTTTCTCACCGAGTTTATGTCCAGGCTGGTCTTCACCCACTCCTTGGCATCGTTATAGTCGTCCATCAATCCCATAATATATAGCGTGTCTAGTGAGTCAATGATGGAGGCTCCTCTCAGGCCACCTGCAAAGTGCATAAGAGAACTGAGTTACAGCCTGTTCAAACAGAGATGTGTCGCTCAGAGGACATAAAACTCTATAAATTCACATTCACAACCCCTAACAGATGGTTTATAAGACACTAAAACGTAATTGTAAGCAAATATATGGACATTTAAAATGTTAATGAACCTGTCAACATTCAACAACCCCTCGCAGAAAACACACACTTCACAAAGTTATAAAGTTAATATAATCTGTAAACAATGATATCTAATGATTTGTTCAAATATGCATTAACCATTGCTTGGTGGAATATCATTGTATGTGATTATAACTATTTAAAAAGCACAGGTGACATTCATGTTTTAACACCTAAAATGTCCAGAAGCCACACATGTCGTTACTGCGTGACTTGCGAAATGTGTGTTCACATGTAATATTAAACGTGAAACTCTTATTTTTGCTTCTAAAAAGTGTGTTATAAACCACTCACAACCTACTTATGAGGAGTAATTTAAAATAAAGTGTTACTGGGGCATGTGTGGCAGGTGAAAAAAGTTAAAAAGTTAAACTTTTGAGTAGAACAGTAATTGACAAGATAACAATCAGATAAACACATCAGCATAAGATAAGATAAGATAAGTTAAGATAAGATATATGATATACATCACCTCCTACTTTTATAGTCCTTCACAACTTGATCATAACATTTAGTTGTTCTGTGGACGCTGCAAACTAATTAAGTTCTAACAGCATGTAGTGTGTTACTGTTTCGATTTAAAAGTGCAAAGATACCCTTCAGTTGTTTCAACCACTAATCCCTGAGGTAGTGGATGAACCCACAAAGATGGTTTCTCCTTTGTAGAAAACTTCCATACTGCTAAGACCACATTTGCGTTCACATCAAACATGTCAAATTGAGAAGAATTTTTACAAAGACTGAGAATCATGAATAGATGACAATTCATTTAGTACTTGACTGTTATATAAATCGAGTTATTCAAAGGTAAATAAGAACTCAGATTTAACCCCAAACCTTTAATGTGACAGCATCTGTGAGGAAAAGTAAAACATTAAAGCGCCTAACTTGCTGAGCTTCAGTAATTGCTGCAGTGATATTTAATGATAACACTAAAACAGCTTTGTGTTGTCCAGATAAAAAGTGTCTTCTACGCGAGATTAAAAGCATCGGCTACAAAGCACCAGTTACGGTACTGTAAGATTAAAGTCAAGTGATTTAGGAATCAACCACCGGAGGGGAGCCGATACATTTGATTATAGCAAACATTTAGCAGCTGCTCCTGGATTACACTCTGTCTACATGTTAGATTCGTTAACTCACGGAGTCAAATCAGTCTCTGTGCGCGCACTTATTCTGCGTCTGTCTTCATGAACCTCATTTGAAACAATTCATTTCTTTTCACAAACTAAATGAGAAATGCTAGGGGTTGTTTATTCAATCCTGGTGGCCTTGTGAGAAAATCCATAGCCTATTTTCTTTCTCGTATGACCAAATATTATGCAAATGCAGCTGAACCTCACAGAGACAGCTTGGCAAGACACAAAAATAAACATTATCCTTAATGAATAACTGTAAAAGGGTTGAAGGGCAATTTTTGATTTGGAAGTTTAATAAGGAGAAACTGAGTAAAAAGGCTGTGAATCAGACTGCTTGGGGGCTCACATTGTAGATTATTAGGAAAAAAATGCAACACTGTGGAAACAGACCTGGTTAAATGAGAGAAGTGATGAAAAATCTTTATGTTCAACCCTGTGAACAACCTAGCTTACAGTAGATGACTGGATTGATCTGATGCAACCACACAGCAACCTGGCACATCAAAGTCTTCGGTTTTTATCATCTGCTATTGTAAAGCTCACCAAATATGCAAATGGTAACCGTACCTTTGGGTGAAAAAGCAACAAAAAGTCTCTCTTGCCACATGTTCTGGAGGCTCCTTTTTTGTTGGCAAAAATATGTAGGGCTTAAACTTTCATTTTTTAGTTTAATCGTCAATTGCTTAAGTCTATACAATCTGAAAAAAACAGTGAAACATCTCAAACTTCAAAGCCCAAAGCTCAACGTCCAATTCAAAACAGCAAAAAACTGAAAAAAAGGCATCAAATCTTTTTAACGAGCTGGTAAAAGCTAACGTTGAAGCATTTTTTGCTTAAAAAAGGCCTTAATTGATGAGTTATTCAGTTGTTGATTAGATATATATTGCTGCTGTTCTCAGACCATGAAACCATTGAACAGATAGGGAAAATACTCTTGCTGAATACTTTTCTGTCTCTTCAATTTATTTCTTAACTGTTTATTACTAAAATGCTATCTTTTTAATGACTTTAATGACTCTTATATAAACATCTCTGTGCAAGCATAAACCTCATTTGCTGTCAGTGAGTTCGTTTAAGTCATTTCTGCATTCAGTGCCCGCTGCCTTTCACTATCTGCTATCAGAGCACAACTCGCAGTCCCACTGACCTTTCACCTCATCTCCATAGCATCTTGGATTTTCTAGTAAGGTCAGACAGGATGCCAAAGTGCATGTGGTACTGGGATCAATGACTTGCTTTGACTGATTGATGAGTGCCATATGCTTGGGTCATAAATCCAGTCGTATTAAAAATAGCATCAGAAGCAGAGAAACACTTTTTTTATGCATTTCAAATCACTTGGAAAGCCACATTAAATTGATAGAAAGTTATTTCTTCTCCTTAGCTTTATCGTCTGTTGGTACAATACACCATACCAAGCTTGCGGTCCTGATGAAGTTCTTGTGCTGTAGCTCTGAATATTCACTTAGAATCTACCACTCATCCTCACCATCTGAAAGCTTATCTGCCATGATTTGCCTGCTGGCAGTTTACCTCGTATTGTCAGCGAGAGGGCAGTGCTTTCCTGAAGCAAGACACACATAGTCCACATAACTCTAGAAGTCCATCTGCTGAGACTGTTAGCCATGTCTGAGTGCATACTGTGTATCAGAAAGACTTCCTGGTTCTGATAACGTGACAGAGGAAGAAAATCCGATATAGTTTCAAATGAAACTCAAACTTTGACTCTATTGTTGTGGGAAAGGAGCTTTTTCAGTTTGCTTAGTGAGTAGCCTTATCTCTCTCCCTATTTGATAAGAAATACTGATGGTGACAACTGAGAGGAGGGGTGTAGTCGGATATCTAAAGCAATGTGGTTATCCAACCCCAGAGGTAGCTCTCTGTGGCTGCAGGCAAAGCAGCTGAGTGTGGAAAATTCCTATTGAAAACAGCACCAAAGCTAAGATGATTGATTGACTGTGAGGATTGATGGAACAGATCAATCCATCATGGTGTACTCCTTCAGCTTCTATGGTCTAAGACCCTATTTATTTCTGCAGCCTGCTGCTCCAAATGGAAGGAGCCCTGAGGGATCCTCTGAAGGCAGGGGCAATAGTTGTGTTCTGCCGGGTATTTATAAAGACTGGAAAACATGCACACACTGCTTCAGGGTCTTTCTCAGTTGGTATTCATATGCATTTTCCATGATGCATTTAGCTTAATATATAATTCTAGCATAGCTAAAAAAATAAATAAACAGCAAATACTCTATGTGGATGCAGAGGAAACATCAGATAATCGTAATGGCCAAAAGAGTGAGACCGCGGATACAAGTGGCTGAAATGGGTGTCGTCCGTAGGCTGGCTGGGCTGAGCCTTAAAGATTGGCTGAGGAGCTCAGTGCACAGCCACTGCTCCTTTACGTTGAATGGAGGCTGCTGAGGAGGGCATCTGATTAGGATACCTCCAGGATGCCTCCCTGTAGAGGTTTTCAGGGCATGTCCAATGGGGAGGAGACCCCGGGGTAGACCCAGATCTTGCTGGAGGGATCACATATCCCATCTAGCCTGGAAAGGTCTTGGGTTTGCCAAGAGGAGCTGGAAAATGCAGAGAGGGATGTCTGAAATACCCTGCTGAAGCAGCTGCCACTAGGGCCTGACCCCGGATAAGTAGAAGAAAATGACAAACCATCCACTGAATAAGTTTGGATTACCAACACACCCTGGGGGATCCCCAGGTTCACTGCATGTTAAATGGTTTTTGAAATTTCATTACTTTGATATTTGGAATTCACATCACTACCTAACGATATAAACTAAGGCAGATGACTTTGTGGCCATGCCATCACTATATATAGATCTAGTTTTAAGAGCTTTATTATTTAGTTTATGGTGTGGCCACATAACATGTATGTAGATTGACTTAATGGGAAGCTGCAGACATCAGCCACTGTCCAAAGTCTCAAAAATCAACTTGAGGAACAAGCAAGAGTTCAGCAGTTGCGGGCAGGCAGCGAGTGTCGAGCTCATGCTCGTCACAGCCCAACGTGCACGGGACGACATTTGCGCACACAGAACACAAAAGTGTGTGCTTGTACAACATGCATAACCCTGGTTTCTATGTGTGTGAGTTTTGAGACTAATTAAACACCATAAAACACGTGCGAGTGAGAAGTGTGCACAAGAATGAGTGACGCGTGCATGTGTGTGTGTTTGTGTGCAGGAACACAGAGAACAAGGAAAACCATTAGTGAGACATTGGCCGGTGGATGTTCATTTATCATGGCTGTCACAGGCCAGTCAGTGTCGGTCAGGGGGTTACATTAGACAGCCAGCGAATCCACATGATCAATCGCTCACTGGAGCTTGTTTGTGTGCTGTGATATTACTGGGCTCGCTCTCTCTTCCCCTCTTTTTCTACAAACGTACACACACACACACACACACACACACACACACACAGAGAGAGAGAGAGAGTTTTGATATATGTGAATATACATATCAGGATAAACTACTCATTTATTTAATCCTTCAGGGGATAGTTCAGAGGCAACATTTCTGCTATAATTTCATTTCACCAGCAAACTGTACGCGAAATACATGCTGATAGTCCTGAAATGCCATCTGACGTTCATTGTAAATTCCACAGACTAAGTACATTAGAAGTGCAATATGCTTAACCACATAAGAAGAATCAGATTTAAGAGATGGAGTGTTTTAATACACCCATGGGAAAACATTAATTCAGAGAGATACATTTCTCTTTTTAGCTTGTGATTCATGGCACAAATAGCTGAAGGAATGAAATATTAAAGATGTGGTCAATAAGTCACCTGGGTAATGTCATCAAAGTGAATTTAATTGATGCAGACCCTGCATTCACAATAATTACACTGCACTGTTACCAGTGGTTTCTAGTATCTAATTATCAATTGCCAGGGCAATGAGCATCTTGTTAGCGCTAACGTTACCTGAGAGAAAGGGTTAGCGAGCCAGTGTGTTGTGTGATGTTAACGATATCTGACTGTTTGCTATTCGAGGCACATGGTCAGCGCTGCAGATTAAGTGCACTATGGAGATGACTCTGTAGGTGAGCGGACTTTTGATGGAGAGCGCCATTGGAGCAATGGGGTGAGTGGGATTAAGTAGAGTTAGCAGGGAGAACATGAAAAAGGTTGCGAGAAACTAATGGTGAGAAATGTCATGTCAATCAATCAAGTTGGACTTTCTGAAAAGGCTTGAATGTATAACGGGGAGTCTCCTTGGGGACCAGATGTCACATAATTGAAGGAATATCAATAACAGGTGAGAAGGGAGGATCAACTGGATGGACTACAGCTGATGCATATTTAAATGTTGGTTTCTGGTAACCATGACGCTGGCTGTTCCCTCCACACACTGAAAGTGCTGTTTAACCTCATACAGGATTACTTGCCAGTTTATACTTAAAAGGCACAAAACTTCCACTCCTTAATTTCATGCCCTTTATGAAGTCATTTTACAACATCATTTAATCAAAACGTGAAACACATGAAATTGTCAAGGGGGAAGTTTGACAACAGAGACTGGGCAACCCAGCTAGCAAGATACTAGTGGTGCAATGCAGGGACGTTTTTCATGGTATGTTGTTATCATGCTGCTAGAAATTCAAATGTGAGGACTTAATGGACATAAATTACGTGGCTTTTCAGTTTTTGGTCTGTAGAGTCGTAGATTTCTAAAGTTTATTGTTGGTGCAGCTGATAACTGCACCAAGATGAAAAGATGTTAAGAAAGTTTTTTTAAAAAATTGGTCTAAATTTGACTGAAAACTCTTACTTTAATGTCACTCCGATGACTATGTTTCTAACAGGTAACAGGTTCTCCTTGACATAACTGACAAAAACTGTTGCATGGAAGAGTCCTTTTCATGCATTACATACAGTTTTATTATGCAAATTTATAAGTGAGATGCCAGTAGTAGTGATGATTTGTTTACTCTGGCTTCAACCCATATTTGCCTAAACGCATTTTCAGCTGCTTGAGTTTGTAGGCATCTTAACACATCTCAAAGTATTTCTGACTGCTAGGCCCAAGCAGCTTGGGCAACCATCCAAAAATAAGCCAGCAGAAACTGACAGTGCCACTATTGGAGGGAAGTTGCAGTCAGACCTTCTTTTGTAGCTGTAAATATAAGATACTTACTTTCAGATCCTATCCTACCCCTGCTACAAGATGTAAGAGGGGGAAACTAATCCCACTGATTATCAATGGAAAGACGGTTCTGCCAGTTACTTCACAGAGCGAGGGTGCATACATGGGGCTCATTAGACATGTTCAATTGAGTCCTCGCTTTCACTCAAGACTGCACAATTTGTTCACTTTACACAGGACAAATTGTGCCTGCAACGCATTTCACATTCTCTAATCAACCTTTGAGAAGATCTAGTCCCAAGGAATCCTGCAGAGTAAGAGGCCTATGTCTAAAGACAGCCAGGACAAGCAGGTGACAGCCACAGGGACAGAGCCGTTTGGAGAGGTCTGTTTACTGAGACGGACTGTTTAAATCATAAAGCTAAGGAAAGCTGACCTCGCTTCAAGGAATGTGCATAGTTGTGTTGTGTGTGAGACATTGATGTAGGACCCCTGTCTAGACAAGAGCAAGGGGAGGATAAGAAGGGACAGAAAACAGCCCATGTCTTGGTGAAGTGACAAAAAATATCCAAGGTACTGGCTGCTAGAATACTGATGTGTAACCTGCTAAAACTCAGACTGCATGTAGATGTGTCAGTGAGTGTTAAACTAAATGTTCCCATACATTG
The DNA here is from genome assembly GCF_020382885.2 of Scatophagus argus. Lineage (NCBI taxonomy): Eukaryota > Metazoa > Chordata > Actinopteri > Scatophagidae > Scatophagus > Scatophagus argus. Next base: position 20,239,335 of record NC_058501.1, read on the forward strand.
AATCAATAAGAGCATGAATGCAAATCCAGAATTACAGAAACACAGTTGCTCATTGCCTCCAGAATGGGAATGTAATGCTGTTAAACAGAGGGAGTGAGAGGAGTCTGGATGCCACGCAATAAATCCACCTCACCACACCTCTAATCTCACCACTGAGTACCTTCTGTTGAGCTTTCAGTCATGTGATTTGAATTCAGAAGTATAACTGAAAAACTCAGTTTTATATTTTTTGTACGTTTTAATCTATGTATCTACAGTGCCTGATGCAGAAGTCAAGACTGACATTAAATATTAGCAATTTTACAGCTGAATTTGGTTAAAAAAAAAAAAAAAAAAGTCACCAGTTGGTATAGTCAGTGTCAGAGAAATTAAGTGGACTCTTTCTGTGGATACATCTGTACGACTGCCTTGCTGCCATGGTTACCAGTGTTGTGCATATAAATCCCACGACTACACTCTCTAGCCCCTCAGTAAAGGACCACATTGATAAAATTAGAGGCAACCCGTCCTGACTGCAACCCATCTCATCTATCCCCCACTGTCTGCCCCCATCCCACACACACACACACACACACACACACACACACACCATCTCCATCTCTCCATTTTCACCATTATGCTAATCACACAGTCAAACTGCCTGCAAAAAGACTTGCATCTATCTAATGGGGCTTTGTGCCTTCCAGTGAGATAGCACTTGCTTGGCAAGACAGAGGACGGGACAGAGGATTGATAGATCAAGGCACATTAGAGCTGGAGTCAAAATAAATTTGTTCCATTATGAGGTCTGCAGAGGAGGAGGAGGAGGAGGAGGAGGTGGAGACTGAGCCCGAGGCTTCAGCTTTGGACAGCAAGAATCCAAGAGCATATTAAGGTTTAGACTCTTTATGTTGCACATGCCAGCTGATGACAATGAACCAATCCCTCATAGCCACATCTGCATCAACATATTTTTGTGTACATTTTAAAGGAAACATTAGGAAAGGTTGATGTAAGCAATAAATGCAAAATTTGAAAAAACAAACAAACTGTCTCAACTCAAAGAGACGAAGCGACTGCTTCTCTGTCGTCTTCCGAGGTTTACTGGCAGACAAATAAGGTTTGTTTTTTCTGCTATTCTGTTGCAACCGTATGTTTAGCAGCCTACACTGCCACCTTCTAACAAAAGTACAGTGTAATTTTAAAATTTTATTTTTAATAAAACAGCACAACCATTTCAACCACGTCAGGCAGATTTTCATTGCATTAGTGGTTGTTTATCAACGAAGACAACTCCAATGAACTCAAAACTACTTCACTATGTAATCAAATAACGTCTTTTCTTTTCTTGTACTGACATACAAACAGCGCATTTCAGTGTAGAATGACAGGCTTTTGCAAGGGCTATCAATAACCTATCACAGTGTCAAAGACTACAGAGGCAATCAACACACCTTCGAACACATTAATCTAATCAAACAAATAGAAAAACGCACACTGTCCAGACATGATTAGAGAGACTTTGAGCAGTACACACGTCAATCTAATTGCAGCAATCTAATTTGCCACTCTGGGAGAGCGTAGCGTGTCAGTGCAGCAGCCCTGTCTGATATGACAGTCTCTGAGATGAGATTACACACCGCACACAGTGTCAGTGTTATCAAACCCCTCGTCTCCTCCCTTTCCCAAAAGCCTCTCTTGCATTGATCAACAGACAAGCAGCCCAATAGGAGAAGGGGGAATCATACATCTGATGCTCTGTCAACCCACAAAACCTGATTGGAGGTGACAGCTAAAGCTAAGGGGTTTTGATGAAGTGGTTGATGAAGACATTCAGCCACAGGACTCCAGCACCATTTCATCCTAAGGTCATCCAAATTAAATCCAGACAGTAAACAAGTATATTGGAAAAAAAAAGACTAGAATACTGACGCTAATTAATAAAACCTTTGGCAGGTAGAGTCAGCAGGGTGAAGAAGGCTTTTATTTTCAAATCTGATGTTTCAGGCATAACTTTGATGGAAATCCACTTTGCAAGCTTAAAGGAGGGGATGAATCTGAATCTGGTGAAAGATAGTTGATTGTTGAGTCTTCTTCCCAGGTCGTCCAACACCAGCGACCCTGGAATGATTCTCAGCAATCAGCTTTCTCCAGAATCACTCATTCGTCTCACCCCACCTTTAATCTCTAATTTCTTCCATAGATGAAAAGAGGCAGTGCTTTCCCATCCTGTCCACCGGACTTTATCTCATCTGAAAGGAGCTTTCTAGCTCACTAGTTACGCTCAGAAAATCGTGCAGCCCGACCAATTTAGGAGAGCTATAATAACCTGTTGACAAAGAGCAACTGTCAGCTGGAGAAATTAAATCAGCCACCTAAAAAGAGCAGCTGCTTCGCATCATTTGTGCAGCCCTGCAGGGCTTTCAAAGGTATAGGAAGAACCTGAATTTAGGAAGCTGTCTATGCTATCGATGTGTGTGTTCATCTACAGTTTCTGTTTATATGCAAGTGGTCTTCAGTACGTGTAGTTCATGGTTTTTTTCAATGACTGGTCTGGAGGATAGTACACATCTATCATGTTTCTAACAGGTGCTAAAGAAATAATTGTAGCTTCCGGCATTTCTGGTCAAATGAAACTGCAGGATAATTTAAAAAAAAAAGATTTTAATTAAGGAAAAGATATGAACTAGTTTTACTTTTTCAAATCAATCTGTAGACAGCCCATTTAGAGACCACTTGTCTCTGTATTAAAAGGTGCTGCTGCTTGCTTGCCGGCAATTTCACACTCAATTGCAGCAGGAATGCAAACTTCCTAGCAACATTTCCTGGAGGAATATGAGTTGGACAGCCTGAAACACATGTCCATATTACTCAATATCAATTCCTATTTCACTGCTTCACCTGTTTCTATGTTTATTGCAGTGTCACTCTCTTCTGTTTCCGATTTGCCAGAGGCTATACGCCCCCCTAACAGCCCCTCACCACCTCTGAAGTGTGGCCCGGACCGTCGGGTTGGGTGTGAAAGTTGCACACAGCAAAAAAGGGAATTCAGTTCATATGATTTTACTTATTCACTGTGTTGTGACGCCCCTCCTTCCCTCTACTCACCACTATGAGTGGAGTCTGGTCTCACAACCAGGGGACCAAATACCACTTTTTTTGCCAAGTCCCACACATAAGATACACTCGTATAACTCGAGTTCAGATCCCATGTTAAAAGAAAAACACATCATCTTTTCCTAAAGCTAACCTTGAAGTTTTAGTGCACACTTGACCAAATTGTCTTTTCACATGAAGCACGTGTTAAGGCTTTGGACATCGGTCACAGGCTCCAAAGGGAACCTTGTGTGCCTGGATGAGACACACAAGGGTGTGACAAAGCTTTGGTATGTGACAAGATGCTATGAGAATGTGTTGCTGAGTCGAGAGTCACCACAGAGAACCTGAGTCCCACCTTGCAGTGATTTGCCACGCAGTGATGAAACAGAAGAGAAGCATTTTCCATAGACACAGAGTGTGTAGGATCCATAACGTGAGAGAGTGAAGGTGAAAATTTGTGAGCATACGTGCATGAGCTTAAGAGACGCTACAGGCTGCAGAGGTCAACCGGTGCTACTGTGAAGTCTTTGCTACGCTCCCAGAGTCGGCTCCAACGCTTCAAAGTACAATGCTCACTGCAGGAACAAAAAGATTTGTGTTCTGTGGGTTGCCAATGTGTGAAGGAGCGAGACAACAGCAACTGAGCGCTGCAGAAAATGAAACGTAAACACAACCGTCTGTTTTCATGGCGCACACAAGGCAACATCAGAGGAGCTACTGGTGAATGATGAATGAGCATGAGACAAAAAAATAAATGTTCCATTACGCCTGCCAGACAGGGGTCTGAGGTGAATTTAAACTGGGGATTGTCATTAAGAAGACTGAAAATCTGAAGCCGTACTGGACTGTTTCAAAGACGATGGATGAAAAGATGGCTGGATGCCTTAGCACTCGGAAGAGGAGTGACTGTGACACTCTTCAGCTGGTGTTTGCCAAGTAGTGAAATACTCAGGCTGAGACTCGAGACCGCAATGAGGAAAATCTAAAAAAAAGTCCTGTATATTAACACTTCCTAAAATAAATGAATGAAGCGAAATCTGTTCCCTTATACTGCCACCAGCTTAAGGGCTTGGCAGGAAATGCTTGTGATTACAACTGCCAAACACAGATTAGTACACACCAAACGGTATGTCTCAGGTCGCAGAGACGTCAGCATCAGAGTGACTCCGCCAATACGTCACTGCACTGATCAGTGATGACACATTACGTAAACACAAAGTTTAATACCAAACACCAGGAGGGAACAAGAGTATTTATCTGAACACAGCAAGTTTGACCCTCGCCCTTGCATCGGTCAGCCAGTGACTGAATCGTTACAGTAAAACAAAGTACAATCTCTTATAATCCTCCTGCTTCGTCATACATTTTGCAACCAGTTTTTCATCATCTTGGCTATAATCCCGGCGCAGAGGCTTGATGATGCACTCGGAGGAGAACTTGTTCTAATCCGAGCAGAAATTTGGTGGTGATGATATCGAAAGATGGCTTCACTTTCATGTAATGTCATCCCTTTCTGCTGTAAATTTATTTTCTTCACCGGGTCATGAGTATTAAGAAGCGAATCAAATCAATGCCAAAGATACATAAAAACCTTCTATGTATCAAAAGACACAATCAGGAAGAGACACACTGAATAAAATGTAAAGTGGTCCAGGTCTTGCACTCCTTGACTCGTTATCTAAACCAAATCCTGCTCTGAGTCTTTTTATCACCTGGTTTAGCATTCCACAATTTATCCTTATCAAATCCCTCATAATCTCAACAAGACTATGCTTTTACGACGCTGTCGCAAGCTAACCCTGCTAGCTCTTGTTATAAACGAAGCACTGAGCCCAGTTCGGGTGTGCTGTGATCTCCAGACAGGCAGGCAGGCGGGCAGGCAGGTTTCACTACCAGCAGATGCAGAGCTGTGCAGCCAGAACCATCATTACATGCAACGGGACAAAACCTGCTCTGACAGCAGGTTTGCCCCCAGAGTGCATTATCAGAGGCTCGCTGTCAAGTTCCTCATCTGCTCACAGCTTAAGTGCTCCAGCAGGCAACCACAGTTTGGGTGGCATATTTGCCTCCTTCTTCTGATCTCTAAGTTTCACTGAGTTAATTCTGTCAGCTTAACAATCTAATCATAAGTAAAAGAGGGATATGATGTTCTGTTCATTTTTGTTGATGTTCTCAATCCAGCTATATACTGACATATGCCCCATGACGTTCACTACATTTCCAGCTTATATGTACGTTTCCAGCACTACTTTACTTTGGCAAACTCAAGAAGAGAAAGGAAGTTCTTCTTGAAACCAAACTAAATGTATAAAATTTATTGTTGCCAATCTTGTTGACTGCTGATAGCATATCTGGACATAAGTGAGAAAGACAGCACAACCTCCTTTCTATAACGCAGGATGGATACTATAGTGAGTGCGTGCTGACACAGCATGTGCTGAGTAAACATGAACAAACAGTAACATCTAGCAGGAATGGAAAAAACAGGATTTTTCCTCCACAATGTTGAACGCTCAGTCAATTTTTTGTCCATACATTAAAATATTCTCCAGTCAGTGTTGCACCGTGGATGTTGTCAGCAAGTCTCCTGCTGTAGCAACAGCTGTCGGCCAGCTAATGGAAACATACCCATGCAGAGGGCTGAAGCCAGGAAGCAGTTTCCATGGGTATGTCCCATTCCGATTTCATCCTACCAAATAACTGAAAACTATGTACAATAACTGCAGCATAATGATTTTTTTCATTTCCTAACACATTAAATTCAGTTGCAATTTCTGAAGTCTGGGATTCACTACAACAAGATGCTGTTGGGTGACTATGACTAAGATTATTTTTTAAAAAAAAAGATATAGTTATCATTTTTTATTATACATAAGTAAAGAAATCTATCTCCAGTAACCCAGTATCAGTCAAGCTCTCTCTATAGTATTGACACCACAGTATGCATAAGTCACTCCCCCTCCCCCACTGCTGCTGTATATTACCACGATGATAAAAAATGTTTCAGGCCTCACAATCATGATGATATGTGATGTTTCCAGCCAGCAGTTTCAGTTCAAGACCTTATTGGTTTGAGAACAAATAGCCAATATTGAGCGGAGGGTTGGGACGTGCTCTCCAGAGGAGGGGAGGGACCAGATCCTGATTTGTCACCTGGCACTGGTTGCTATGGAGACAGCTGATTTCTTCTGCACCATGATGGAGCCCATGGGATACAGAAATGGATGGGGTAGAAACGGAAAGTGGGTGGCCAGTGACAACCCTTCACTCTGTGTGTGACGGTAATGTGACAGGTGGCGATAGGCACCATTTACGTAGCCCGTCGTTTAACACTAATGACAAGGGAGGCTGCCACTCCCTCTCCTGTCCTCTCTAACCTTCACTGTGCCCCCCCTTCAGGACCAGGCACAAGGCCTGCTGGGAGGTAATTGCAAACTATGCAAAAAAAAAAAAACCTGTCTGCTCTGCCTATCATGTGGGCAGAGGAGATGGCAGGCCATTGTTAGTCGAAGTGGTTGCCAGTTGAATGCTCCTAATGAAAATGCTCCTTTATTAATAAGACAGAAGAGGAGGAGTTTGCTAATGAAAAGAGGTGCTCCAAGATCCATATAGAAATATGCATAATATGTGCATGTTTGATTCCCTTTTGAGTTTCTGAACAGCAGTGCTCTTTGCCAATGTGCAATCTCAGCAGAAATCTTCAGAGGCGCTGTCCCTGCTTTGTTTGCTGTATAAGATTATAATTATAATGATGTATGACAGCGGATATCGGTGACAATTCCTCAACACTTTGAGGGGCTCCAAGGACCCCAAGGACCCCCAACTGCGCTATAAAACATTTATTTCACCTTTCAATTGCACCTCCAGCCAGAGATGACTAAATAATAAATACCTGAGGCCTTATCGTTTGGGACATCGATCTAAGCTAAATCAAGTTCTCCTCCCGCCTCCTCGGTTCTCCATCATGTAAAGCACCTGGCAGTGCTTTACATCATCAGAAGAGCCCGTGGGATTTTCTAATAAACGCCCCTGGTTTTAAATGGTCCCCAGACACGCCACAGTGAAGGATTTAGCTTGTGTACTAGAAGTAGCTAATTTTGCATTCCAGGAAAACTCTCTGGTCACAAAACCGAACCGGTGACCTTGTGCTCTTTAATTGCACCTCGTGGGATGAGAAGGGAAAGGGAAAAATGAGGGCAGGGCAGGAGGGGGGGATGGAACAAAATTGAAAAAGAAAAGAGTTATATAATCCAAAGATAAAGGCAGAAAAAATGAGAAAACCATTTTTCCATGCTTAGAAAGATGTCTTTACTCTTTCATTTGTTGTCGAGGGGCAGAGAGCTGGGGAGCAATTGTGAATACAGCATGTGGCCAATCCCCTTAACAGCCATAGGACATCTATTGTTGATGAAAAATCTCTGGAGTAAGGGAGGGGCAGCTGTGACACCAAATGCTCTCACTTTTTTTTTTTTTTTTTTTGAGTTCAATCACAAGCCTTGTCCCAGCATCTGTTGGACTGTGGTTTTGGCTTGGCATTTAATGTGCCGTGTGCTTCAGTTAGTGACCCACATATGCAGGCACGGGGGTAATGACGTCGTTCAGAGGCACGAACATCTCTTTAATCCTCCATTTAGGCTCTGGGACTTGCTGGCTTCTCATTTCATAGCGAGAGGAAAGAGTGATACAGAGTATGAGAGCTCTAATAAGACTGAATTAGTTAGTCTTGTGAAAAGAAGGAAGAGAGGGAAAAGCTAAAGAGTGCATAATGAATGTGAGATGCCTGAGAGCTCTCACTATACTATCTGACACTGATCTCATACATACATACATATCTGAAATAGCAAATTTTTTACGTTTTTTTTTTCTCACTTTCCTACAAAGCATGTGATATGTGACCAAAACTGATAATATATATACATATACCTTGTGCTGAGTATCACACATAGTGAAACAGGCTGAAATGAGAAAACTAAGAAGTACAGAAACCAAAAGCCGGCACTGATGGTCTCGAGCTTGTGTTGTTGTTTACCAAACACCAAAGCCCAACAATAAACAGGTGACAAGTTTTGGTTCTGCTGCAGTGAGCGACTAAACCAAAACTTGCTGTTGAGTGTAATTTGCCAAAAAGAGACAAAACACACAATGACTGATATGTTTTTTTTTTTTATAGATATTGCAATAACATTGTTACTGTGAATTTGTTTGGCCACGGGAATCATGTATTGTGCTATTTCAGTCTCTGTTCTGTTCAATCTTCTGGCTGTAGCTAAGAATGATTTCAATACTCTCATTTGATTCTTGTAAATCAGGTTAAAAACAGGTTACTAAACCTATTTTTGAGGAAACGTTTCCATAATTACGTTGTCAAGAACATGTTGTGAAATGGAATTGTTAATTGTCAAATCACTCTGAAATTTATTTCTCATGTCACAGAATTTCAGTGATTGCAAAATCCAGAAATGGACATCGGCCATCATTTCACCTTGAGTGTGGTTGAACAACAAAGAATGGGTCTGATCTTGGGTTTTGTGACTGTTTGTGACGAACTTTAACGCCCCTGCCCCCCTTCCTTACAAGAAGCTCACACGATAGGCAAATTAATCTCCCTCCCACATCTGTGTTTGGCCAAAATGGGCTGGAAAATTCAACAAAGGTTTCAAGAACACTTGATGGGTAGGCTGAGTTGACACGAGGGACCCATTCTCGAGCTTTTTTTCCCAGACTGGTAACAAAGGGAACAGAAGAATAACGTATCCCAGAGACTGTCGAGAGCTACAGACCCTCCGCATTCACAGCAGAGTCCTGCTGAATAGCCTTTCTTTCCAGGTCAGTCTCTGCTTGAAGGACTATGGTGATTAAAGACCATAAAATAAACAATCTGACTTACCTGATTTACTTCTAATTGTAGTGGTGAATGATAAAATACATATATTGTGCATAGACATGCTGTAAACACTCTAGATTCTTGTGAGAGCAGAGTGGTGCAGTGGAAGCGTGCTGCACCCACAACTTAGAGGTCAATGGACTGAAACCATCCTCTGCTAGGTGTTTTGTTTTCATTCATGCTTAGAGTGACTCACAGATTCAGTGATTATTTCTTGTGAATTTCCCCAGTTTGGAACTACTAAAGGCCTTTCTTGTATTGTTTAGCTGAAGAAAAGTATTATTATGGGCAAGAGCCAACATACGATTCGGAACAAAGCAAAGAAAATAAGGATTGTTTAACTGGCTTTGTTTATCTACATTTGGTGAGCCTTAATGGGTTTAACGATCTGGATCAACATCTTCTTTGGCATACCCTAAGTGTGTAGTATTTCCACAAAACATACATTACCTCTTATGGGTAATGTCACATTTGTGTTTAACATCATTTAAATTCAAGGCTGACGGCTTCATTGGGCCGTGCTCTGAGGCAAGCTGGAAATAAAGAACCATCACTACTGATACTTTTAGTTAATGCTCTCCACTATAAAACTAGGGCATGAGAGCTCTGGGAGCCAAACATTGAAAAATAATTTACTGCACTGAAGGCTTTGGCTTGCGAGACTCACACAGTTAGCAAGTGTCCCAAAATGACTTTTCATCACTTTCCCACACTCTTTTAAATCTATTCATATCTACACATGGGAGTTAAGTCTCTCCAAATAGCCTGAAGTCTTAAAAAGCTCCTAACATCTTCACCTTTTCCTTTGCTCCCAGCGATTTGAGCTTTCCTCTGAGCGGTGCCTTTCTGCACCCTGTTTTACCTCCCTGTCTATCCACTGTCTCCATATGATATGATTCATACTGGCAAAAGCTCACCTCTCTTTATCTTGCTGACAGAAACCTTTTTAGGATATTAATGAAAGAAGAGCAAACAAAAAAAGAGAAGAAGAATCAAATAAAGCAGGCAGATGACAGGTTGAAACCAAAACAGAAACCGCACAGTAGTGTTACCATTTTGGGTGCTTGTGCAGGAAGTCCTGCAGCAATCAGGCGTAATGAGAGAAGCTATTAAAGAATCACAAAAATCATATTCCACTTCCATAGTTTCACTCATCATTTCTTCCTCAAAGGACTACCCACACCATGGACAGTAACTATAACAACAACTGTGAGTACTTAAAGATCATTCTGACTTATCCGCAAAGTCCACATCACAAGCACTTACAAGAAAGTTTATCCTGAAATTTCAAGCCCCAGGTTCACCCATAATGTCACAGTCATTCAATAAAACCATTTCAAATTTAATACCAGTAAGCACCACCTGCTCAGAGATTTACTGTTGCTGAAAGTCAATAGCAGCCTGCAAAACATCCTGCAGATCATCCAGTTGACCTTCTTCAGTGATTTATGTCAGTCACAATGGAAACTGCTGATACTATCAGCACCAAATGTTGAAGCTAATCCTCGCAGTTATTTACACACAGCAAATAATGAATACTGAACTGTGCAAACAGAAAATGAACACAGTGATGGAATTTATTAAAGGACAAAAAAAACAAACAAAACCCTGCATGAGCCCAGCCGCTCGTTCCACCTTCTATCAGCATTCTGTGGACAGCCAGAAACACACAATGTTGTGTATTCTTGAAAAGAAGATTAACTTTTCATAACATTAATAAGTAAAACGGAGCGTCGGTGAGCACTAAAATATTACTTCCCAAAATAACAGCAACATTTTTCACATCCTGCAGTTCTTCTGCTCAGGTACTGAGAATAAATACTGGCTTGTGGTTAGCCACAGTTGTTCATCTACAGCATTGTGTGAATGTACTTCTGTCATATTTTAACAAAACGAATCAGTATTTCACAAGCTGGAGACAAAATAAATGCTAGAATCTGACCATGATCCCATAACACAATATTTGACTTGATTACTCTGGCATGAAGAAATCTTATGAAATCAAAAGGGGAACAGGAAAGATGGTGCAGCTACTGGATGATATCTGATATATATTTAAGTCTAATTTTATTATTATTATAATTATTTAAGCTTTTAGTGTAATATTTTAGCACCAAATCTAAAAATATGTTAATCTAATCCTTACTAGACAAAGTAACTTTTTCCACCAATTTCTATTCCTCACTGCGTGGGAACTCAGTGAAGGAGGCAGAATTGCTGAAAGTAGTGTAAATAGCCCAGCTTTCTCTTTCTAATTGCTGTGAGCAAAAAACTTTTAATAAGCTCCAAAAGACATACTGTATTTTAATTGACCAAAGGGAAATGAGAAGAAAGGTCTATCAGAAGCAACTTCGGTTAGGAGCAAAGAATAAAAGAGAGCCGCTTTCAGCCTTGAGGGTCATGACAAAGGAGAAAAGAACGGGATTACAGTAAAAATAGAAGGGAATGGGGGGGGCTGACAAAGAGACTCACAGGAAGATTATGGCAAAATGAAAGCGTGGCAGAGAAGTGGAAGCAAGGCGTGAGGTGCGGCACACAAAGCGTCTCTCCGCCTTTCTGTGGTTTGTGTTGAGCGTCTTTGAGTGCAGAGCAGAAGGGATGTTGTGGAGACAAGCAGCATATTGACAAGCTTCTGATACGAACGCTAACTATAGATCCAATCTCACCACATCTCTGTTTACTCTGGGGATTAAATTAAAGAACACGGCGTTCAATTTCATACCTGGCTTCCCGCTCCACAATTCACAATATGACATTTACTCGCTAGCATGATGCCCTTTCTCGCTTCCTCTCCCTTTGACTCCCTCTTTCTGGCAACCAATAGATGCTCATAGTCAGAGACGATGCAGCAAACAAGGATGGTTAAGAGCAGAAAAAGATTCCAGATTTACACAGAATGGAAATATATGTTCTCATGAGATTAGCCATACAGCCACTCCCCTTCCCCCACACTTAGACACTAAACTATTGCTCTACTGCCAGAGACAAATAGCTTATTCTGCCCCAGCTTTCATTGTTTGCATTATCGGTTGGATCTGCATTAAGGTACACTGCTTAGTGGATAGCTGCGCTGCACAGAAAAAAAAAGGCAATTAGCTGCCAGAAGTTGAGGACTGCACTATCCATTATGAGAAACCTTTGGCCCAAACGGAAGAATTATTGGAAAAGTGTGGCTTCAATGTTGGGGGAAAAAAATGCCACACTTTATATTACAAATTGATTTGTAACTCACACTCATATACACACACAAGAGTTAGAAAGCCTCCATATGTGGACCAAGCAGCACCCGAGCAAGACTTACAGCTCAGGCTAAGCAACATTTATTTACACTAAATCAAATACTATCCTCCAGTGTCAAAGGTTTGCTAATACAGATGATCCAGTGAGAACCAACACACCAGTTTGTGTCACATTTCTGCAGCTTTTGCCTTATATTCTTATTTATTTATTGATCGATTTTAACTTTTTGGGACATGTGGTTGAGTCACTTTTGCTCTCTACTCAATATAAAATGATGTGTGTGTGTGTGCCTTATTTTAACTTATAACACAACCCACCTATACTGTAACTGCGGCACATGTGAATGAGTAGCTGGTAGAGAAAGAGAGCTGCAGAGGCGGAGATATTTTCCTCAGGAGCCTTTGCAAATAAATTGCAGGTTTCTTTGAAGCAGTAGTATCTCTGTGGCATCTGTGGTTGCTCAGTTTGTTTGTGATTTCTCTTGTAATTTTCAAATGCTGGCGGAGAATGTTGACATTGAATGAAACATAACGTCGCCTCATCATGTACAATACAGCCGTGTAATGCTGCAGTGATAATGTCAATGGGTGAGATGATGAGCACCAATGGGATGCTGAAGCTTTGCTTGTGCTGGATCTGTAAGTAATACAGCCATTGTTTGCTAATGTGCTTATAATATAAATTTAACAAGCTGATACCAAAGCTCACTGCTGTGAGTTTGTCAGGAGTCTACTCTTCGCCCTGCAGCAGTCAAATATTTCTCATTGCAGCTTTAATACAAACAAATCACAGCAACTGACTCCATCATCGTCTTCATCAGTCTTCAAGTTTTAGTACTGACAACAGCACAGTCCATTAGGTTTCATTGTCCTTTGCCGTTATGATTTACATCACAAGTGGCGTAAGTAAATGCCTTGATAACTCATCTTGAGGGAAGCCAAACACATCTATCAAAAGGCCATTCAACACAGTAAGTTTGCTGCAACAAAATATCAGCTAATTAAACTGAAAAAAATCAATTCATTCAACAAAATTTATTACAATAAATACCAGTGAGTGGGGAAATCAATATAACTTTCTTGTATTTATTCAGCTATTTCTTAATCTTTCAGTGGCTGGTGCAGGCAATGCATTTCGTTTGTTAGTGAAGGGTAATTAAATGTCAATAAAAACGTACTAATGCTAGAATTAAGATGTTTTGTTGATTATGCTGGGATGAATTTGCCAACAAAGATGAAGTGCATTGTGGGAAAGAAAAACTGAATTCACCACAAAGTTATGCGATCCAGTTTACGTGGAGCCAATGCCACCTTGTGCTACTGGTCACATGTGTGTTTTTCTTCTCCCTGTGGGCAGAACTCCTGGACTTCATCACATCCACTTTAAGATCACACCATCACTCCCCTTATTACTTAAACTCAAGCATCTTGATAACCTCACAAAATTTTACTCTACAAGTTTTTTTTTTATCATCTTACTCTTTGTTCATCTACGTGACTATCAGGGTTGAGAGAACAATACATCCATCCATCCATCCATTTTCTATACCGCTTATCCGTCAGGGTTGCGGGGGAGCTGGAGCCTATCCCAGCTGACTACGGGCGAGAGGCGGGGTTCATCCTGGACTGGTCGCCAGTCAATCGCAGGGCCAACACACAAAGACAAACAACCACACACTCTCACACTCACACCTAGGGGCAATTTAGAGTAGCCAATTAACCTAATGTGCATGTTTTTGGGATTGTGGGAGGAAGCCGGAGAACCCGGAGAAAACCCACGCAGGCACAGGGAGAACATGCAAACTCCACACAGAAGGGCCCAGACCGGGATTCGAACCTCTTGCTATGAGGCGACAGCGCTAACCACTGCACCACCGTGCCGCCCTGAGAACAATACATTCACTTAAAAATGCTTTTAGTAACCTTTTTCCACAAAAAATGCACTTCTGCATTCTTGCTGAACACAGGTTACTTAATGAAGTGCGGCAGACTTGTAAAAGGCCAATTCAAACTTCAGGCAAAACCAAAGTTTGGATACTTTTTTTTTTGGTGGATTTCATCAGAAAATAATTCTGGATTGGTTGCTTTGAAATCCATCACATGGTTTAAGGACGATACTTCAAAAGGATTCCTCTTAACTATGAACTTGGTAACCTTGGAGGAATGACAGCAGCAAAGAGATCATGAACTGTATCTTCAAGAGAGCTTGCATCATATCGTTAATAATCCCAAACCCCTACAGATGTGATGGAGGAAGACAGCACACGTCCAAGTCTTATTAAGCGCTGAGCCACCTTTTATTAAAGGCTTCTTTATGGGATTTCCCTCTGGCTCAGCAGTGTGAACTGCCCGATATGCTCCAGTGAGTAGGGCCTGAGGACCTCTCTGGATGTGGCTTCAATTAGAGCCTGTTGGTGACTGTGATGCCCCTGGCAGGTTGTGAGGTTTCCTGTGATGAGTGAAAGGTTAGGAAGATGCGGTGACAAAAGCTCACTCAGATGCAAACAGGTTGCCTTTCTACTGACATCTGAAAAGAGACCAAGAATTTTTTCCTCTCATTTGCCATCTTACTTTCCCATCACGTCTCCCTTCTTGCGACGTAGCACTCTCTTTGCTTTAGGCTTTCTGCCGCGACAGCGTGTGACCCACCTTCACTCTGCCATCCATGCATCAAAGGCTCGCCAATGTTATTCACACTCACATGTTTGTGTGTGCAAGTTAATTTCTTTGATTCATTTAATAATGAAGCACTGACGCAGGGCTTTGAAAAGAACACAGAGCGGACAGACCGATGCATTTTCAGCAGAGTAGCGATGTCCATCGTTGTGCAATAAACCAAACATGCCAAATGTGGCAAATCGGGCTCCAAAGTAAAGCACAGCACAAAAAACAATGCACAAATAATTAATCATTTTGAGAAAATAAAAAGTGAACTGCCCAACCACCTTAATAACTACCACAATGCTTCCCTATTGGTCTTCTTCAGAGTTGATGGTCAGTTTGTGGTTAAAATGGGCAGCCTGCAATGCTTTCTTTTACTCACTTGGCTAAATTCATTTTCACGTGATGTCCGTTCATACGCATTACCAGTGTTTCATGATGCAGAATATAACTAATGCACTCAAGAATACTTTTCATTTATTTTTCTTTCACACATAAGTTACAGGAAAACTAGAATCCTAACTCTAGTTATTTTACATTTTTAAAATGATTTTTATTTTTAAATCTCAAAGGCTGATAGTGTGCACGTTAAAAACGACATTATTTACCTGAAACAATTTTCTTTATCACCCAGTTATTTCTAGTTTTTCTAGGCTGAAAAATCTTTGCAGAAAAAAGGTCAACATGTATTGAAAAAAATGCTTGATGACCTTTCTGGTCCTTTGAGCCTCGAGCAAAACGCAGACACTCACCAAACATGTTGCCGATATGCCCGTTTCTCGTCAAGGGTCGCAGCTCATTCTTGCCCCAAGCGTAGCGCTTGTAGTTGTCCCAGGCAAACTTCATCATCTGCAACATAAACAGAGGGCAGACATCCCAGTCAGTGGACTGACAGCAAGGCAACACCTCCGAACACAGATGTAATTAAATTGGTATTGCTCAAGGCAAAGGGAATGATAGCTTATTGATCAGACTGGATTAAGGACAAGCATGCAATTAACACACACACACACAAATAAACAATAAGATTGACATTTTCCCTGCAGCCACTCCACCTAAATTAAAGATTGAATGATGCCAGGAGATAAAAAGCAAGTTTAAGAGATAAGAATGCATCTCGGGGGTGTCAGTATTTATGAAATTAAAGCTCTAAATTCCTCCCAAACTGCAGATGAAAAAAGTGTCCTGGGTGCGATGTGTTAAGTAGAAGGAGGCTGTCTTTGAGGCAGCAAAACAGAGAGCAACACACGGAAGGCATGAAGAAAAGAAATCTTAGCTCCCAAGATGAGTGATGAATTTCTGACTGCAGCGAAACATAGCAACAGTTAGCTAAAGCTAAAAGCCAAAATATAGTAATCACATAAATTCATGCATATCCAAAAGGAAAACCAGTCAACAAGCTCACAATGATGATGATGGACTGCTAACAGTGCACAAGTCCCAAAAAACACTTCTACAGGTTCTGGACTGAGAAATAAACTGAAGAAAAAAGTCAGACATACTATACTGACAACTCCCTGCAAATGTAATTCAATCTAACAGAGCAACAATACCATCAGTCAGACATCTTTGTCATGCACGCCGTACATATATGAACAATGCTAACAGGCAGCTCGAGTAGCTCAAGCTCAAATCAAAGGATCACCAAAGTCATCAGGATTTAACCTCAAGGGATCATGAAATTTGTTGACAATACATCAACTGATTATCGAGATATCTCAATCGAGTGTCATCCTTTCGAGCACCCACACAGATTTTGAAAAAGTCGTAATATCTCCAAAAATTATGTTCTTGCTGTGGAAATTGGCTTAGATGAAGACACACTTCTTGCTTCCTCTAATTTGCTTTGATGTTTCTCGAAGACAATAGAGCAGCAGTCACATAAGCCATGTTTCTTAATGGTCCTGCTGCTATCTGCTACGAGATATCTTTTAAGAGAAATGAGAGAATGTTTTCTTCCCGTCAAAGGAATGCCATGATGCATGCACAAGAGAAAAATGCATACAGCCTTTGAAATAAATTGAGAATCAATTCCAGCTACACGTATACAAACATACAAGACTCAAGTGCTTTCAACAGTGACATGTTCATGGAATTCAATTTCCCTCAGCTTGATAAAACAAACATGAAGAAAGTGGGTGCCATCCAGGCAACCTGTCAAAAGATGGACAGGTCATGTAGGATCCCCCCCCCCCCCCCCCTCAGTCTTTGGATTTTGAGAGTAACATGATGTCATCTGTATTATCAATACTGCATGAAAGATCAGCTCACAAAAGCCTGTGAGAAATAGACAACATGAATCCGATTGCCTCTGACAAGGCCTCCAGCAGAAAATCCTCTCACCCCAAAAAGCTCATTATAGGCTCCTCAAAGAAAATGGGGCTCCAGCCATTTTTCAGACTAAAACAGTCGCTGTAAAATACGTATTAAATTTCCTTCAGGCTCAGGAAAACAGCGATTACAGGTCATGGAGCTGGGATTTGATTTCAGTTCAATCAGGTGCCGTTAAGCTATTTTGAATCTACTGTACTGTGTTTCATTTGTGATTTGGCATTTGTGCTGTACCACACATTAAAGCAGCACATAATGAAAAGCATTCATAAATCCAAAGAAACAACACAATCTGCATCATCCTTGTTGTTTTCTTTTGTTGCTCTTCTTTATCCCGAATCTTGCATCATATGCGAGAGGGCAGCATTTTAAACAGTTCCTCTTGCATTTATAAAAACAAATACCAGTAATGTATGCAGCAGGAGTCTCACAGAATGTGAAGAACAAGCACCCAATATGATTAAAGGAACAGCACCAATGAATCTTATGGGGCAAATATTTCCACAAAGGTAATCATTTTCTTCAGAAAGTGTTGAAAGAACAAAAAATAGTGCCAGTCTGATTGCGTCCCAGCAGGATGTTCTGCCCCGCAGAATGAAAACCAGCAAATGTCTCAAGCTTTATTTGAAACTTACTCCATCTTATATAACGACAAGCTGTCTCGCTCCTTCTGTAGCTTTAAAGGGAAAACGAACAAAAGTAATGTGCACAAAACGTGGGATCTGGTAAACGTTAGAACTCTGTCTCCTTCTCTGATTCTTTTGAGGGATGTTGCAGACTGCATGTCATACTGTCTTTGCAGAAATTATCAAAAGACATGATGGAACCTGCGAGGGAAGCAGGACTTTATGACCAGCAACAAATAAATGCTGGGGAGAGTGGAAAACAAGCAGATGGTATGCTTAGACTGCATGACTGTAGGCACAGAAAATGTAAAATGGAAGCATTAATCAGTGATGACATTCCCATGAAAGACGCTCAAAGACTGAATTTAATGCGGGTGGTGCTGCAGTTAACTTTCACTAGAGATTAATTTATCCTTTTTATGGTTCAATGTCTAAAATGCCAATCATTATTTTCCAGAGGCTAAGATGACACAGAAAACATCTTAGAACTGCTTGTTTTGTCCTACTAACAATCTAAAACCCAAAAACATTCAGCCTCTAATTATGTAAAACAAAAAAGCAGAAAATAATCATCATTATGATTGACACTTTGACATGCTTTATAAATGAGATATTTTTTTATTTTTATGAGCTTATGATTTAATTCTGCAGGGTTTGCCCATTAAAATTTTTCCTACTCCTTTTTCAAACCATACAAAACACAACTAAATCCATGCCATTCAGTCACACTGGTCAAAGTATTAATGTGTCAGTGGAACAATATGGCCAAATTACACATCAGTCATTTTAAACAATTAAAGAAGGATATGAAGACTATCAGAAATTAAAGACTCTTAAACTACTTTTTCCTTTTTTGTTTTTAAAAAGAAATTAGAATTGTTTTTTAAGACTCTTAATACACAAGGAAAAGCTTTGTTTCCATGCCACAATGTGAGCACAATCAAAATCACACTCCACAGAATATCTGGCTCAGCTTCCTGCTGCAACACGCCGAAGCCGTTCCATTCAGCTGGAGGGAAGCAGATATCTGGCACTGAGTTTTCACATCCCTGCTGTTGTGCTGTGCGGAGGGTCAAAGTGTGGGAGGACCAGGGTCAAACAGCCGTAGGACTGCTGGAGTAACAACCCATCATCACAGCACAGAACACACACAGCACTAATCAATAACTGCAGCCACAGCTAAGCAGGCCACCCCTCAAAAGCTGCTTTGCAAGAGGATGAACGATTCATTTTCAGGGGCACAAAAAGCAAACACAGACGTGATTTCACAGGACGCTGACCGTTCTTTGGTTAAACTAATTGGCTGGTTGTTGGGCACAAGAGGATCAATAAGTGAACACAGAGCTAGTGATCAGAACGAATCAGGGATTGACCAGAGAAACAACATGCCAATACCAAGAGACAAGACGGCAGGTCAGAAGTTCTACACTCCTGATCGTGTGCTCAAGGATGGCTGCCCGACATCAACCAATCATCATCAGCATCATCAACATCATCATCATCATCATCTTCATCCGTGAGGAAAAGCTTTAATATCCCAGTTTTCATTATATCCAAGACAACTACAGGAAGGAAACCCTTTAACTACTACAACATTCATTTAATTTTACCTAAGAAAAAAAAATCCCAATTATTCTAAAATGAGTTCAAGATCACGTTAACGCTTTTGAAATTCCTTAAAATTATAAATAAAGAGCATTTATATGAGCATGTGTCCACTTTCAGAAAAAGAGGTGTTCATTTGGCCACGTGGAAGTCAACTGTGTTTCAAGAGCAGGTCGTGAACACTTGAGATGAAATGACACCACAAGAGCGTACAAAGCCAGAAAAGTCCAACACGGACTGCAAACTGGTGTGCAGGGTTTCCACTGCATCATTCAGAGTCGGGCTCTCTGCACAGAAAACTAGACGACTAGAGTTGTGTAACACATGTGCATCAGACTGTGCAAACCGTACAATCACTGTAGGCTTATGAATTAGTCTTTATGAATGAATAATGAAACCTTGATTATATAATTTGACCCTCTTTTGTTTGACTGAATGCGTGGATTTGCATTCACATGAAGGACAAAGTGTTTCTCTTTGACAGATTTATGTTTTTAGCCCTCAAGACTACAGTCAGCCTTTCTTTGTTTGTCTAAGCCTGTTGAATCTACATTTGTGACCTCCGTGATAATCTTTCCGCACCGTCTCTCTAATGAAAATTCATGTAATAATGAGAAAGGGAAATGGGATTTCAAAGGACTGTTAGCAAGAGGTTGAGGATCTTTAAGTCACAGCTGGTCACTTTTTGGTTGAGCTGAGTTCGTATCACTTTCATAAATTTGGATGTAGCCAGCAGCACAGTCACAATGGGTCACTAACTTTTGATGATGTTTTATCTGCAAAAATGCGACAAGGTCCATGTTTTAATAATTTCAAGGGACGATGCAGAGGCAAAGAACCATCTGGCACACAGCAGAGATGAGCTGAACTAAAAAAAAAGAGATAACGAGCAAAATCAAAAGGTACAGTTAAGGGGAAGAGAAGGTTTTGTGAGATGTCAGTGTTGATGCTGTGCATCTAACGGGCTATCTGCACCACTTTCTGGTCTTGAAAACCATGAAACCATTCTCTGGGCTCTCAGGATTGGCATTTTAGAATGACAGTGTCTGATGTTAAGTCAAAAACACTTACAATGAACGGGAGTTGCGGTGAGTTTCTTCAGCAACAACTGAATAGCGCTGGTGAAAAGTGCAGATAAATGGCTTCCCTGCTACTTTCCACACAATCTTTTACAGAAAAAAAGTAGAAAAAAAACCCCCCTTTCAATTTAATGAAGTTCAGCTTTGTGCAGCTGTGGTAGGTTGCCTTGAGAATTCACATCCACTGTGGTTATAGCTAATTAGCTAACAGTGTGGGCTGAGCCGGGCTGCACCACCAGTGAAGATCACTACACTGTTTCGCTGTGAACACGACAGTGGCAGCTGGGCTCAGTGGCCCCCACGTGGCCCAGGAGTGGTAGATATACAGAGTGTATTAATGTGTGGGCTGAACAATTTGTAGCTTATTCTGGACAACTAATTAGAGCAGATCTTCTGCTTAAGGCACAGCAACAGTCCTCATCCCCCTCCCCTGATATCACCACATTCTGTAGCTGCGTGGCTTTCTTCACAAAAAGCCTGCCGAGGGAACTCACAGCTCACTGCCTTTCTGATTTAATGATAGAAAATGTTGCACGCAAAAAGACAAGTATCAGATATGTGTGAGACATACTTCACACGGTGTGTTTTAAGACATAATACTAAATTATGAAATACAAGAAAAGCCTAATTAAAAGCTGAGAAGTTGTGAGCGTTTGACCCTCTGTGTGTGCTGATAGGAAAGAAGGGGGAAAATAATTAAACTCACATATTATGATCATAATGTAATTGTTCATCATTAGTACCGCTGCTGCAGATGCTTCAGCATGTTCTTATACTTGTACATGTTCATTGGAAAATACAACAAGAAGAAAACTGAGCAAACTGGGGAAGTGCAAGTACTCACAGTCTCCCTTGAAGACAGGGAGAGATGTGGTTTTGTTTTTCAACAGTAAAACTAGTATTTTTTTTGCAAGAGAAAAAGAAAAATGTTTCATGAGATAAGAAAATAAAAAAAACACTTCAAGAAATTTTTCAGAGCCCTTGTTTTCTGGTGTGTTACAGCCCTACAAAAATGCCTTGGTGCAGTGTTATACAACTAGGAAATATACTTCTCAGGTTAGGGGTAGGAGTCCCACTAGGGCCATCAATGTTGAGAATGTACACACCGTCTGACACTGGATAAGAGCATCCATCAAACAGCTCACAGTACGAGACCTGAAGCAACCCTGTGTGCACAAGTTTGCAAGTGCACCTAAGCTGGTCCAGCTTTAACAACTCAGCACTCCGACTTCACCTGATCCAACCTGATATGCAGCTCCTATGTGTAAGCATGCTGTTAGTGGTGAAGACAAGATAAAAATAAAACCTAAACGATCAGTCTCAGTTTTCAAGAAGAAAAAAGAAAAAAACATCCTGATGAGGGGAGGGAATCAAAGAAACAAGAGGATAGCAAAATGTGACATTGAGGTTTGTTACTGTCTCAACAAACTCAACTACCGTATGGCAAAGCAGCTGTTTAATTATGAACTTAATGACGCTAGAGTCCAAAAACTGACAGCAGTCACATCAAAAGCTGATAATGGGGTTAAATGAAAGTCTCTCCTATCAATCAGTCATCTTTTTGAATATTTTACAAAATCTGGTCTTAAGCTGCTCTCAAACTGAGACATGAACTGTGATTTTTCTTGATGGGGACAATGTCTTGGCCTGCGGAATAATGTTTATGGTGACTCCATTCTTCATTGTTTTTGCTACACTACACAGACAAAAGTATTGGGACAGGGCTGTTTTTCAGCGGTTGTGCGTAGATCTAGTGAAGGGAAGGGAAATCTCAATGTTTCAGCACAGCAAGATATTTTGGACAATGCTATGCCTCCAACTTTGTGGCAACAGTTTGGGGAAGAAATATTTCTATTCCAGCATGACTGTGACAAAGCAAAGCTCCATAAAGACATGGTTGGATGAGTTTTAATGTGGAGGAACTTGACTGGCCCACACAGAGTCCTGACCTCAACCCCATCCAGCACCTTTGGGATAAACTGGAACGGAGATTGTGAGCCAGGCCTTCTGGTCCAACATCAGTGTCTGACCTCCCAAACGCTCTACTGCGTGAATGGGCGAAGATTCCCACACTCCAAAATCTTGTGGAAAACTTTCTCAGAAGAGTGGAAGCTGTTATAGCTGCAAAGCTGTCTATTTAGAGTGCGATGTCCCCGTTGGTATAATGCTCAGGTGTCCCGACATTTTTGTCTATATAATGTACGAACATGCTAATTGTGCTCTTGTATTTAATTTTGCGAAATGTCTGCTCACTGCAGAATGCCGTCTCTCCTCTCAAAGCATGGATGAAACTGTGTGCTGACCGTAGTGTCGCTGTCTTAGCGAAAACAACTTCATTTCATACCACATGACCAAGAGTCTTATGAATATACATAAAACATGCCTCAATGAGCTCTCAACACTTTCCCACCCCTCCCATTTTGTAATGCAGTTGTTATGCTTGGTTCCACGAGCGAGGCATTCCTTTAATCTGAGGCGGCTTTGGGTGGATCACAGATAATAAATCACCACAGCACCCTGGCATGGCAGCCACAGGATGCCGCTGCGTTAACGAGGTGCTGTGTCATCACCTGAAACCGCGAGGACCTTTGGCAGAGAAGATACAGAATCAGCTTTCCTTCACCGTTTCCCCCTGAACTTCCCACCTTTACTTGCACATATTCCCCACTCACACTTCCTCCAGCTCTCAGTGTTAGACCTGTTCTGGAGCGCAGCCATTTCCTGCCTATTAAAACCACACTTATGGTGAGCCGTGACAGAGTCTTGTAGGTCTTTCTAAAGGCCAGTGAGGTCTGATCCTGAGTCAGCACCACACTGTAGACAATTACAAGCAAGTCCCACTACAACAACTAAAGCCGGACAACCGGGAGGCGCTGAGGTGCACATCACTGCATGGGATTAATGAAATGTGTGGAATCAATCCCAAAATCAGCTGACCATGAAAACAAGTTGTTTTCCATAATGTATCTAAAACAACAGACGTGCTATGTAAACCTTTGCATTGTTATTGCACTAATCCTGCTTGAAAAACAAGTTTGGGTTATTAAGTAGATAAACTTTCTGTTGTTGTAGTTCTCATCTTCACTACACTATCATCTTCTTTCACACACTTCTATGCTTTCTTATCTTTGATGTTTAATACTAGCATCTTTTAAAAAGAAAATTAACCATAAGGTAAAATACAAATTTATTTCTTTTTACCTGACAAACAGTTGCCAATACCTTTTTTTAAGCCCTAAATAGAGTTTATTTCTTTCATTTTTGCATACAGCTGAAGCAACCTTCACCAGTAAGTGAGGGCAACCTGTAAGGAGCCTGAGAGGCAAAACCCAGGGCAAGAGGAAGATTTCAAAGCACCTGCTGCTGCTCATTATGTTAATAACTGAAGGCCATTCAGATGAATGTATCAACACTTCTATCAACTTCTCTATTCTTAACTGTGACAGCTGACAAGGAGAGGAAAACACTCAGGAGGACTTGAAAATAAACATGAAAAGATAAAAGTGCAGGAAGGCAAAAGAAGTATCCTGAAAAATGAGAGGGACATGTCCACATTACACCCGAGGTTGAACATATTTTTTTATTACTGAGTTCTTTGCCAAGAACAAAAGGTTTGAAGGACTTTTCACAACTCGTGCTCTTGTGTAAAGCTACAATATATGCAAAGTAACTGTACACCAAAATCGCAACACATATCTGATTAGAATATGTCTGCCTGGTACTTGCAATTAACAATAACTGAGTCAGGGCGCCTTGGTGTACTCAAAAATGCAGCTGCAAGACACAATTTAAGCAAATCACTGTTAGGACTGATGCAGACACCTGGATTCCAGCTGTAAAGCATCAGGCTTGTTTTTGGAGATACTTCAAATTAGCTGTCACGGTGAATGTGACACTCTGATGTATTATCTTCAAGCCAAATTTAGTTGAGTGTTTAGTCTCCATAATGTAAATTTACTCTGGTGTCGTACACGTATGTATTTGTCTGTATCCCTCTCGCTTCCTTTCTACCTCTGGCAGGTGTCCTCATTGCTCCCTCCAAAACACATCATTAGGAGAGATATGTGGCCTGTGCCAGTTGGTCTCTTGAGTCTCTCCCACTGATGGGTTGAGTGTTCCAAAGCACCATGAAAGATTCATGCCAAGAGAGAGAATCGCCACAAGGAGCCTATTAAAATGTCTGGACTTGGGTCTTGAATTGTTGGGGAGGTAGACCTGAAGTATTAATGTGCCTAAATGGCCCCAGTGGAGCCAGATGATGATGAGTAATGAAGAGAAAGAGAGATATGACAATAGAGTTGTGAACAGACCTAACTGTGGCTTTAAAACTGTATTAAAGGAAATTAGTATGAGTCTGCACCAAAAACCTGCAGCTCAGTCGACTGGGTGATCACAATGAACACAAAGAATAATCACCTGGACGTTTGGTCCACTAACTAACGATTCCAATAACGTTTATGTGTTCAAGAAGGTTGGCGAAAGGAAACAATAACAGCATCATTTTGTGCAATTCTACAGAAAGAAATATATATAAAAAAAAATCAAAATATGAAGCCACAGAAGGATTTAGGAGGCAGACAATAAAGCCTGACTGTTCTGCAGTGTTCACCTCAACTTCAGTTTTAAATCACAGCAGTCTCAAGACTACAATTTACTACAGCCTTTTGACAGCAGCCATGTGGGAAATTGGACAGTGGAACTGCTCAAACTGGAAGAAGGTAGATCAGAATTTCTGACATGCCAGAATTCCACTTGGTCATCAACAAACCCACTGAATGATCATTCAGGCATTTAACTGCGCAACGCAACCCCCTTCAAACTGCAAAACAACAACAAACAGCAGAGTCTAAAATTAGTCGGTGGGGGCAACCAATTTGAGTCAAAATTTGGACTATTAAGTGTCTGCCTGGCTTGGAGGAGAGAATTATCAGCAACATGGTTCATAGCAGAGGAAACTGCCTGATCATGATGGACCAGACTAGTCGAAAACAACACATAGCATCTGTGTGTAGCATCTAAATCCAGAGGGCTCCCTGAGTCTATTTCAATTTAGGAAAATACAGCCCCAACAGAATCCCAAAGAACAACTGTTTCAAATGTTTTCAGGATGTGAGGTAAAGTAGATGTAAATGTCCGCATACTGAACTTCAACAGCAGTCACTGTTTAGAGTGACAACTTGACTAAAACACCACATTAGCACTAAGCGAGCTGCTCCTTCTTCCTTTCAAGCATTCAGTGCAATACGTTCCAAAGCAATGTTTGTCTGCACAAGAGCTCTCCGGTCAGTTTTCCCTCCTTTTCAGTTTCCTTGGATCACTGAGTGGGCACAATCGATAGACCTCAACAGCAAAGTTGATGGAATACGAAGGAGCTGAGAGCTGAGTGGCATCTAAAAACTTGGTGAGTAAGAGGAACTTTCACAAGAAATATCTCAGACCCAATTCTGCAGAAAACCTCCAACCTGCTGCCTCTCACTCATCCTGCTGAAAGCCGCTTCCTCCCCCCCAAAAAAAAGGATGATGAGGAAAATGAGGGGCGAGTGAAAGTAAACACAAACTATTACAGAGCTCTTACAGCAGTATTAGGACGGGTAAGGCAGAAGATAGTGGAGCACAGGAAAAGGGTAGTGAAAAAAAAAGGACAAACGGAGGAGTGGGAAGGAATTTGTCAATCTGAAACTGCCAATTTGAGTGGGATACCTGGGGACAGGGTTTCATTCTGGGGGCCACACAGTGTTTTGTGATCAACATGACGGTAAGCCATCCACAATGCCACCTCCCCTCTTGTATAAACCTTTAAAATATGGCACAGACTTTAGGTGTAGATGCTTACACTGAGTAAGAGTTTCACCGGTTATTTTAAGGAGGAAGGCGTACAAGTAGATCAGGTCTACCTCAAATGCACCAGGGACAGAAAAAGGGAACACCATTAATAGATTTATCCAGATGAGGAGAGATAGATAAAAGTCCATTTCTGATGACGTGAGACTGATGATCACCTGTGTGGTGTTGTTTTAAGTTCATTTCATCTGGAATCTGCCCCTAATAGGAAAAAAATAAGACCAACAACATCAAATAATAACTGTGTGTTTTGACATTTTACTCAGCAGACTGTTAGTGTTGAGGTCAAAGCTATCTCAGTGAGCAACCACAAACCAAAAGACACAGAATATACTCAAAATAATTGCCAGTGGAGAGTGTCAGGCATTACTGTTTGTCTTTCTGTGGTGACTTGACCACCCTGTCATTCTGCAAGTTTGCAGCGCGAGTACATTAAGTGAGAGAAAACTCTTCAGAAAGCTGACTGGTTCACTGGTGCTGCTGAGAGAGAGCAACACAATCAGACCAGTCCTAACTTCAAACTCCAAACCTTTATTGTCAGTATATTTTTACATACACTGAAATTCTTCTTCTTCTGCATTTAACCCATCACTGATTGAACACACACATGCAACACGCAGTGATACACACAGGTGCAGTGGGCTGCCATTTCAGGCGCCCGGGGAGCAAACTTAAGTGCCTTGCTCAAGGGCACATCAGCCAGCTTATGGGAGGGGGGTTAATCACTACACTCCATGTTTTCCTGCCAGTCCGGAGGGGGGGGTTGCCCTGGTTTATATGGGAATCTATGAGTGTGTCAAACAGCTATCGCCTGAGAAACACTCTCAAACTGGGCAGTACAATAACTGAGCAGCAGACTTTCCTGGTTAGACGATTTCCAGGCAATAAATCACACAACATTTATCTCAGCAAATTCAATCTATCCTTTGTTTAATTTTCGGACAAATAAACTAATTTCAAGGCCTCATTTAGTGCAGCTGTGTTTTCACTAATTTCCGAAATTTCCGACTAAGTGAGTCATCTAGAAATGGGGAGATTAATTGATAATGAAAATAATCATTAACTGCTGCCTAAAACCATTCCAGATGCAATAAAGAAACTTGATTAAATACACGTATTATGTTATCCTTATAACTAGGACTTTGTCCTCGATTTTGTATTTAACACCTGAATCACCTTTGCTTTTTTATGATGAACATACAGGAACTTTTCCTCCTTTTTCTTTCTTATTTTCTTCTTGACACAGACCCAAAAAACAAAAATTCTTCTTCCAGATTTTCACAGTAAAGTTTGCACTGCACTCATATCTTCAGTTGCTACAACTCACGGTACAAGAGGGAGAAGTGGCACCTTGGAAGCAGAAAAGCATGAAGAGGAAGTCATAAGAGCAATAAGTCTGTGTGTGTCGCTAACAAACTGAAATAACACATTAACTAATGGCTTATCCCATTGGCACAGCCTCAGACCATGTTTGAAACGCTACTGATCCCTTCCTACACAAGCTGGAAGCTTTGAACCACCTTCCTCTTCCTGTATGATTCTTCAAACACAGAAGCGAGCCTTTGAACTCAAAGATGATCAGCCTCGCCGCTGCTTTCATCTTAAATTTGTGACTTCTCCAGAAATAATTTGGATAGCAAATGTTGTTAGTGGCAAATTGGATGTGCATGTTTTCCCCTTTAAAAATAGCAATATACAGAAAAAAGAAATGAAAGCCATTCATTTATTACATTTCTGTTGATAAAACTCCATGTGCATTCTAAAATGTTTGTCTTGTGGCCTAATTTGATTAGTATGAAGCGGCCCTATAAGATACAATTAATGAGAAATGAGTTCATTTATTGTTTCAATTATTTTCCAAGTAAAATTGCCTGCTGATGTTTTTGAACAGACACAACAAACAACCACCAACGCTTTACTTTCTTTGGACAAATCATAAATCATGAAAGAAGCACTTAATGAAATGGATAAAACAGCAAAGCTCTGCCTTCCATTAGCAAGCATGGAAACCAACAGACCTCCTAAATTCAAATTTAATAACTGGGTCCGCAGACGCCGCGTGTGCAGATAAGCAGAATAACCTCTTGGAGGAGCCGCTTTTTAATTTATTATCACTTTCAGACACCAGCAATTTAAAATGCAAGATGCATTTTTGCTGAGCTATGAATGCAGGGTGAGGAAAGTTATATATTCCTTTTCTTTACCGTTTGAGGCAGCGGGGAAACATCAGTCACCTTGCCAGAACTGTTTGACAGGCCTATTCTCTGACTTTAATGAAATCCCAACTCCGAAAAGAGCCAATTTCAATGCTCAGACAATAAACCCTCCACTTCCTTATCCTCAGCCACATTCACACACAGCAGAGCAGGCATCTCCCTGCCTGCACCCACGTCCAATAAATCCCCAAAATATCATCTTCAATTAAAAACAATGGGAGCCTAAGCTTTTGAGCGGATCATGACTATATTAACACATCAATAGTTCTCTTTGGAATTTTTAAGAAGCATGCAGTGACGTCTGGCCTGCTGACTTTAGAAACAGATAGTTCAGTCAATATGTTATTAGAGATTAAGGTCAAAATCAGCAAGCAACAATAGTCCCATAAAACAAGTCTGAAATAATGCTTGGCTTTAGGAGGAGCTTTAGATGCAGGAGAGACTGGCTGATGTACATGGTGGAACATTTAGCAGCTAAAGAGACAGAAACGTCCCACAGGAACTGATGGAGACCAAAAGACAGAGGATACAACTCTGTTTTAATCATAATGCTGCTTGATAAATGCTGGATAAGCAACTGCTTTTAAACAAGTTCACCTTAACAGCTTAAAAGGTGGAATGTCAATGCTGTGTCACAACTAGTTATCGCTGCCCCCAAGAGGCCCAAAAACAACCAGCTGAGGCAGGTTTAAGAGTAGCAGTGTGGCCAGCTATCATTACTTTTCACTGAAAATAAACTTTTTACAAGCTCATTGTAGTGTAGTTTCACAAGAATTGCATGGATGGCAATGAAAAAAAAAAGTCAAAAATAAAAGATAAGAATAAAAAAATAGAAGCTATAATCACGCTGCTCAAGCTTCCAGAAAAGTTTTAAATCCTGCACATGTTCAGTTTAATTTCTGCATTCCCGTTGAAAACTTCTAACTTCTACGCCTGTACTGGACTCCAAGCAGCACACATGTAAAAATGCATATGGGACAGTAGGCATTTTTAGCACATCATATCATTCGTGTGCATAACAACATTAAAGCTCTTTGCAAATCTCTTTACATCTGCCATATTATTCCATCCATCCATCCATTTTCTATACCGCTTATCCGTCAGGGTCGCGGGGGGGCTGGAGCCTATCCCAGCTGACTACGGGCGAGAGGCAGGGTACACCCTGGACTGGTCGCCAGTCAATCGCAGGGCCAACACACAAAGACAGACAACCACATGTGCATGTTTTTGGTATTGTGGGAGGAAGCCGGAGAAAACCCACGCAGGCACAGGGAGAACATGCAAACTCCAGAGAGAAGGGCCCAGACCGAGATTCGAACCTGGAACCCTCTTGCTATGAGGCGACAGTGCTAACCACTGCACCACCGTGCCGCCCCCATATTATTCCTTGAAACACAAATCTTGAGGTGAAAACAAAAAGGAACCACGTCAGACATCACTGTACCTGCAAAATAACGTGATCCACTCCATAGAAAAGACCACGAGCTCGCTCAGACATCTCTCATAGGCACTCCAAAGCTGCTCGGCCATGTTATTACTGTGACAGAAACACTTATGTGCTGAGCTATCGATCCACTCCAAATGGTTTAGCGATCATATATGAGCTCTGGTGTTTTATCATCCTACACACAGCATCAAATCCAGAAGACTTCAGGTGGGGAGAGCTTGTAACCAGAAGAAAAAGCAGCTCAACTGCTGAACAGTTCAATCACAAGTCCAATATAAACAGCGCACACGGCAGCGAAAGGTGACCCCGTAGTCTATCATAAACGCAACTTTTGAACTCAAAGGTTAGTTTGTCTTCCTTACGGTGAAAGCCACACCATCAGAAACACCAATCATGTCACCTCCTGGCCCCTCATATCGGAGCTATTACACAGAAGCAGAGGACTCTGGATTGGTATTGAGAGATGGGGTGACAAAGGTTTCCAAAGGAACAAGTATCTAACAAGTGCTGCCTGATTCCTGAGTGCAGTGATGTGCTCTAGTCATCTCTCAATATGAATTTTGTTTGTACGTGGAAGGTGAGTAAACGGATGTTGTATGTGCTGATGGATTCATTTTAGAGACGCGATAGGCAGAAGTTTACACTTCAAAACAGACCAAGAGAAGTGCAACAAAATGAAATCAGATGTTAAAACCCCAAACCCAAGTCAACAGATGATTACTGATGCTTTAAAAAAGCTGCATGCATGCTTCCATACACCTTGTGCTTTAAAACAAGTTCTGTTGTCTTCCAACTATCTGCTTTTTTAAGTTAAAAAAAAAGGCAAATTCATCTGCTGGCATTGAGGAAAAAGGAAAAGGAGTCAATTGCCCATTTTTAGCAGGTTTAAAAATCTTACATACATGGACTAGTTTTTGTGTAAAATGTTAATAAAGATCAGTTAATAAAAAAAACACCTACTAACACTAAAATGGCAAAAAATAAATTTCTGCTTCTTTTAAACATCATTGTGAAAAAAAAATGTGTTCTTTATGCTCAATTGAATTCAAATTCTCCAAAGAGATTCACTTAATCACATATGTTTCTGTTTTGATCCACCAAAAGCTTATGAAGCCCTCAAAAATGTGCTTATTCATAAGCTCAGAAACCTTGTGCCATGTTCCTTACACCTTCTCATTTCCTGGAGGTTTGCAGTTATGGTGTTGTGTCACTGTGACATTACTGCTGTTTAGGCAGCTCAACCACTAATAAATAGAAACACTTGTACTGGATGTATGTAAATAACTTATGGGGGCATAAAGTAGCAGAAAAGGTGCATTAATGTTGAATATCAAAAGTCTACCTCTGTATAAAGCAAAGCACCACCAAAGCAGCAAAGGCAACAAAAAATTTAGCAGAGTGAGGACCTTGGATTAAAGCTTGTCGAACAAGGGGAACGCTCCTGCACAGAAAGGAAATGGCTTTAGTACACTTAATGTGATTTAAATTATTACACGTTTCCATATAAGAATCACAACTAGAATAAGCTTCGCCTTTGCGTTAAGCTACTGCGGAGAGAGTTCGCATTTGGAGGTTCTTGGTTCCCCCGAGTTCTTAAATGCCACAGACCGGGAACATGTTGTTAAAGCAGTTTTGTGTCTCCGAAAAGCTTTCTATGCTCGAGTTTCAATCCATTTCACCCTCTGAAATGCGTCCAGGGACAAGGAGAAAATGACTTAGAGTTTGTGCCATGCAGTGCCTTTCCGAGCACGGCCGTTACAGAAGATCCACAGAGACGGACTGAGAAACTTAAACAAACTGAGAGGTCCGTCTTGGCTGTTTTGTGCAGGATTATTGTTTCACCCCTTGATCTTTTCTATTTTTATTGCTTTCCACTCTTTTGCTTGTTTTCTCCTGCCAGTGCTTACCTTTGCTTAGCTCTCTTATCTTTTACTCTCTTCACTGTTTCTTCATGCCTATTTTCTCCATCTCCTCTCCCATAGTCTGCCATCCTCCCTTATTCTCTTCTCATCTCATCTTCGCTCTCCTGCTTCTATCTTGGTTTATCTGATGAGCTACCAAAATGGTGCAGTGGATAGAAAATAGAAAATAAATTTTCATTTGGCAGGTAATATTTGTCTATATAAGGAGGCCTGTAACTTGCCATCTGTCGTCCGCAAGAATGACTTACCAGAGATGGGCAACAGCTCTGCCTTAGGTAGACAAAAGCTCAATGTGGACCGATAGCCACGTACGGCCATTCAGCGGTTTATGCCTTGAGAGTACAGCCAGTGCAATGATACACTTTCTAGCTACAACAAGCTTCTTTAATCGACAGCTACTGTTGATTCTGATATTTGTTAAGTGCATGCAGTCCTATCCATTCTGCTGGGATTCAAATGCTTTTGTCCTCTTGTGTCTCTGCAAAATGCTGATAAGTCCCAGAAAGACTCACATTACACACCTCTTTCTCTCCCCCTTTCGTTATCATACCCCAGGGCTTTTAGTTATTGCTATAGTGTGTGTGTGTGTGTGTGTGTCTGAAGAGTGGCAGAGACAGAGAGAAAACAAAGAGATGGATAGAAAGTACTAGTCTGATTGGAAATGTGAGAAAAAGCACTAAAGCAAATGGAAGAGAGGAGGAGGGAGCGTTTGTTATTAATCTGCTCGGCGGTGGTTCGAGGCAGGTGTCTGCGTCTCCGCTCGCATTATTTACTCGGCGGGCTGAGTGAGGCACCAAAACCTGCAGGTTGCTGACTGTAGAGCAACACAGTTTATCAGGGATTGTAAATATGAGCCTGATAAATATGTACTCTGTCATGTCCCTTGTCTCATGCAGTGAATGTATACGATGAAAAAGATAAACTGCAATCAGCATTAGCTGCTGTCTATGGGGGAGATATGAATAATCATAAACTGATGGTAGCAGAAGGGTGCATGCAAATACGCAGAGTTAAAAAAAATCACACCATCACACACACACACACACACACACATATAGTCAGTTTCATTTCTCAGCTGAATTCACACACATTCCTCCCTGGTGGTTTAACTTCCTGCAGCAATCCTGAGGGCCATGAATCCAAAGCTACCAAAATACACTGTGCAGACTGATCGTTTTCATTGGTTTTCATCGACCAGGCATAGATTAGAGATGAAAAGCCAGGCCTGATCCAGACCTGGTCAATATGTGGTTTTGGCCTGAAGGCCTGTGTTCTTTTCAATGTAGCTGAACACCTTTAACCCAGAATTCCCTTCTTCACTGCATCCTTTACCCATTCACTTCTGGATTTAAAAAAATGAGCTGCACAGATCCCTTCTGAACACTTCTGCTCGTCGTTAGCAATCGAAAAACACCTTAGAGCTAACCAGCAGGGCCAGATTAACACACAAGACGGACCTGATTAAATAAAATGAGCCGTGGGGCCAATTTCTTATTTTCTCAACAACTACACTGCACACAGTAGATAAGACATCGTAGTTTCACTATATTTTGCCAAGTGCTCACAGGGTTTTGCATGTTGGTCACTTTGACCAGACCAGAACATTCTGACTTAGTTGCTCTCCGGGAGCGAGTCAGACGACAAGACTGACACCAATCTGATATCTGTTTAAAAATATAAGACTGCGGTTCACAACCAGCTAACTTAGCTTAGCATAAAGACTGGAAATGGGTAGCCTAGCTCTGACTAAATGACACGAAATCTGCCTACAAACACCACGCTCCCTAACTAATATACTTAATATGTCATTGTTCAATCTGCACAAAAATAGAGGTGTAGTAGCACAATTTGCTGTTTGACTAAAAGTTATGTGCTGGACTATTGTTTTGGCTGGATTTTTGGGCTCAGCCAAGAAGTAGTGTGGCACACACAACAGTGGATTGAGTGTGTGGATATCACCAACACAGCACCAGATGTGTTGTATATACTCAGAGTGTATTGATTAAATTCCACGGGGGTAAACTGCAGTTTGTCATTCACTGTGATTTATAGACATCAAACTTCAGGTACGGTGCAGCCTACACTGTTTGTGATCTACAGAACGAGCCCTGCAGAACAATAAATCCTTCTAAGAACATGACGACCACCTGTGAGGTCTGAATGGTTTAAACGCCTTGTTCGAGAATACGTTTGCATTGTAACCGAAAACGGCGGGAGGCAGTGTCTGGATGCATACTGGCAAAGTCTAAAGCCAATTTTAACCTCTGGCTTCAGCTGCTCCTTTTGTCCTTCCCTCCCTTCACTCAAGTGGAAGTTGCGAGATTCCCATCAGGCCCTCTTTGGCAGAGAGGGCAGATGCAGTTAGCATTGATCTCATCCTGTGAAAAACATACTGACAAAGGCTTGAGAGAAGCTCATCCTGGTCCCCTTGTTCTGGCACAAAGTCATCCCTTGCCCATTTCTCCCCAAAGTGTCCATGAGGAGGAAAACTGAGCGGCATAATTATTCAAGTTACTGACTAGATTTTCTTAGATTTTTTTTTCTTTTTGGTTTCCATAAGCAAAGGGATCGTCTCCCCTCTGGAACAAAAGACAGAGAAAGAAAGAAGAAAGAGAGAGGTAGGGAGAGGGAGAGCCGGAGATGAACTCAAAAGAAGGCATGGATATCAAGGGAAACTGGAGGAGAGCGGCTAGTGAGTAACAAAAAAGGACAAAAGAGGAAATAAGAGAAGCGGTAGAGGGAGAAACAGAAAACCTCTGGAGTCCTGGTTGCTCTGAATGTGATGGTGTGTTTATCCCAGTTAGCTTCTAGCATTAAGATATAAGAATGTGCTGGAAGAAGCTCTTCTCTGCTTTCATTTGTCTCTTTTGCCGATCTGGGTTGCTTCTATGAGCTTTAGTTTTCTGAATCCCTTTTCTGTATTCTCCTGACTATATAAACAGAGCCGGAAACAAGAAACAAGACTGCAAAGGCAACTGGGTGATACTTTAGAAACTAGCTCAAATGCTACTTCAGTGTTTTTGTCTTCTGGAAGTTCCTTATGAAAATGATTTTGGCCTCATCATATACCCTTTTCCTAACTCCTTATCAGAGAAAACTGCATTGAAAAATGTGCATCGGTGAAGTCCTATAAACGTGGATAAAAACAGAACGGTGCTACAATTGGTGGGCTATTTTTAGATGGAAAATAGAGGCTAGAAAAGTGGCACTATTGTGTGAAGTACTGGTTAAAACTGTCTCTGGAACAATCACCAGAGCTACAAATAGCTGACTATTAAAGTTAAACTCACAGAGAGCCAATAGAAACAGCACAAAAAGAAAGAAAAAAAATCTGTGAGGCTGAAGTTGATATAGAAATGTGTGATGGAATATGGAAATGTGAGGAAAAACGGGTGCTGAGAAAACACATTTGCTTCAGATTGAATCACTTTAGCTCAGTTAGCATGCAGGAAGCCTCTGTTAAAGAGTTGTTCACACATAATACACGGTGCACACACACGAACTCATCCTAGATCACACTATCACGAGTGCCCAATTCCATTTTATGGCTACACCGCTAATTTCCCTAATGCGTGAGCTCGCGCTTCAGTAAGCTGGCAGAAATCACATCCAACTGAATTACAAGCACCTGGATAGAGAGAGAAGGTGAAAATGTTACCAAAAAAGCCTGCCGCAAAAACAAAAAAAAAACCACTTCCATCCGTGGTGAGGCTGTTCTGTAAACACAGTACCAGGTGCAAAATCAATAAACCACGTAAAAAAGAAAAAGAGAGAGAAGCTCCAACAGACGGACAAAGCCAGGGCTGTAAATACCCTTGAAAATAAAAAGAGGGCTCCATAAGATGGCAGCGTTTGATTTAGCCACAATTTAATGGTACAAAGACAAAGAAGTTGGAAAGAGTTATATGGTGGAACAGGACGTAGGCACGATGCTTCGCACCGGCAGGGAGGGTGTCTCACCTTTCTGCTTTCTGGGCACCCTGGGTAATTTAGGGGAGGGACGAGCGAAACTGTGGGGGGAGGCAAAATTAAATTGTGCCTTTGGGACCTCAGTCTGTTAAAGAGTTGAGAAAGTCAGTGAAAGGCATATTTAATAGACTAAAGGCATATTTAATAGGCTGCTGTGTATAAACACAGAGCTGGCACTGCAAGAAGAAAAAACTGCCCAAACAGTTTTAGCTGGCAACATTTCAGCTTGAGAAACAGTTAATAAAAAGTGTAATTTTAAATTCCCGCCTAACTAGAAAAGAAATGAGAAGAACACTGGTGTTAATTAAACTGTGCATATTCAGTATATGCACTGAATATCAGACGGAGCAGCCTAACACCTGCATCAAGAGACAGACTACAGGCTAAACAAAGGCTCAATGTTGCTGGACTCGGGGGTAAGTGAGTTTGTATGGCTGATGTAAGGGCACTTTCAAGACCCATAAATACGCATATACACACACGTGTACCTCCGTTTTCACTCTGAGGCTGATAAACAAACACTCCAGGCAGAGACAGCAGTCTCCACAGCCCCATAAAAGCAGCAAAATAAATACCTGCATCCACGGCACAATTCATCTTTACTGCTTAAGGTGGTCACAGCTCTGGCCTCCTGCACTCTTCCATCCAATCCCAACCTCACCGCTATGACTTACAGCCCTATGACTGATGTGTACGCATGTGTGTGTGTGTGCACGCCCAAGTGTGTGTATGAGTGCATGTGTGCTCTTTATGACTGGTAGGAGGCTATAGGCAGAAGGGGTTCTTAAGGCACAAAAAGACCTCTATCACAGTGGGGTCACCTAAGCCACTTTACATGGCCTGAAGGAGGAACATAAACTAACAAGCAGTGGAAAAGCCCGAGTGGCTTTATTGGCTGTAAAAAGGGAGGATGAAAAAAAATCCTCCATGAAGGGTAAACGTTGAAAATTTAGTGTGGGACAGAGCAGCTCGGTGGGAGTCAGCACTGCAGACACATAAGGTAAGAATCGATGTCTGTTTGCAAACTGATGATGTTTACACCTTTACTGCATGAATACAAGATGCCCCATCATACTGAGGTAGAACTGCTAACATCGCTGACTTAACAAACATAAACTTCAACCGTGCTACTGTTGCACAGCATTAATCCAGACTGACTGCAGGAACTGGTTATAATGGCTTATGGGAGGATAATTTCTTCTAAGGTCATTCACTCTCTCTCTCTCTCTCTCACACACACACACACAAGTTTTGTAGCTGATCTCTTAAATATTCAGAAGGAATTAAACCGTACAGTCTCTATTCGGTCATGTACTGAAGCAGAATAACAACCATAAAACACTCAGGCCTTTCTTACATTTGCCTGCACATCTCCTTGCTAAAATCTGTTCCAACTACACAATTGAGAAACAATGAATTTAACAAAGTAAGCAAATCTGTGTTAATCTTGTTGCTTGTGAGTTGCATCTCAAGTGAAGTTGCTGGGTTTTTAATCCCTTTATCGGTCCATTTTGCTAAATGTTCACGGCTCTTCTTCCTCTGAAAAGGAATTTTTCTGTTGCCAAATTGAGTTTCTTGGGCTCCGTCCTTCCTGAGACAATTCTGTCAAAAGGAGTCCTAACCTGCCATTCCACTTCCTTCAATGCACATCCGTGTGTGAAAATATTTGCTGATTATTCAGTCAAGGGCAAACAGAAAATGGCGTCTTCTCCAATTCCGCTCGACTTTGATGCCTTGGCTCTCTTAACTTTCTCTGCCCAAAGTGAAGAGATTCTATAAAATATCCTATTGATTCTCCTCCTCCATCCATCTCTTAAGCAAAATGCATTAGCTGCATCGGTCATTCCACTCAGGCCCCGTGGTGACAGTGCTCTATGAATAAATATGCAGTAATGCAATGTAAATGTAAATGTGATGGCTGTAGGTTTAGTATCAGACTGGCAACACAATCAGATTGTCCTCTGATCACCAGCGTAACTCCAATCTAATTCAAAGTCAAGAGAAACAAGAGGTTTTCACTCTCCTGACGAGGACTCACCATCTTCACAGAGATGCTAAAAATCAACGGACTCATCATCAGGATGAGGATGAGGTGAGAGGTTAAAAACTGTGTCACTAATTTAGAGCAAAGGGGACTCACCTTCTAAGACTGACATTTTAGTTTGGATGTGAATAGTCACATCGAAATCAGATGCTCTATTTACACAGACTATTCATGACCGGATCCAACTAATTGTTGCTGTTGTTGCTCCTCGACCTTTTGAACCCCTTTTGCAAAGTCTTGAGAGAGGAAAAATCAATACACGTTACGTCTTAAAACTTCCGTAATTTGTCTCGTTTGTACATATTGTCTCTGTCCTTATGCTCCCTCGCTTTGTTCTTCCTTCTGAAACATGTAGTGATGTCTTTTTTAAAACAAAGTTTGCTTCATTGTTTCCTGTTGAAGGTTTGTTCAAAGTGACCCTGGAGCATTTTTGAAACAGCTCTACACTTTAACATTTGTTTCGAAAATATAATCATTACTGATTAATGCCACCAAAAGACATTATCCAAAGATGAGTAAGCACTGAGCTTTCCAAATAACTCTCTAATAGCTCTACAGCACTTCTTCACATATCACAGACAACATTATACTTAAACCATATCCAGATAATCACTGGGGCATCTTTGATCTCCTCAAAGGCCAAAATAACTGCTGAAACTGTACAACATTAAGGCCCATAAAGCCCACAGCATGTGTGTGTTTCTGACCCCAGTCAAAAGCCAGACAAAGTTATTAAGGTCATACACACAAGCATCCATATTTACAAAATAAAGATACCGTC
Source organism: Scatophagus argus (assembly GCF_020382885.2). Lineage (NCBI taxonomy): Eukaryota > Metazoa > Chordata > Actinopteri > Scatophagidae > Scatophagus > Scatophagus argus. Next base: position 20,278,058 of record NC_058501.1, read on the forward strand.
AAATATTGAGTATTTGGTAATTTCTGGTAATTAACTTTTATTTGTCCCCTAATCACTTGAATCTGGCTTACTCACAGTGTGTTCAGTCTAAGAAAAATAAGCGATGAAGCAGAACAGAATGGTTGGTATGGTAATGCTCACACACACACACACACACGTATAACACTGAATTTGTGGTGCAGAACTGCACTGAAAGCACCTTCAAAAATAAAAACCTCACACATGCATTCATATGTAAAGTACATTTGCACAATGTCAAAATGTCCTCATCGACTAAATCAGGGGAACTGAGCCACTCGTGTTGTCTTTTTAACCATCCTGAGGTCTGATGCAACCTATGACACTTTCTCCTGAATACTGATCATACACAAGACAGGAGAGAGACAGCAGGAGGAGGAGCGCAGCACCAGGAGAGACAGTGAATGAGCTAAAGGATACAGTATGGAGGGAGGGAGTCGCCTCGGCTCGGATGCACACTCATACATATGCAGCCAGTCACAAAGCACAAAGACAGCATACAGCATACAGCAGACCCGATTTAAATGCACCACAAACCAAATCAAAAACAGAATAGTCGGGAGAGGACCTCCTGACACAGCACTTCTGTAGCCGATTGAAAAAAGAGAAGCTATGTTGACAAAAAAAAAAAAAAAAAAATCACTTCCAAACACTGAAGACTTGTGAAAGAATCACTGAATTAAAAGCAAATCCAAATTCCTCCCTGGTTAGTAACATCACCACGCGCCACCTAACTCGTGCTTTTGTGGCTTCTGCTATAATTCTTTATGTATGAGAGCACAAGAGAGTACAGTATCTCCTTCATTCGGGACTGTGCTACCCCGTTCACCGGCAGTTCCTCCAGGCTCTGGATATTGAAAAAGGCAAACAAACAGCTACACCGAGCCTGACTCGTGTAGAGCTGCTCCGTGCACCCGAAAAATCTAGGTTACATCATAGTGAGAAATAAAAGTGACTGGTTCACTGCCCCGGACCAGCTGTGAAAACTTCCAGTCACGGCAAGGGACAAAAACAAAGTTAACCCCTTCCTTCCTTGCTGCTGAGACTCACCTGCTGTCCAAAGTGCACATGCAGCTGTGTGAATGTGAAGAGGTGCGACACTGCACATTCATTTACTCACAGTTCAAGTCTGTTTTATGCTGCGTTCAACAACTTAAATAATGAAAATATGGATTACATGCAATCACAAAACTAATCCCTTAAGCATCGGACAGCATTACGGTGTGAATCGACCATCGAGATAAGAGTTCATGTGAGGTAAGCTCAGTGCGTATTTCAAATGAAATAAAATTCATCATATTCAGGATTGTAATTCACACAGCTGACTCATCAATTTAATCCAGAGTGTCTCACAGCTATGATGCATCAGCAAACGATAACAAGTCGCAGGTCACTGGGATGCTACTTGTGCTGGAGTTCATTATTATCACTGCATGATAAAACCACGGCAGTAACTAAACAAACAAGAGTAAGAAACCTAAAATCAGCGGAGCTATAATTCAAAGGAGAAGCTGAGGCTGAACTGCGGCTCCACCACAGCAGATATGCTCCACTGGTGTCGTACACCATCACTGTCACTGGCCGGTGAGATTGGGATTTATGACCCCTAGAAACACAGCTATTCCACCTCAGTAATTACACCTCAGGAGGGACAGGGGGAGATGACAGTCAGTCAGTCAATCACTGCATCGATTCTTCCACAACAAACCTCGGTGTGTACGCCGCAGCCTTCCCTGCCATCATCTTTCATCATGACACGCACGCAGCAGCAGCACATCACTCCGTTTTTTCAATCACCTTTTCTGACATTTGTGACGTACTGTACGTGCGCACACACACAACAGCCCACCCACCGAGCCAATGCCATCAGCAACTGGAGCTCATTGGTTCTTAACCCCTGCAACCCCGGCTCTGACTTCACTCTGCAGCATCATTTCCTGCTCCATCACTCAGAGCGATGAAGCAGCAGTACGACACAACAAGGACAACAACAGCACCAAATTTAGAGGAGGTTTTTGCTTCAGTGAAACTTTACACAATAATGACATAAAGTAAATCAGTTTGTTCAATTAGCATCTTTAACTTTAAACAATTAAAGATGCGGTGGATCCATCCAATAAGGGAGGATTAAACTTTATGACATGACAGCATTAGCACATGAATTCAGCTCAGGTACAGAAAACCATCAACAGTTGGGGCTTCTTTTTCTTTCTTTCTTTCCTCTGCTGAGACTGCAAAGAAACTCTCCACAGGGGATTGCACACAGATGACCCTGATAACACACACATCCACTCAGATAACACTTTCACTTCATTAAATGTGACACACAGTCGTTCTCATCCTAATCAACCAGAGGATAGTCACTCTGTACAAAGACCCCCACCAAACACGCCTCAAGGTACGGGAATTCCCAAAAGATGAAAATCAGTTTTTGAGGAAAGGATCTGAGGCAAAGGAGAAGAGCTATGAAGTGAGGGGTTGCACTGTTCTATGAGAGAGGGCAGCCGCCAAGATAAGGCTGTTATCAGATTGATGAGAGAGATGAGGAGGCAGGGCGAAGGCGGAGGGATACGAACCCCTAAATACCTCTATTGTTGCTGCCAACAATATTGAGAATCATTACGGAAGAGGATCATTTGAAAGTTCTCACAGTGGAGGAAAGATACAAAGAGAGGTGAAACTTCTGAGAGGATTAGTTGAGAACGTATTATATGTGTTTCTTTGGAAAACAGTTTTGAGAAAAACTGCAATAGTCAGATTGAAGTATCTTTGTTAACTCAGGTTCGACAGCACTGGAATTATCTTTTCACAGACACCAAATCACACTTCATCAACCAATAAAAAAAGAAATGATTTCATAATATTTATCCAGGTGAGGTCAAAAACATAAGGAAGAGGATTACAAAACCTACGTCCCTACGAAAGGACCTGCTGAAAGTAAACACGGAAAAATTATAGACTGAAATTGCAGGTTGGCAGAGAAAGAGAAGGAGAGAGTGAAGTGGTGTTCCTCCTTGCTGACAGAACAGGTCGCTCTGTTTGGAAAGAGACACCTGGGAAATTTAGTCTGCACTGTGCTCCCCAACCAGCTGTTAGGTGTCCACAGATTCCCGGAAAAATGCTGAGCTCGATGACTGTGTGCCACCATTTCTTCTTAAGAATAACATACACTTTTATTTCATACTTGCTTAGACCACCGAATGTGTGACAAAAAGGTGTGACGTGTTGGAGCCATGCAGTAATTGGGTGACACAGCTGGATCACTTCCTGCCTGAGACACCCAAGGTGACGTGAGGAGGGTTTATTGCTTTATGAAGGGAGAATGAGAACAGACACGCGTCTCATTGTGCTTGAGGGGCATTCATCACTATCTTTAGGTGGACAGAGTATAACAAATATAATAAATCTTTCAGTGGTGGACCTGCAAAAGCAGACACTGTGGATTTCAAGGACTCCTGGCACGACGCAATGGATTGCTTTGAATTCTCTGGCCCCAGGGTGTGCTTGCATGGGCCAGCTGCAGAGAGCTGCACATCACATGATATACACTCAAGCTTTTTCTTTTGTATACACATACACAGACACACACACACAAACAGCTGCAGGAATATAAACAAAGAAAAAAAAAACACACACACAGAGAGACACACAGACATGCACAGACACAAATTAAACCACCTACAGGCATCTAAAAAACACATGCAGGCATTTTAGCACACACCATCCACCCATTGTTCATATCCCCATCCCCAAGACACACACACACACACACACAGCACAGCACAGCACAGCACAGCACAGCACAGCACAGCACAGCACAGCAGGCAGTGCTGTGAAAAAAACCATCTGAACCATCAGACATCCATTTAGTTTCACAGTGTTACATCTGCAGAGGATGAGGTCAGCTGTCTGCTTTTGGTTATTAACGCTCACCAAGCTAAGAGCCCATTCATCAAGGAGCCTCCCTGTTGTATAACCAACCTTTCTCGCCTGGACCTCAAAGTCAAGACATCACACAGGACAACGCCCGCCTGTCTTCTCTGACTGATGACGAGCCGGATTCATGGACCCCGAGTTCAGTGTGGTTAAATGCAGATGACACGTATCACGTCACTCTGAATTCTCACTTTCGTTCAGTTTCTCCAAGAACCCCATCAAACACCGGTGTTAGCGACTTATTTTGTGCAGAAACACACATTTATAAGATATAGACTACATTTACAGAATTGCAGTAACACAGTTAGTCATAGATTTCTACAAAACAGTTAAGTCAACTAACATGGTTTAAAGTTGACTGATTATAATTCTAAAAGTAATGTAATTGCAAAACAGTCATGCCCATAAATTGTTTAACTGTTGAGCTTGCAGACCTCCCAACACCTGTTTTTACCTTTTTGCATTCGTCATGTCTCTTGCCAGGTTGTAAGGAAAAAAGCGAAATAATTCTTCAAGCAAACAACAGAAGTGAAACTGAGGACACTGCCATCTAGTGGCCCACTGTGCTGGCCCCCTCCAACTCCGCTGCAGGGTTCCTCCAACACGACATCACACGTCAATGTGACGGAAATCTGCGCGGATGGAAAGCGGATTGCCACCCATAGGCCGCTTTATTCCCTCCATTAAGTCTGGATAATCCCAGATGCTTAGCTCACTGCCATCGCCTCTCCTTTGGCCCCCCGAAATCTTCCCCTGCAAATTAATCAGTTCATAATCTCCACCCTCCATCCAATCGCGCCATCACTCGAGCGTCCAGCATCTCATGTGGTGTGAGGACAGGACCCTACTTCCAGATGATGTTTGTTTGTTTGGACAATGCACGCACGCACACACACACACACACACACAAACAACAGCACAACATCCCAAAGCGAATATATACTGTATGAAGCATTAGACAGTGGCACTAGATAGTCATTTTGAGTAACAGAGTCTGTGGCGTTATGACATTCGGAGTGCATTAACAGTCTCCTGGGGGCATTCATGATGCAGTAACGACAAAAACATGAGCACAGGACAAAAAGAGGAGGTGAGAACAGACATCGGGGAGACATTAGAGTTAGATACACAGAGACGGAAACATAAAATACTTCTGTGCACAAAAATGTAAGTCAGCTGTAACCTCTCAAAAACCTGTAAACTAAAACTGCAGTGGGAGAGTCACTGTCTGCTACTGCACATCCGACAAAGGAGCGCAACTCACACACACACGTGCAAACACACACATCACCGAACAGGCAGAAACAGTTTGAAAAGAAAGTCAGCTGTGGCGCATCTTCTGCAACTGCTGCTGATGTAGTGTGCCATGGAGTCACGCCCTTTAACGCTGCTATATCCCACAACCCTCAAACACCACCCGACAGATGGATAAAAAAAAATCTGACTATTAATTATTTATCATAATGTGATGGAGGCTGATGTGGGGAGGACAAGTGGACAAGCACAGAGGAAAAACAGGAGGGAGGTGAAGGTGAAGGTGAAGACAGTTAAGTGATGCAAGCGTAAAAGGAGGAGAGCGGCTTACAATGGCGCCGGCTTAAAACAATGAAATGGGTGGATTATAAAATGTCAGAGTGGGAGGAGGAAGAGGAGGGGGGTGGGTGAAAGGCCAAGAGGGAGAGAGGAAAACATCATACAACAACACCGGGGTTGGGCAGCAGGGGCAAGCGGCGCGGAAGGACGCCAGAGGATTTGAAATATGGACAGTTGTGAATGAGGGCAGTGTGGCATCCTCGTACACGCACAAACACACACGTAGGCACACACATGCACACTGAAGCAGATACACACACACCAGATGGGCCTTCAGGGATTAAAGTGAGGTTATTCGTCCTCACTGAGCCCCACACAGATCAGGCAGATATGACCAGAGAGTTCCTCTTCAACTCACAGCAACTGCTGGTTTCTGCTGGAGTCAGATGTTATGGATTTTTTATTTTTTTTTGCTTTCAGACAGGCACCTCCAAAATATAATGCCTCAATAATGCTCTTGCAGCCAAGCTTATACCACTCAAGTGTCACTGGGTCACATTTATGTTGTTGTTTCAACCCCACCATGACCCAGATGCACATAAAAAGGAAGAAACACACATCGTCTCCACAGTTTTTTTCACTGCTTGCACCGTCAAAGCAAGTTAAGTGCAGCTCTCCAGCAGGAGGTAATGTGGAATAATACATGTATCTTCCAAGGCCCAGTGAGGTCATATCTATTAAATAACTGTCATTACTGATGACTTTGACACTGTTATCTGTGGGCCAGAACCGTGCAGAATAACACAGATAGAACTGATAGGAGAGAGGGAGAGTGAGTAAAAGAAAAAAATCACATTACCTGTTGAAAAGGCAGCGCAGAGGCAGCAATCACCGCAGCAGCAAATGGGGGAAAAAAAAACAGAAAAAAAAAAGAATCACAGGTTAGCATTTTTATTCACACTCAAAAGGAAGTGGCACTTGAATCTAAAATTGCACATTTCCAATTCGGTAGAGATACACTGTTGTGCTACTGAATGGCTCAAAGGCCATTTTTCCAGTAGCCAGTTGATACGCCATTAATTTTTACAGAGGTACACATTAAAAACACCACAGGGGCATGGCAGGTTTGCTCACATAGCATTTGTAAGGAAATCATTCAGAACCTTTGCATTGTCACGGGTAATGAGTCTTTTGCCATCAGAGTTAGGGTGGTGTATTATTGACATATTGACATGCATTAATATGTAAGCACAATCTTGATTAAGCCGGTCAAACAAACAGCTCCCTCCTTCCTCTTTGCTTTGCTCAACTTCTTTAAGGGATTTCTATCTCCAGATTTTGTGTATTATTATAAAAATAATTTTCCTCTTGGTCAAGGTTAAATGACCATACACTTGATTATCTATGACATGCAGCCCTTTTCTCTGCTACAGAGAGCTGCTAACACAATTGTAGAACATTTCTAATGTAAGTTCCTATTTCTGTGCCTGTTTTTGGGTTTCCCAGTTCCATCTCTATCAAAGACACACAGGCACACTCTCTCCTTTGCTTTCGGCACCGTCTACATTTGACCCGTATTTGAGCTGTTTGTTTTCATGGAATATACAGTCCAGAAGGGCACTGAGTAAATACATGGGCCAATCCGGGCTGTTTGCAAAGTTAACACAGGCTCGGATCACAAGTAAACAACCGAAGAACCATGGCTGGATGTGTTTCAGTGCATTTCTCTGTTTCTCTGCCTTAAAAGTCTCCACTGATTTGCACGCAACGCATTAATGTTTCACCCACTTAAAGAAAAGCAAGTGGGCGTAATTGGATATGAGCAGAACATTAAGATAAGATATATCAAAGCCATGTGATCGCACACACCGACACCAAACAAAAATACTCGCAGCATGCATGTGCATAAATGAAACACAATCACGGAAACTAAATTGAGCTTGGCTGCCTCTCTGTTGCCCGTCTGTGGCTCTCGGTGGATGTTTGTTTGCGCTGGATTTCAGGGCCTGAAGACGGGCCTGATGAGGGATGAGCATGCATGAACGCCCTCATCCCTTCTCCTCCGCTGCTCTCCCTTGTTAGCCGAAATGTCAGAGCGCTGGTGCTTTTGCAGAGGGTTGGAATTCCACTTCTGCATCACAAATCTCCAGCCTGAGTCACGACAGGCCCCTCAGACTAACAAACTATAATCGGTCTGAAACTGTTTGTCTTTCATTGTATTGCTCTCTCTCTCTCTCTGCTTTTAATTCTCTGTCTCTCCATCTGAAGCCGATTTTAGCTAAAGCTAAACACAGTGGGGTGCAAGCTTTCGGAATCATAGAGGCAGACATGGACCTTTAGAGGGTAAAAGGCAGAATGGGAATAATCAGGAGGATTGGGAATAACTACGAATAAGTCAAAAAAAGTGATAATTCTCAAAGTGAATATGAAAAGACATGCGGCACTTTGGGTTTTGGGGGTGGCGGGTGGGAGTTTACACACAGTAAATAAGATCTTTTTGAATAGGCTTAATCTCATTTGGCCTACTAATTCACAGCGTGTGCACCAACACCCGCCATTAAAATCTACTCAAAAGATTACAGAAACTCTCAGCATCTACAGTAGACCAAACAAAGGATGCTTTGCCTGCATCTCTTCTCCTCCTGTTGTTGCACTGACTCATGCCTCTGCCCTCTGGCCTCTGTTTACCTCAGCTGAACTGCAGACGTATTGACAAAGAGACAGATGCAAGCTAATGTCATTGACAGAGGCTTTGTGTCTTGCGTAAAAGGTTTCATGCCTGTCACAAATGTTTTATCATCTCATGGACTGCAACAGCCGCAGCAGCTCTCATTTTGGTGAATCTTTGACGTCGACTGCACAATAAAAGATTCACATGAAAGCCAGTCAGGGAGTGCAGATGTGATTGACACAAGGGGCTGGGCAGCTTGTGTGGTTTCTTACTGATGCATAAACTAGACTGAGGACGGCTGTCCAAATACGCCTCCTGCAATATCTAGGTTTTCTTCACAGCAGGAGCAGGGAGGGCTGAGGCTGATAATAGGCCTGTCATAGAATATCTGGCAAATTCCAGCTGACTCTCTTAGTATAGAAAGATTAGATAAACACAGACTGGAGATGTGACAGTTACTGCTACCAAGTACTCTGCTTCTCATGTTGGAGGAAATCACCCTATCAAGGTGTCTTAGCTTGTTAATGTCTTTCATTAGACAACAATTTTCAACAACAACGCAGTTTAAATTCCTCTGTCCAATGCAAAAAGCAAACGGAGTCGTGTACGTCGCACTGTGCAAACACATGAAATACGTCACCAGCAACAAAAGCAGCAGCCATTCACAGCTGCATCATGGGAACATTTGATGGGTTGAAGCTGTAATTCAATCATAGGAAGTAAGACTTGTGCAAACAAGTGGAGACACAATGACTGGTTTTAGACAAGGATTTGATTATGTTCTCGCTGTAACATCTTACTCAAGTTATGAGGAAGTATCTCATCCTTATTGACAAAGAAAAGGAAGAGGAAGTCTGTGATTTCCTTGACTATTATGATTCCACTGTTTATTTGATCACTATTGTCACCATGCAAACAGTAACCTCAAAGGCATTTGTTGAAACAATTGGCTGTTGTTTCTAAATACTGACAAGGTATATTTTCCTCATTAAAATAACAGAGACGGGAAATGTCTAAATTTGCACATCACATTTCGTGAGACGAGCGTCATCAGATAAGTTAATACTCACTCAGTGCAAAGCCACCAACCAAGAACAAACATCCAGGAGTGCATTAAATATGTGAAATTAATTTATGTGTAAACAAACATAAAATGTCTCCTCGGTTAACTTGATTACAGTCTTCAAGTTTGACAGACTTCTTGGGTTTGAAGATTTGAGAGATTTAGGAAGATCAAGCCTGGCTCTGACCAAGGAGATCAAAATATACCAACAAGCACCTTTAAAGCTAACGAAAGAACACTTTTGATCCAGCTTGTTTAATCCGCACAAGAAAAATAAAGTGTAAAAACGACAGGTTGTGTGGACAAATCAACACTAGCTGGTCCTACATACGGTAACTTTTCCCTGTCCGTCCCTCTTAGATATTTACACAAATCAAACCCTGTCATTCAAGTAAAAAGGGGAAGAAAGGAGCAGGGCACCATGTGGAAAAAAGGCTCTGAACAGCAAACCATTCTGCATGCGAGGGCACAGAGGAGATTGCTTCACGCTCTGTTTCTTTTCCAAAGTGTGTGAGCATGTGCAGTGCTCTGTACATGTGTGTCTCAGCCTCCTTCATGTATGTTTGTAGTCAGATGTGTACTGTGTACATCTGAGCCCCTCAAGAGCTGCAGGCACTGCAGATATCATTACAAGATCTGAAGCTGAGTTCATAAATCTACAATGCCAATAACATGCAGAAAAGATAAGTGTTGCACTTTATCCCAATGCCATAGACCAAGCCTACAAACAACCCCAATAAGCTAATAAAGGCTGCCTAAATCATCTGTTACTGAGCACCTTTAGAGAAGGGACGCTAACTGATCCAATAAGGCCATTAAGAGTTTGTGAGAGATGAAAAAACAAAAACAAAAACAAAAGCTAAAGCTATTTCACCGACAGAGTGCAGCTACTTACACTTCCTCCATCAATAACATGCCCTAAGGAGGCACAACAGAATTCAAACAAATGCATAGTCAGTGTCCGATATTACAGAAGAGGCCTTAGCCAGCACCCGAGTGTTTTCACAAAGCGCCAACGAAGGAAGTTTTCTGCAAAGCCAGGCTGAAAACAACAGAAGCATGAAAAAAAATTAGCAAAAGATAACTTGTCTTCTGACCCAAAAGTCCAAAGAGTACAAATGTGGGACAAAAGAGTTCAAAAACAATACAACTTTTCTTTCGCAAGACCTACTGAAGCCAAGAGACACAGCCAAAATAACGTCGACTGCCATTTCATCTTTTTACCCCGTTGCATTTTATAAGAGACAGCTGGGTGTGGTGGCTGGCAAGCTTACACAAGCAAATCCTCAGCCTTTAAAGTTTTAAATTGTAAGCATAAAAGCACCATTTTAAATTGATCCACAAGGCACTAACTGAAAGTATACAGACTAGCATGCATAAATTAGTACTGCTCAAATTACCCAAAGGGACCACTAAACTTTCATCTTGTCTAATCTCATAATCTCATCTCATGTGAATATTCAGAGATTTTGTGGAAAGGTAGTAATTAAAAACAAAAACAACAAGTCAATGAGGTGTGTGATTTGTTTCCATTACATGTTATCAGAGTCCTGAAGTCTACTCGTCATCCTGAAAATGAGAAATTAAGCCCAGATTTTTTCATGCCAGGTCCCCCCGCCCCCTTAAGTTTCAGCGTCCTATCCTCCTGCGGCCATAAAACATCCGCCCACAGACAGAAGAGAGAGTTATCGATACAAGAGTCAATCCATCCACAGCAGCTAAGTCCCTCCAAATGCAGGAAACCAACCATGTCAGCTCCTTGCAGACGGAGAAAGAGGCCATAAAGTCAATACCATATCCATCGCATTAATAGACTGCCAAAGTCATGATTGTTCATCGCGCTGGGAGGAGGCAATGTGTGAAAGCATGTGTGCTTACGTTATACAGTTTAGTTTAAAAAGACTCAAGCTGTGCAAAGGGGTTCTCTCCATTCAGGACAGAGTCGAAATGTTCTGCAAGGATAGTTTGCTTATATGGAGATGTACTGCTTTATAACTTTATAACTAAAGGGTTAAATAGGTAAGGACTTTCATAGTATCCTGGGCTGAATATAAAGGGCAACTTGTTTCCATTAACAAAAAAGAGAGTTAATTGAGAACTGCGGAAAGATAAGTGTGTGTCATCCCCCCTAAAAATCTTTGCATGTGAACCACAGCAGGGTAATCATCCTCATTTCAGCTCATAACCTCAGAGTAACCCTCTCTTCTCCTCCTCCTCCTCCTCCTCCTCCTCCATATCCTTTATGTCCCAGTAAAATCTGACACCTCTAACCCTCCACCTCCACATCGTCTCCGGCTGACAGGGCACCTCTCAAGAGAGGAGAACCTGAGGAAGAAATGGCAGCCGTGTGACACAGTGAGTGGCAGAGTGGAAAGCTATATCTATCCTCTGCCAGAAGGTGCTTTAAAAGAAGAGACACTTGCAACACAGCTGCAAAAGCATGTGATGTCATTTCCACACAGATCGACAGAGAAACACATTAAAATTAAAATTCTGGATATTTTCATGTGCTTTATTTTCCCATATGTCTCTGGGTGATGCACTACAAGCACACTGCACATACAGATTTGTGAGCCGGAAAGTCTCCGACAGTGAAACGCCCTTGGAGCATCTTAAGATTCAATACCTCACTCAAGGGAAGTTCAGCAGGGATTCTAAGTACCAAAGATGTATTAACAGCCAGTGATTGTACCAGCAACCTTCCTCCAGATATCGACCTGGATATTTATCGCCCATCCAACTCGCTGTTCAGACAGACACGGACAAGGACTGAGGATGTCTGCATAGGAGATCTTTCCTTTTTAGAAAATAAGATATCTTTTGGTTGTGTACTATCTGATTTGTTTTTTTTTTTCTAGAAATGTCATTAATGAACTGCACTGAGGTTTGATTTTACAAGTCTGTGTGATAATCCAGCACGATGGCAACACCCTTGGGGAAGTGAATTTTGGAGCTTTGGTGTCCTTTCTGTATGACAACTTTAGACAATAAATAAGTGTCTATGAAGAAAGGTAAAACTTCCTGTTTGGCACTACAATGTCATGCAAGGGTACTTTCCTGCAGAGCTGACGGACAGAATCAGTGGTTGAAATGGTTGAGGGTTTTTTTCAACACAATTTGTTTATAAGTAATTCATTTTGAATTTGAGGGGCTTTAGTTAAGCTAAGCGATTATGATGTTACAACCTCAACAGCCGGCTACCAGAAGCTAACATTTAACAGTGAATTGTCGAAATCTTCTTCAGCCATTACCATGAGAGTCCTACTGAATGGTATTAGCTTATACCAAAGATAACATAACTATATGAATGTACTGTATATAGGGAAGCAGGGAAAGCCATGTTTCTTGAAGTTAATTTCGAAACACTACATAGTTTAGACACCAGGAGGCACTGGCAAGTTTATTTTTCAACTTAAAAAATGCATTGTTATATGAGGGGATATACTGACATCCGGTATTTAAACTATGGGCCTATCCACTATCGGACAGAATATAATTACCAGTAATACCAAAACTACAACTTCTTTTTGCATTAATAACACCAAGAAATCTGGAAAAATAACGTGACTCCTGAAATGCTTCCCCCTGCAATATTTAACCACCTTGTGTTTTAATTATCCCTGGCACTGATCCCAAAATTTCTGTGTACATTAGACACACACACACACACACACACACACTTCTTCTATCCAGCACATATGCTCTCTCTGTACACAAACAATCTGCCACCACACACACAGAATTACCCCCAACCATGACCTCCATTATACTATTAATGCTACTGGATGAGAGGAAGATCCGCTGGCCCACTCGAGCTAATGGGTGAATGGCAACAGAGAGCACTAGAGACTTGGCACAGCACTGCCCCCGGGGTCGGACTGAGGCTGGTCAGACAGACAGCAGGACTCCAACTGTCATCTCTGACTCATCGCTGGTAGTCATATGACGAGCCTCAGCCACACACAATGAATGTCTCATTTTGTGTATGCTCGGGTATCATAACACGAGACTGTTTGATTTAGATTTTAAACATTTGCTGGTCGTCTCACTGCTCTGTGGAGGATATAATCTTTCAGTGGTGGGGCTTAAGTGATTCTTAGCAATGACATTAGTGAATCTGTGGTGGTGAGTCAAAGGAAAAGCTCATTTCGTGGGAATGACCAGTAACTTCCTGGAAGTTATTGCATTTCCACTGGCTGACTGGAAATTACCCAGAGGCAAGAAGCAGACATACCCCCTCAGCAAAGTGACAATTGTTGCTTTTACACTTTGTTTTTCACATGGGTTAAACAGAGCTGAGGATGCTAGTAGGCAGATTATGTGATGGCTGGGCAGGGCCAGACTGGCTGTTTCTGTTGGTTCCAGTGCTAATGCTAAGTAGAGCTAAGTAGGACTGCTCATGATAGCTTCACAATTACCATACAGACACGACAGTGGTGTCAATCTCTCCTCCTCAAATTAAGTAAGTGTTTCAAATATCATTCTATACTATTCCTCTATTAACTCCTGGAGTTTGATTTTGAAAGACAGGCATTCTCTCTGAAAGATAGACACACACACACACACACACAGATGGACAGAGCTACAGATAGACTGAAATACTGATGCAAAGTCAAGCAGAGGCAGGAAAATAAGCACACATGGTCATTCCATTGTATACAAATCTATACTGAAAACTATGGGACAGCCAGCTTTACTGTCTCTCTGGCTCTGATAGAAACACATGCATACAAACCTTCAGTCTGACGCGGTTCGGATCAATAAAGGCATCATGCGCGACCACTGAGGTCAGGGAGTGGAAGGGTCAGAGGTCGGCCTCATATCCCTTGAGGGAGTTGAACCATTTCTGTGCTAACCACACTGACCACATGATCCATTCTTCTCCATTCTACCTCCTCTTACACACACCCTGTCGCTTTATTGTACAAAGCTTCAATGTTTGGTAGCCCGAGGCTACAACAGCCTCTGACTTAGTAGAGGTATTTACCGAAAGACTGTTGTATTGGATTATGTTATACTATACAGATGCTTGTGTTATTGTGTCTGTAAGCAGAGCCTTCCAGCAGAAAAAGCCAGAGAAGTATCAAAGTGAGTATGAGTTTGCATGTTTTTATACACAGATGGTTTGGTTTGTTGGGAAGTGCGTGCTATAGCTTTAAGGATTTCTCTGTTGACCTTATCTCTCCACTCAAATATCTGATCCAGACATGATACCAGTCAAAATAAGTTTTTGGTGTGCAACAGAAAGGGAATTAAGTTGAGCTCTCAGGATTACATTGTCTGGTAAGGTAATGATTTGTTTGCAATTCTTGAAAGAGTGTGTCTTCAGGCCAAAGTTAAGGACATCTCCACCACACCGTTTCCCTTCCATCTAGTGTCATGTGTCATGACAGAAGTGTGTTTAGCCCTAAATGACCTTTGACCAGATTGCTTGTCCTGGGCTAACAGGTTAGCTAGGCTGCGACAGGCTAATAGCTGCTTTGCTGCCAGTGTTAAATGATCTGGCTCTAAAGGGTGACAGGCAGCTCGCTGGATGCCTCAAGGACACAGACAGCTCAAGCTATAAGGTCAGCCTAACAAGCGCCTGACAGAAATGATAATGATTACCTCAGGAGAGCTTGCTGCGCGTGGCCTCATTTTTTTCCCCACAGGAAGCAAATTTGTAGCTATATGGCAACAATTTGAACCTCAGTGGAGGACACAGCCCATTTAATCCAATGACAAACTTGCAAATTAGAGTTAGCATTTGTTTATCTTTCATCCATGGAGGTTTGGCTCTTCAGTGAAGTGCCTCCGAAGTAAATGGTAGGTTTTGTTGGCTCCCGCATAAAGCAATGAGCCATATGATATTGGTCAGTCTGCCCAGGTTTGTGACACTGGCATGTGAAGTAAAGAGTGGCTAATGGGTGTCAGCTGCACCCACTATTAATTCATGGCCAACTCTGCTGGGTTATCACAGACATATGGCTGACATAAAAGGATGATTAAAACTGCAATGCCGTGGTCGCTGGAGCTTGTCTCCAGTTTAAGTTTGTTTACAGATACTTCATCTTCTAGACTGGTCTTTATCTTTCTGGATGTTGTTTGCTCCTTTGTTCTTCTCGATGATTCTTCTTGATCGATGAATCACTCTTGTTGTGTTTGTCCTTTTCTTACCATCATTTTTGCATCCATCTCTCAGACCAGCTTTAAACTTCTGTATGCTACTGATAGTCCACTGATGACTACGCCATGGTTCTGGTAACACTGAGACTGAGAAACACTTTTTCTGTGACACATTAGAAGTGCTGCTGACCAGTCATGTGGAGAGAGTATAAATCAATTTACTTCAAGGCTTAATCAAAGACAGTAGACAGCATATGAATTATACCACCAAAGGCTAACTTTGAAATAACACAAGTAGGTCAAGTGAAAGGCAAAAGTTTCAAGGGAATTGCATATCAATGCAAATATGCAAATCTACACCCTTCCTAAGCATTTTCCTCTTAAATATTCACAAAGGAAAGGGATATATTCGATAAACTACGAAAGATCCTGTCCAGGTCCTTGTTCAATTATACAGAGCAGAGACAAGGACTGTTGCAAGGTTAAAGTTCAAATATATGAACAATGACCTGTATCAGCTGTACTGCACCACTCCTTTGTTAAGGAATGCATTAATTAGGCGTGGTAGATAATTTGCAAGTAGAACTGATTACACTTCATCAGTGAGCACTAGTACACAAACTGACAATACAAATAAATGGAACAGGTGGTTCAGTCTCCACAACCAAACTGCATTTAATCAGTTGTTAACATTCACGCTCCTCTGCCTTTTGCTCCTGTCATACACATGCAACATCACAAGAGGGAGAGGAGAAAGAAAAACAAGAGGGAGGAAAAAAGGCATCAGAAGATAACTAACTTAAAATGCCAAAGTTTGGGACTGTTCTCCCTGAGCTGAAACATTGAAAAAACCCCCAAAATATTTTTTGCAAATCTTGAGCCCCAGCTTGAATCTGTGGTCATCTTTTAATGTTATCTTTTTCATTTTTCCCACTTCCTGTTGCTCAATTTTTCGACAAGCAATAGCAACATCAAAGAAAGGCATGGAGAAAAGTACAAAATAACAAGGCAAGCCAAGACAGGCTTTTGCAAAATAAAAACAAAAAACAAAAAAAAACAGGGCATGGCCTCAAGGAAATACTATTGCCAAACACATCAGGCTGTTCCAAGCACATCTCCAGTAGAGAATCGATGGTTTAGTCTTCTCAAACCATCCAAATCACACTGGGACTCCGAGATTCATTTTTTATGGGATACCCATAAGCCAAACTCAAAGGAAAAACAATAGAGGCAGGGTTGAGGGGAGTAACAGCTTCCCTCTCAACATTTGGCTGCAAAGTCTCCACCTACATCTGGGCCAAATTACGCAATGTGGCCTGCCGACCACATCTGTCTGTATGACTAATCACTAAAACAGGACAAGCCTCCAGCCAGCACAGCTCGATACCTACGCTTCTGAGCAAACAAAGACACACTCACACAGAGAGAAAAGTAGTATGCTGATCACCAACACAGAATCTTGGATATTGTAAAGCAAGTTACTATTACATGAATGTACAAAAAAACAAGGAAAATTTAAAGTCAGAAATTAAAGCCACCTGAGCCAAAGCCAGACATCTATTTTCATGCTGTATGCAGTTTTAAGATGCTGCTGATAGCCTTCCAGTGAAAGAGCTTCAAAAGGGCAACTCATTGCACCACTAATTGGAGTATTTAATTCATCAAATACAGTGATTTTCTGGCTGTCTGATTAAGTATCATTACAGAAAGTTCTGTTCACTTATAACTGCCCAGACTCCATTCAATGCCAAGTCTACTCTTCCTAAGCGAGGTTCTCTTTCTGCTTAATCATGCCAAGTTGCGCTCAACCAACTAAGGCTGGTCAAACAGACCTGCGGGAGGAGCACAGGGGACAAGCCAACAACAGAAGTGAGCCAAGCCCAGAACAGCTTCCTCAGTGGTGCTCTTATCTCACTCTAGCCTGGGGCTCCCCTTGGGTACTGGGTTAAGAAGGGAGAGGGAGACATGTCACTATGAATTGGCACCACAACTCAAAAGTCACTTTCACCATGCCGGCCACGCTGCCTGCCGGGTTACTGTGAAACTAACTTGACAGACGATTACAGAGACAGTGTGTACATGGAGCATTTGTGTATACTGGCATGCACATACTGGCAATCCAGCTTGCCCTGTACAGTGGATCAAAAAAAAAAGAAAACAACAACAAAAAACAAAACACTCAATAGTCAAAAGCGCGGCAATCAAGATCAATCACATTTGTTCCGTTTTACCACCTGTACAGATAGCACAGAGAGTTGCTCTGGACTGCTAATGCTGTCAATAACTGAGCACGCATTGTGACAGTTATCTTATCAGCCGACACGGTGATTACAGCTCAGGTAATGAGGGAGAGGCCTCTCTCGTTTGTCATGCTTTGTGTGTAGAGCTGAGGCCAAGCAAGACTGATAGAGCCGTCCCGCGGACACAATACCACTGAAGCTGCAGGCTGCAGTTAATTGAGGTAATGGAATGATAAAGAATGACCAGCATGTTTGTGGGTTTGTGTGGGTGGAAGTGAGTACTACATGTACAAACATGTATGAGTACTAGCCTGATCCAAGAACATGTTTGGTGCTGGTTGTATAGTAGATCCTATTTCAAACAGACTGCTTCCATATGTGGCTCAGTCACACTGAAAATACAGGCTGACATCCTATTCTGCTGCCTTTTCAGTAATACTAATATGCTCATTCACACACTCATACACCCACCTGCACAGGCAAATATACATATTCACACCCTGGAGGAAAAAATCCACTTCTTAATTAGGGTGTAGAGCTGAGTGCATGAGATATGTAAAAAAGAAAGTAAAAAGAAGCTTAATTGCACAGCTACGTGAAATCTGGTGTATGTCCTCAGGTGACATCACTTGAGTCAGCATTGGTTGGGGTTGATGACTTAAAGTCGGAACCCGGAAAAAAGTCTGAGCTCGTGAATTTAAGGAGAATGAGCTTACCAGACCTCTTTACTTTGCTCCTCACCTCTGCTGCCGGCTAGCAGCTGGAGGCTACATTAGCCACTATTAGCAAAACAAACTCAAATCTAAGACTATAACACTGACCTTCACATTGCTTTGTGATTAAAGAAAATGATTCTGTGGTTCTGCTGTCCATCATGAGTCCAAGAATATTATGGGATTGAAATGCTAAATCGCTGAAGTGCACATTTAAGAAGAGTCCTTGCCTCTACATAACTCACTTTTGACAGAGGAAGTCAGATGGATCATTAACACTGTTAACACATACAAAAAAAGCAGGTATTTATGCCTTATAATCACCTGCTCAATTTCCTGATATGCCCATGAAAGTGAAGCAAGTCCCTATAATAAGACGTCAATCAGCAGTCCGCTCTCCTTCACTGAGGGAAGACTCAGCCACTACACAGGAGGCCAGCGTCGACAAGACCCCACACTGTGGCACATAGCAGCACATGTGTATGGGCAAGGTACTGTGCAGAAAATGTGAACAGAAAAGTCTACATAGGGGATGGGTGGAGACTGAAGATATCGCTGCAGATCTTAAACGGCACAAGAAATGAAACTGCTGCAATTATCGAGTGTGATGTGGGCACAGGAACTTGTCTTGGTGACATCTGGGCAGATGAATATCACTGACGTCGGATGAGTACCACATGTGGAACTTAATTGACAACATGGGCAAGAAGATTGTTTTTTAATGATAAAATGAATTATAATGAGTTATATCTCACAGGAATATACAATATCAGTGAGTAAGTGAGTCTTTCCACTAAACATTGTTCATATTGTAGTCCCAAGGTAAAGCTCAATTTCATATACAGTTTATTTTACAGTCCACTTGGATTTGTGCAAAGGTTTGCCTGCAGCAGTTTCCATGGGATAGGATTTGTTGTGATACATGAAAGCCAGAGGCCAGCAAGTTTATTTGCACTTTCAACGCAATTCAACGCAAGGCAATTCAAAGTGCTTTACAAAAGACACAAAGGCATTTAGAAAAGATAAAAGAGAAAAACAAGGCAGTATAAAAAGGTATGTAAATAGGCTTTTATGATTTTTTTTAAAGCAAAACACGCCAAAACTGCTGCCAGCAAAAACCATTGAAGGATATTTTGGCACATCCAATCATTGATCTATTGAATGTGTTTACTCACTGCTTATGGGGACCATAGTTGCCTGGTGATATCATTACATAAATTTGTGTGTTGCCTGCATGACCGTTGAACAGAAAAGTCCAGAGAATGGAAACTCAGGGAACTCACTCAAACTGTGTCAAACTACACACAGCAGACTATTGTTTGTAACTGTAGTGTGGGATTAGACTAATAGTGGGATGGCATTGATGGGACTGCATTTATTCTATTTACTCAGTAAAGCAGAATAACAGCGAGTTGTCTTGGTTCCCGCTTTTATCTCCAAAATAGGTCTGTTTTATTTGTGTATAAAATTCCTGACACAAAGATTTTCCACCCTATTACTGTCGTTTATGGTCAGATGCAGTACAGCTTGAAAATGGTACAAAAGAGAAGCAGCTTGACATAGCGTTGATGGGGGAGGGGGGATAAACATGTCAGCTTTGGAAGGGGGATATAAAACAAATATCTAACTATTACTTTAAATTTTTTTTAGAATCTCCTCAAAAAAAAGAAAAAAAAGAAAAGGAATTTAGCTTGGAGCTAAGACCTGAGAAGTACCTTGGGTGTTAGATAGATAGATAGATAGATACTTTATTGATCCCGAGGGAAATTCAAGATGGATGATAACTGCCGTGCTAGTCTTGAAAGTCAATAAAGATTACTGTATATATACGGGCCAAGGGCATTAAAACAATATGAGCTGAATTTATGGTGAGTCATGTCATGGCATAGATTAAAGAAGTGCTGTGTGTTTTCTTATGTATGTGCATTTCACACGTTATTTTAAAAGCAAAAAATAAAATAAAATACAAAATACGCTCTTAAGTACAGTTACTAGAAAGTCCCATTGCTGGATTCCCTTTGACCTTTATTCCAGCCACAGGCTAGACATGATATTACGACTCAAACCGTGAGCAGGGCGAACAGGTTAACTTTAAATGCTGTCAATGATTCACAGTTGCCAAGGGTGGGGGCACCACAAGGCCACTGAGCCTGAATTTCAGTGCAGTTATCAAGGCCACAGAGAGAGGGAGAGGGAGAGAGAAGGTAGCCAATTACAACACTGTGGAATGAGACAGTCACTCAGCTAAATGGCCTTCCCTTTGTCCAAAGTAAGAGGCACATTCCAGGGTAATGGAACACAGGTGAAAGGAGATAAAGAAACAAAACACAATGTTGTTGTTGAGAGTGAAGAAAAACATGTGTCATGGTCCACCAAATACAGAGGCCAGAGAGGACAACCTGCATCACCAAACAAATGCCACGTACAGACCTTCCCTGGAGCTACAATACGACGTGACTGACAGTGATTGGAGGAGTCGGAAGGCTCGAGTAAGTGAGCTGGATCAACGTCTCCAGCCGACCCCATTCAGCTGTGTGCTCTCACATCCTTCATAATCCTGCCAAGAGCTGCCATTGTAAGAGTACTTTGAATGAGTCGCCGTCAATCCCCAGATTAGCCAAAGTCAGATGTGACTAGAAGGCACGATGAGGGATGAGACTCTTTACCAGCGCAAACACATGCTACACAGCACCTGCACTTCACAGTGGCATTTTGCCAAGGAGGGAGCATAAAATCCAAAAGGACGCTTTTGAAAATACTGTTTTGTACGTGCAGTCTTGCACATTTGAAGCTGTACCTGTAAATTGAGCATTTAATTTAATGCCTGCAAACTCATTCAGTTTCATGTTTACAAGCTTT
This sequence comes from Scatophagus argus, assembly GCF_020382885.2. Taxonomy (NCBI): domain Eukaryota; kingdom Metazoa; phylum Chordata; class Actinopteri; family Scatophagidae; genus Scatophagus; species Scatophagus argus. The sequence goes on from NC_058501.1 coordinate 20,299,196, forward strand.
CAACATCCGTCCATCTTTAATCAAATCTCTTCTCAGATTTAGAAAGATTTATCCATTACGCGCTGAAGTGTTCTTAGGTTAAAACTTTGGGTAATTTAACCTGGTTCTGTAAAGCCATTAATAAATCAAGATCTCCTATCTTGTCGCTGGAAATACATCTCCCCGTTGTTGAAACTGTTAAGTCAAAGCTTTACTGTCCTGCCATTGCTCTCTCTTGCAAATCCTCAAAACTACACCTTACATAATCCTGTCTACTACAGAATGTGTGCACACACACACACACACACACCTCACAGCTTGAACAAGGTTGCAAGCATGAAAATGAACACATTTACTCACCAAACAATACAGGCAGAATAATCAATGTTTGGGTTTAAAATAACAAAACCTGCCAGCTTTTAAAATAGGGTTTACAGGGACAAAGCTAAATTTAAAAGATTATATGATTATAGGGATGTATAACTATATATTAGGCCATATATTACCAGCACGTTCTGGGAGGGTTCCAAGGGGAGGGAAAATGTCTATGAGTTTTAACACAATGAATCTCAATAGCCAAAGGTATCCATAGTCTAGAGCTATAGAATACTGAATCACACATTTTAGCTCAACACTTCCATCTCATGTGCATAAAGTCATGAACGTCTTTTTAAAATACAAAAATTTCAGCGTTCGGTATCAACTAGAATAAAACCGACATAGCGCATCACTATATGATTGTGATGCAAAAGTATTGCTGAGTATAATATTCCACAAATTTACCTTTAAAGCATCTTAACATATCAGATACTCATCCGCTTTAAGTCTGTAAGATTGTCTCCTAAACAAGTCAACAGATCCTGTCATATAAACATACAGTATTAGGGCTCAGTGTGGGTGCAGCGTGGCACATAAGCAGTCAAAAAAACCCCCCCAAAAAAACATGAGATGTCACTTGATGTAATGCCAACTGAGCAGTTGAACATTCAGTATGTGACAGCTTATGCGTGTTATCACTTATTACCACAGCATCCTGTTTCCTGACTGGCTGACACACAGTGTGAACCCACAAGCCAACGAGCAAAACACGGCTGCTGCTCGGCTGTGGAGCACAAAAGCCTGCTCTCCAGTAGCAGGCGGCGACAGGCTAATTGGTGCTCAGTAGGGGTAGAAACAAAAGCGTCAGTGATGTCACTCCAGCGCCAACGGGGGGACTCCATGGGGAGATGCCTCCCCCAACCCACCACCAGCCTCCATTCTTGTCCTTTCTGAACCCTTTCCCCCCATTCACCACCACCAACTCAATGTCTATGAGGGAACCGAAATGATGAATGCGTGCAACTTCAGCTATGACAAAGAATGATACTGTTCCCCATTTAAGAGGCTCTCCAGTCAAGACTGCCTATGAATACCCTCTCCTTCCCTGTTTCCCACCAAGTTTCCCAGAATCCCTTGCTATAATAACTGGGCTGTCATTCACTCCATTAGGTGTCAGGGCTGTGCGGAGGCCTCCCTCTGATTCTTGTTTTTGAGGTATATGCCATGTTAGGCATCCACCCCCCACCCTTTCCCAAGCAGAGGGTAAAACAATGGCCTTCTTTGTTTCTCTTCTCACTTTTCATCAACAAGGGGCTGGGTGATTCTGTCTCTGTGTCGGGCAGAAACAAGTGCAGCCTCTCCTCATTCAAGTCTGTGCCAGTTAGAGATGTCTTTGGAGTGGCACAAAGAAAGCAATGCTGTCTTTTGTGAAAGACAGAGACAGGCTGGGTATCACTGACTGTTTTTCCCTCCCTCGACCGCTGAAGCCTTGTGTTGACTCACAAACGTCTCATCCGCTCAAGTCCTTTTCATCACTCCATCTCTTTATACTTGTCGATTTATCTTCCTTTCTCAGGCGTCCTGTATTGTAACAAATTGCTCTCTCTGTCTTACGTTGTCACTGTAGCTGTCATTTTTTAGAAAGGAATACAAAACAGTTTTAGCCAAATACCTTATGCACAATAACACTGGGATGTGCTGGGATGGCGTATGAATTCTAATCTTGTCCTCGGAGCGAAACAAAAAGGCCTGAATCTACTAAGAGAAGTGTAAATTAGTAAGGGTGTGCAGAAAGGTACTAACTTGGAAGATGTCCCAGACAATTAGTTCCTAATTTTAGTTTTACTGTAATACAACAGATGTGTATCACAGGGGCTTGGCCCCTCACTTCCTGTGAAGGGAAATCTTAATGCTTCAGCACACCAAGACATTTTGGACAATGCTATGCTTCCAACTTTGTGGCAGCAGTTTGTTGAAGGCCCTTTTCTATTCCAGCATGACTGAGCCCCAGTGCACAAAGGAAGCTCCATAAAGACATGGTTGGATGAGTTTGGTGTGGAAGAACCTGACTCATCCACACAGAGCCCCGACCTCAACCCCATCCAACACCTTTGGGATGAGCCAGGACTTTTTATTCAACATCAGTGTCTGACCTCACAAATACCCCACTGTATGAATGGGCAAAAATTCCCACAGAAACACTCCGAAAGACTCTCAGTCTATTTGACTCTTCTCACTCGCAGAAGAGTGGAAACTGTTGTAGCTGCAAATGGAGAACCAACTCCATATTAATGTCTATGTATTTAGAATGCGATGTCATTGAATCCCTGTGGGTGCAATGGTAAGGTGTCCATACATATATTTTGTCCATATAGTGTATATGATATGGAACAGTTAACTAATCGGAGGAAAGCTCAATAGGAACAATGCTGAGACCAGTGGGACCACTGAATATGCCACAGGAACAGATGTTTTGTGGTCACGGGGCAATCCAGAAACATCTGATGAAATGTGTTGGCTGATGATGCTGTTTTTCAATCATTCACCCTGAATGTGAATTATATTTTAGAATGACATGTCTAATACTGCTTATACAATTTGATAATCACCTGTCTGGTTTTTTTGCTTCTGCCATTTATGAAATTCTGCAAACCAGTTAGGTGCAAAGTATTAGTGATATTGACCTTTGTATACATGATTCATGGCTCATTAGGTCTTGTCTCTGTCATTCACTAGAAATATTTGAAATATTTGGAGATAAGATTTGAATATAAGTAAAGAAAGTGTTTTTGATATGTTTGTTTAGTCTCAAGGTTCCTGAGATTATTTATTCAAAAAATATTTAGCGTGTATTCATGTACATTTAGGTTGCTCTGAGCCCAGTGGTTTTTAAAAATCCAAATGTAAAAGATACAGAAGAAGAAAAAAGGAACAGAAAAATCCCATCAATAACCAAACTACAGAACTCCAGTATTTTGTGCCAGGACCCATAAATAATATTGGACAGCGTTTTTAAATCCCACATGTACACAACAAAAGCACACGCAAAAAGGAGACACTAAAAAGGCCTGCACCTTCAACAGACACATGCAATTAAATCTTCTAAGAGATGTGCTACACTTGTTCAGGTTTAACACAGTCCGAGTAAAAACACACCAAAGAGAGGCAACCAGCATTATTAAGAATGAAAGAATAAATCACTATTTATCAGACATCCTAATTACACTTGGAAACGTGACGTTCCTCATTGTGCTTTGTGGAGCCAAGGCCTCAAAGGAAAAAAAACACTGGGAGAGGAATTAAGCAGCTGGTCCTCTATATACAGATAAAAGCCAAGGCAGGAAAAACAAATATTATATTATATATATAAATAAAACATTCTGCACCTCAGTGCATGTATGCCTTTGTTTGTAAATTTCCATCCTCGCTAGCTATTTTTAGAGTTACAGTGAGGCAGACTTCCTTTCCATATTTTTCTCAACAGATTCTGCGATGGTAAGAATTGATAACTTTGCGATGCTGACTCAGAAACAGAGATTGACAGCAGCTGTCAGCGGAAGTTATCTGTGCTCTCCATGTCAACAGATGGACCATCCACAAACCCCTCCTTCCTTATTCCCACACTCAGCGATTGTCACCCCAGCAAGCCGAGCATACCTTATGTGCCTCGACAAGCAAATAGGCCACTTCACTGGCACTGCTGCTCTAATTGGAAAGAAGATGGGCTTCTGGTCTGGGAATATTTCACCTGGGCATGGCGATCTATATTCTGCAGACAATTTACCTAAAGCCTCTGCTTTTTGACACCAGGTACTGCTGGTCCTGGGTCAATTCCTGAGGTGACATTAGATACCTGAATCCATCAATGAGGTACTCTGAACTCACCTGAGCTCCCAGATATTAGGTCTAGGAGGGAAAAACAGATTTTGACACTTGGCAGGCTGAAGAGCTATTGTGATTACTGCAGCGTGGAAGCGTTATGGGACATTAAATCGAAGTATAGTTAAAATTGCATTTGGCAAGGTCAGAATACAGTTTACATTAAGTTTAAAGAGAACTGCTATTGTAATGGACGACAAACACATTTATAGCACAATCATGTCGACAATCATCTAAATATGTGAATGGCCTACTTATCATTCAGGAGAATATTGCATGTGTTTATGTGTGGGTGCATCATGTCATGACACCACATTTACGCAGTGTAGATGGTCATGGAGCTCCACTTTCCTTACTGTGGGAAAATGATTCATTACTCTTAGCATCTCAGGTTTCCATTCCACCTTGAACACATCATCACAACCTATAATGTAGCATAAATCTTTTGAGGCTGAAAGTACAAAGAGGACACTAATGTGTCTCATTTGCATGGCAGACCCATCTGTGTAAATTCTGATCTTTATGTTTCAATACAGACTACAGACAGAGACAACCTTCCATCTTTTACAGCTGTTAAGATGCAATGAATCCAGTCTTTGGTTCTGTAAATACAGACTCTTTGCATATCTTCTGAGCTCGCTTCTCCCTTGGGATTTCTGTTATTCTACAGGCAACAGGATGGGGTGGGCTGTGTGAGCATAATACACAACAAAATCCAAAAAGTGAAAAAGGCATGAGGTTTAAGGTACTCCTGCACTGAAAACAACACAGAGGAATTCTCTAATTCGGCTACAGTGTGTGTCTTTCGCCTTGCCAAAACCTACATGCCTACATGTGCCTGCTTTCTTTGTTGATATAGGAGAGAAGGAGTAACTAGAAAAATAGGAATCCCTCAGCAAATCTAAATCAGCACAAAGTCAAACACACCAGCTTTGTGAAGCTAAGACTCTGACAAATATGTTGATTAGACATAAACCGACAAAGTAAACAAACACTTCCCATATTCACATGAGCAAATCGCTTGCTTTGCCCAAAATGTACTTTAAAATCCAGCATATTCAATTCATTTTATAAAAACTACAAGCAGATATTCAAGGCTGCAAATGGGAAACAACAGATTTGGGGCCATTTTTTACAATTAAATTAATTACTTGAACTATAAATCCATTATTGTCCAAAATCCATAATTATTGCCAAGTAGCCTTGACCAAGAATACAGTGCAGTTAGTAAAAATGTTATTCATACATTCAACATCCCTCCCAACATCCCAGGCAGGTGTATCTCTGAGGCCATGCCTCAAGCTACACTTACAGTGGACATCTGGTTTGGGCCATTAGTCTATGCTGGAAAAGTTATCGACTCTTGTTACAGTATATGCTAATGAAACATCATATGTAGTATAAAATCTTCATGGAACTGTTCTCAAAAGACTTGATCACTAAAGTGAGACAAACGATCTGACAATGTATAAAAATGATTTCTGCTTCAACACTTCAGCAACCACATATCCTCAAATACATTTATGGACCCATCAAAAGTCTCCCAGATAGCCTTCATCTATAAATATACAAAACTATGCCACAAGCAAGGGAAATTTATTTTATTGCCCACTAAGAGGGAACAGACAGGACACTGAGTGAAAGGATGGCTGAGGTGTACCTCCTGACTGTTCTAGGACATTGCAGAAGCTGTTTGTCATGATCAAAGTGTTCAGAGAGAGATTAGGTAAGCGAGGCAATATGTCTACCAACATACGCCGCTACCCGTCCTCGCCCCCTCAGAGTAAATAACCTGAGTGTCAGCCGCTGACCCGACAGAAAATTGCCTTATTGATCCCCACAGCGATTTTCCAGCGTGGCCTTTTCTCCCCAGGACCCACAGCGGCAGTTTTGTCAGAGCCACTGTAGGGAAAACTGCACCGGAATAAGCCTTTGTATGTGTTTGTTTGTGTTTGCAAAAAGTTGTAATGGGAATTGGGAGATTAGATGGTCCTGCTGAGTCATTTTTCCTCAGACTCCATGTGCGAGGCACATGGGAAATCACTTTTGCACATATTAAGTTCCCATGGAAGAAAAAAATTGGGGAAGGAGCATGCATGACTTAGTGAGCTGTCTAAGGGAAATACATTCCTCAACCAAATCAAACGCATACAAAGCAAAAGCAGATGTGCGTTTTCTTCCTTTTCCTTTCTGTATCCTTAGCTGTAATCTACAAAAGAACCCAGGGGTGAGAATCTGTCCTAAATAGAGAAGCAAAATGAAGGCCCACCAGTCCTCTCTTAAAAGCTTTCAGCCTCAGGGCACTGTTCAGCACACCTGAGAGTGAAGTGCACATATACAAACACCAATACGTGCCTGAACTTCTTTGCTTTGCCTTTTCCCCACAACAGTGCTCCTCATTTAAAAATCTTTTCTTCTCCTCTTTTTTTTCTTGCTTATCAGCCATCAGCATCACAATGAGAGGTTGGTAGGGCAGGCTGGTTGCTACCCTAGTGTCTGCCTAAAAATAAACTTTGTCAGTAAAACCCCACAACTCTTTCTGAACTCTAAATGTTTGAAGAAAAGTAAAGAAAAGGCAGAACAGCACAGAATCTCATGCCTTTTTAATGTCGGTGTACTCAAGGTGCTCATCAGCATGCCTGGGATGATGGAGGTAAAGGGAGGTTTAGCTCGACAGGAAAGTAAAGACATCCATTCCAATACAAGCTGAAGAAGGGTTCAAATTAAAGGGCAGCTTGGGTGGTTATTTAGCCTCATATGACAGTGAAGGTTCATAAAGGGTCTTTATAATTTTGAAAAAAGTTATGAAAATGATTAAACTTTCATGTTTATTAACATACATATTTGAGTAGGGCTGAATGACATGCAAAATAAATACATAAATGAATCAATCATTGCAAGTATTTTGACAAATATTGCAAATGGGATGAGTCAGGATTTTTGTGGGAACTGCAATTTGTGCATTTCATTTTCACAACTAAAACACAATAATGATGAAGCAATTTTTGCTCGGCTCATTTCCAAACAAACACACTCTATATATGATTTGTAGGCTTTTCTCTAGCACTAAAACGCCTCATTTTTAATGTTACCGTGTGACAGATTTTACTTTTATCAAAAAATTGCAGCGCCTTGCAATTTGGATATGGCACTCATGACATATTGCAATTTTGATAACATTTTGATTAATTGTCATGCCCTATCTTTGAGTGGCAAGAACTTAATTAAAACCAGATGTCTCATGGGGTTAGCAGACCACAATTGACCCAGGGGGCTCATAAGACCTCCAACAAAATTCGAAACGCTCATAGGAAATGAGGAGTGTAGAAGATGGAGGAGGGAAGGAAGGAACGGTGACTTACAGCTCGCCTTTAGCTAAGAAAGCAGAATGTTAGTGCACACGGCCACATGACTCATAAATCTCAATTGTTTTCCTTATGTTGTCCAATAAAACAAGACTATATTCTAGCAGGCTGGGGGTGGGTGACTACAAAGTGCTGAAAGAGCACTTTCCAAGTGCTGCTCTCATGGACCTTTGTAGTGTCAATAACGGGCTGCAGGAAATTCCTTTCCCTGATTCCTGTCCTGTTTTTGTCCGTGTGGATGAGTGTGAAGTGACCTCTGACTCTGATAAGTCTGAGGACGAAAGTGAGATGGCAGCCAGCTGACAATGATAACACAACAGATAGCATGATCTCTGAGGGAAGCACCTCCTCTGCTGAGCCCACTTCCTGTTTCCTGCTTCAGACTTGGGGCACATCAACCAGCACCAACCAGTTTCACTGAAGCGCTTGATCGGTCATTTGGGGCTAGTTTGAAGCCACAATGTCTCTGTGCTGTAGTTTATGGAGATGAGTCACTAACACCTATTGAAATAACATGATGAAATTAGATCTGAGATTAGACACAGTGGGGTGCAAATCTGCTCTGGACACACTTGTAATTATCCACATATAGTCTGCAAGAAGGTGGGATGCGAGTTGAGGGGAAAGCTTGGACAAAACAGCATCATCTGTTAATGAACTTCATCAGCCCACGTGTGCAGGGCTGTACAGAGGATGAGCTCATTCGGAACAGCCGGGTGCCACAGCATGCATGCCAAAATGACACGCCCAAGTCACATGAGAGATTCACTCATGAAAGAACTGCAAAGCACAGGTGTTAAGAGCATTTAGAAGCTGCGCTGCGGATGCTAATCAATGTCAGGAGTCTGACGGTATCCCTGAGGAGTTGGCAGATTTACATCCACGTTCAAATGTTAAATGAAAAGGGCTGATTCAGCACTGGGGTTAAAGAGAGGTCCACAGGAGGGAGGGAAAGACAGGAGATCAAATTTTCTAAAAGAGATTGAGAAGCAGAAAAAGCACATTTAAGATAAGTTGTGTTAAATTGACATCAAAATGAAGTTACACCTACACTATAAGAGAGCTAAATTACAAGCAACAAATTAAAAATAAATGCCCATCTTTGCGACAGCTGCTCCATCCTCCTCTCCTTCACCTCAAGTTCGTCTGACTAATCTCTGTGTTGTGAATACACTCCTAACCTTTGTCGTCGTTCCAGGCCCACTGATTCGTACGTGCCCACCTACGGCCGCTGTTACACTTCCCACATCAACTCATCATCTGCCCACTCAACTGCTCCTCATTCCTAATATTTTACATAGTATCTATGGACAATAGCTATCAGCAACACAATGTCAGATCACCATGGTTGCCAATATAGACTGTGACAGTGGTCCTCAACCGTGCCTTTTGCAGATTTCACTGTATTTCCGCTTTGTTATTGTTTTTTATTAATGTAAATTCACCACATGCATACTTTTGCAATACCTGCATATACCTGCACACAAACTTTAGATTTATTTTTCTATTCTAGAAATATTCTTTTTTCCATTTTTATTATCACTCCTTGGAGTTTAGACTTCTAATATTGGTTGGAGCAACCATAACAACCCAATTTCCCCCAGGGATCAATAAAGTATTTCTGATTCTGATTCTGATTAGGGGCCCAGTGTTTGGTCTCTTTAGTCTGTCTGTACATATTACAATGACCCTCTGCCTGCCTATTATTATGCCCGTCTCCATATCAGCACAGTATTGCACAATAAAAATAATATGAATATCTGTCAAAAGGATCATTAATAATGAACAAGAGAGGACAATAATATGCCACTGCCCCGTGTAGCCTGCTTTATCCAAAGTTGAAGACGAAACACTGGCTTCATCTGCTCTCATGTTGTTGTTCTCTACCGCAGCGCTTACCTACTGTATCAACCTAAATGGTATCCAAATTCTTGTACTGCTGGTTCTGTACTCAAGCGTGAGACAAACAAACAAAAATAAATCACGTATACAGTTTTAGCACACTAAATGGCATACTGATAAAGTAGTTTGGACTGTGTCAGTGATTGGCTACGTGTTAAGGCTTGTGTTAGCTTAGCGCTGGCTAAGACTAGTAAAAACGTTCAGCTAACATCATCCAAGATCTCTCTCCAACAACTGGTCCAACAAGATAATTAATTACATAAATGAGGGCAGCACTGGCTGCAGGTGTGCTAACATTAGCAGTGGCTGCTGCAGGGAATGTAGCTTTGAGGCTTACCAAACACAGTACATTTTTCAACTGTTAGGTATATATTGTGTTTGTCCAGGTGTTTCTTTAGGTAACACATGTTAGCCTGGATAGCTTTAATCATATAGGGTGGTGTGTTGCTTTGAATAAAGAGTGGGACAACCCAAAGAGATTCTGTAAAGAAAGAATAGCTTGTACTAAATCCACAGGGTTGAGGTGTGGCAATTTTTAATTTGAAAAAAAAAAAAAAGAAAAAAAGAAAGTAAGAGTGCATGCAAAGCCCATAACAGAACACTTCAGTGTGGATTTGCTTGGGTTATGTTTTATCCAGTAAAGTATATTTTAGTGTCCAATGGTGTGGGAGTAGAAGCACATATTAATCAGCAGCCAGCTACCCTCTTTTGAGTCGTTGTGCAGCTTCCTACGCTTTGGAACAGGATTAAAGACGAAGGTTGAATTCATGAATTCTGGATTGAGGATGTTACTGTATGCTAGTGGCAGACAGAAAGTGCAATTTCAGTAAAAGACACCCTCACAGGGCTGTTGGACTGAGAGTGGCGCCACAAAAATGATGCCAGAAGATATACTGTATATAATATTGTTCACTCAGGATGTCCACACACACAAACAAACACACAATAAGGACTGACTGATAAGTTTTTATCAGGGCTGATATCAATTATTAGTAATCAAGAAGACCAATAGGGATACCTGGATCTGATATATATTTGCAGTAAACATCACCATCACTAGAATATCCAGCAACTGAATGCAACCAAGTGCAGTTTACTCAAGTATTGTACCTATTTTGACCTAGTTGTACTTAACTATTTCAATTGCTGCTATATTATATAATGTCTGTATGTTAAGCTTTCAGTACGCTACATGTTTTACTCCATTAGATTTATTTCTTAACTTTAGTTACTTGGCAGATTAATATCATGACACTGAGGATTCAGTGCGGCTTCTTATTTAAGTGCCTGCTGTGAACATGAGCTAAAGTTTTCAGTGCTAAGATGAACTGCATGGCCTTTTGTCCACCTTCCATCAAATATGTGAGAACAACAGACTCTGTGAATCACGATCATATCATCTGCCTCAGTGACTAAATCGCTGCGAGCAATTAAACAACTCAGTTTTGCATCTTTACCTTCGTGTCTGAGCATGTTGCAGCACTCAGCCTCGCAGCCTGCCTAACCTTTCACAGCAACATTCTGATCTATTCTACAACTTACCACGCAGCTGTACATTTTTGAAGGCTGATGAATAATCATAGTTTGTGTGGCTGTCAACATTGGAAACTGAGCTGACGGACATCGCAATGTGAGAGAGCAATGATTACAGTCTAGATTATGATGTTGGTCTCTAACCTGCAATGCTAACAGTGTATCCTAACATGCGGGGATCTATCTGATTCGCTGGGCAGGAAGATAAGAGAGGGAGGACTCCCTGTCTTGACAGGCAAAGTACAGTAACACAGCACAACAGTATTTCAAAAACACTAAGGGAGTGTGAACGACAAGGCAGCAGATAAAAGAGCTGGGGCAACAGAGACAGAGTACAGAAGAGATGGAGAAAAAGGGATGTGAATTTCATATAGCGTGTGAAGAGAAATGCAACTCAACTGGAGGGCTGGAGGAGGAGACTGAAGACAAGAGAGAGAAATCTGAGACTCCCCTTCGTTCACACCAGCTATAAATTATTAATGTGAGCACTGAGCAAATGAGTTCAGTGCACAGGGAGGGGTAGATGAAATCACCTAGTGTGAGTCCCACAAAATAACCTCCAAAAATGGACTACTCCCGAGTGGCCACAAGTGACAAGAGTGCACACATGCATGAACACCAGGTATCAGCCTGGTCACGGTTTCTACAAAGCCTTGCTAAATCTGCAAACGTAGTCAAGCTGACTAATTATTTTACCATGTCAAAGTAAAGCACAGAGTGTGAGCTTTAAAATGACAACAGAATGTGAATAAGACCATGCAAACCAGAGCTTCTATGGAAGAGCTAACACAGCTATGCTAATGCTATACATTGTAATGAATATTTACATACTGTAAAGGTTTCGTATGTATTTTCACAGAGTGGCTTGAGCAGCAAAACAAATCCCTTAAGTTCATTAGTCACAGCAATCATCATAAATTATATAAATCCTCATCTAATTTATTTAAGGATTTTATTGATACCAATGTCATTGATTCCCTCATAGATTCCTGACAATTTTTGTTTATGCTGCTTGACTTTGTCTACTGTGAGATGCAAATTAAATTGTTTTGCTTTAGTCACACCTACAGTCAAAAGTGAAAACTTGAGGAAATACTTAAGGAAATTAAAATGATCATTTTTCACAATTTTCTGACGTTTTATTCACATGAAACTCTATGTTTCTTAGCAACATCCATGATTTCGGATGGCCTGATGGGATATGGCTTTTGCATGGACATGAATCTAGCTTTTTGTCACTGGGCCAACTCCTCCACTGTCAGCTTGGTCTGCCTGTGGCAGCCTGTGCCTAACAAGAGCCCTTTGTTTGTTTTGGTTTGGGCTTTTCTGCTCTGTTAGCTCCTTTAGCTCTGTTAGCATTGTCAGCTCACTCATGTGTTGACTTCCCAGCTAAAATAAGTCAGTTCCCTCTGGCCAACAGACCCCTGCGTGTGTGATAGCACTGTTGTTGCGTGCATTGTTTCAAAACCAAGCGTAGGAAAAACACACATCCAAATCTTGGCCAACGGCTTTGAGGAATACAAAATAACTTTATACTTTTCATCTTGGCGTGACTTCTTAGACAACCAATGGCGAGCACTGAGATCAAGATGTCACCATGAAGGCTACAGATACGAATAAATAAAAAGTTTCCTTTTTGATAAACAGCTACTGTCCTGTGACTTAAAACAATTCAGAAACTTTGATTCCTTCGACTTTTTGCCTTACTATGGTTGATCACAGATCTACTTTGAAAAAACATCTATCCAAACACCCCCCCCCTAAAAAAAACATCATATCATCCCCTTACCAGACAATAAATACTAACCCATATTAGTTAATAAATCACTGCTTTCTCTTTAAGGTAGCAACTAATGATTTCATTTTCATATATTTTCATTAATGACCAATCTCCCAGTTATTAACTAATTAATTGTTTAGTTTATAAAATGTCAAAAAAAGGGAAAAAAAATGCTCATCTCGATTTCTCAAAGTGACATCCTGAAATTGCTTCCAGTCCAAAACTCAAAGACTCCTCATTTACTATAATGAATAACAAAAGCTGCAAATAATTATCAAAATCCCTGTCAAAATTTTGACAGCAAATAAATCTCTTTTAGTTGACGAGTCAATTAACCTGTGCAGATGTATGTGTTTTTAGTTTAAATAACACATCGACATTGTTTCCAATCTATAAAAAGGCCATACAAAAGGCAGCAGCTGTGACATAATTTTACAGGTCACGATCACATACAGAAGCTTTAATTCACAGCAGCGATTAAAACACTTGCAATGAGGTGTCTAAGAAAATTGCGCATTTGAGTAATGCCCTGAATATCCATTTGCAAATGTGATTCTTTTCACGTTTTACATTGTCAGATCTGTAGCATTTGCTCTTACAGCTAACATCTCCTCATCTGTTTCTATTACAAAAAGATGGTCTGACTGAGACAACCTGAGGGTCAAACAGAAAACCATCTGCAAAAATGACAGCTTATCAGGGTTTTAAGATCTGCATACCTCATGATGTCATTCCGTAAGATGCACGAAATAGAAGACAGGCTGTTTCAGGTATTAAGAGTGGGTTAGGGAGGGATAATTACAATAAAGCTTTTAATTCTCAACAAGCAACAATGTTGACCAAACTCAAGAAATAATCTCTCCAGCTGCCTCAAGGTAGAGTTTTTGATCTACAGTTTTGATAGGTTGCAGATCGCAGAATTTACCAATACCAGCGTTCAAGAAGTTATAGTAGGCACAGTGGAGAGATAGCACAAAAACTTTATATTTTCAGATCTCCTCCTTCCCCTTTAGAAGGTGAGAAAAGGACAGTGATTCCAATTAATCAGACTGCACAGGAATTTAGTTGAGCTTGAGCTTGTGCATGCATATTTGCATCCAATTTGCACATTTAACATATTTGCATGTCTTCCTGGACAAATGCCCTCGGGTACTTTTTGCATCCTTAACATCCTTATCCATATTTTGTGCCTCATATGCCAACAGATAAAATATCAAATGTTATGTGTCCTATACATTTAGTGAATAATAATAAATGTATGTACCCAAGAATACACAAAAAGGTATGTTCTCCACTATATTAATAGACATACTCTAGGACCATCATTCAGTCACCATATCTTTGCCTCCTGTAGAGACTCAGTGGACCTCAAAAGGTCTCCAAGCAAACTGTTTAAAACATCACACACACACACGCATGCATAAAGACACCAGCACACACACACACACACACAACACACTGCATTGCTTTCATCTGTTCCAGCATCCTGCTGTGCGATTCTGCTCGGCTCGGATCTTCAACTGATGGTCAATGCAGAATTAATTGCGACCATCCGTCTCATTTTACTTGGAAAATACAACAGCAGTGACAACCTCCCTCACTCTCAAACTCTCGCATATTTTGTTCTCTGTGCCCCCCACAGATGGGTCTGTTTTTCATTTATCTTCACTAAACCTTTTGCATAAGCCTTAGTCATCTTTTTAAGACCAAGAATGAGTGTTCACAGATGCTTCACATTCACAACACACCATGCACACAACATTCAGTGCTCTGTTCTCTGTTGTGAAGGAAACTATGGTTTAATACAAAAAACATAGAGTTTTGTTTCTGTAGCCATTGGTACACTTTGATAACATTTTAAAGTAATTGCAAAATAAAGTTTAAAGTGGACTCCTCATTCTTGGAGTTGTGCAAAATTATGGGTGTACCTATTTTTAATTTTACGTCTGAATGAGGTGGCAGCCAATCAGGCAAACTGTTTTCTCATTTACAACCTTTCTGATTGTCTGACTGCTTGTGTTTTTTCCGCTTTCAGACATCAGCATTAACAATTTGTGAGCACAAAGTTGTCAAAACCAAGCTATGGAAATAAAACCAACACTTTTCCTTTTAACATTAAATTAAAGTATTAATTCATCATTTGGTTTGTAGTTTAAGGTCTGTCGCCTCTGACCACACCCATTGGTGACACCTTAATGTACACAACACACCTGCTGTACACTTTTACAACACTATACTACTTCAACCAGTGGAGGAAAGCAAAGACAAGACTTTTAGTGGATGTTGGATTCCTCTCAAAGATCTCTTTTAAGGGGTCTGAAGAGAGCACAGACAAGGTTGGCATATCAGAACAAAAGGGACATTTTGGAGCTACTTTCCTAAAAACTTAATCATGCAAAAAAAAGGCCAGTAATTGAAGTCTATATTTCAATGTACTTTGTGCTCCTTAAAACTAAGTTGATCATGTTCTTCAAAATTGGTTTTAGGAGAGACTTGCATTTGTAGGATGACGTCTTTAGATGGTTTTGCATCCAACAGAGCAGCACCTTTCATTATTGCTTGTTAGCATGTTTCACTGTCAGCTCAAACAAGCTAAATATCACCCTGATTTTTAAACGTTGCACCAATTAAACCCCTTCATTTGGTGTCTGTTACACTCCACAGTTAAGCAGTTAAAGCCTTTCAGATTTGCTAGTGACAAAACAAAAATAAACTCAACTGTTGCTAAGCTACAAGCCTCCGTTTAGCTTGAGAACGCTTGCAGGCATGCGATTGGCAAAGCAGCAAAATATTAGAGCGGAGCAGTCACTTTTTCAGGTTGGAAAATACAGAATTCCAAATTAATGTGGAAAAATCACATCCCTGCTCTTGAGATCCTAGCACCATATTTGACTTAACCAATAGGATTCAGTACATTCAGTAGAAAATCAGGGGAAATGTCCAGGGACATCAGTCCAGCTTGAACATTGTGTCCTTTGTCACAATTACATCTCAGATATCAAATCTATAATTACCTCTATATTATTGGAAATTGCCATTTTCAATGTGCATTCTGAATTGGATTGAATTTAAAGCGACAGGATCTCAGCCCCTGACACAATAATTCTTCCCTTCCCAGGTCGAAGCCACAATATATGGCCTGGGTCAACCAGAGATGTCATTATAACAGTAACGTCATTTTCACTCCGTCCACAAGGCCACAGAAGGGACCATTAAGAGAGAGCTGATGACCAGGCTCACATCTTTCCGGGGACGTTTGGTTCGCAGCAGGTTTCCACTGTAATTGTGGACCAAATTAACTCAGAGATGGATCGAGCTTGCAGTGGCGTTTAGCACAAAAAAAAGTTTAATTAGATCATTTGCATGACTCAGAAGCATCCTTGTTTCAACACAGGAGATAAAGGTAGAAACTGACTTGTCACAGAAATGGCAATGATTCCCCTACCTTGTGCTGATTGACCGACAGATTTTATGACACTTCTGTCTGAACTGCAAATTTCACTTTTCCATGTCAATATCGAGCCTGCATACTAAATCATTAGCCATTCATGTGTAACAGAGATGAAATAATGACTTGCTCTATGAGTTGATGGACATAAAATTTATCTGCTACTATTCTACTCTACTCCATTTCTACTATCAGCTAGTCTGATAATCATTTAATCCATTAATTCATTTTTCAAGCAACAAATGTTAAACATTCTCCATTTCCAGCTTCTCTAGTGTGAGAATTTGTTGCTTTTATATAACTATAAATGGGGGTTTCAACTCCTGCTCAGATATCAGAAGATGCCACCATTGGCTCTGGGAAACGTTGATGGCCATTTTTCTATATTTTCTGACATAAAATCTATTAATCAAGGACATAATTGTCACACTAAATCAATAATGCAAATAGGTGTTTGCTGCAGTAGTTGTTTTACTGACAAAAAGTAACCAGAAGGCCTGAGAATGTGCTCTACTGATGAAAAATGAAAATGCTTTACTACTGTAATACTGTGATACTCTGGATTTTTTTAAAAAAATGACAAATGACTATTCATATTAGGCTTGAAAGTAAAAACAATTCTCAGATACCACAATCCTTATTTAGTCTCATACGAATAGTTTACTCATTTCAGCAAAAATAAAACTGAAAATGAAAAACGGATCTGAGATTCCTTTCTTTGGAATGTTTTTATCAGATATATCAAACCAACGTAAGCCTCACAGGCTCAAAACCAGTGCTGCATGTCGCTGTGCATCAACACGCTGCAGCACGTGTCCCCAAAACCGTTAACTACAGTCACTTCTGAAACTGGACGACGAGTTACACCCACTTCCTGTTACTAAAACGCTGAAAAAAACTTGATGTCTCACAAATGAGTTTTGACATGGAAGTGAAGAAGACAACAGATTAAGTAATCAAAATATTACTTTACAAAAAAAGCTGTTTTTGAGGATGTTAACTGTGCAGAAAGATTATATCCCTTCAAAAAGTAACCTCCATTAAAAAATAGAATCATTCAATATTTAAATAATGATAAATTAAAGATAATTAGTTTTTTAATTTGAATATTTTAGCAGCAGTTTTAAAGCAAATGCTTCCTGTCAATATTATCTGAACGAAGCGGTGACAAAAGAAGATAAATATCGAAGAGATTTTGAAGGGTTTATTTACTGTAAAAAGGTATCACATATAACCATCTTGTCCGTATCCAGCTGTCCACTGTAATATTAGTGCTCCAGAAATAAGCTCAAGAGCCTGTCGCAGACACTTCTCGTCCAATTATCGAGGAGCGGACTGGATGTTCTTGCACACACAAACAGTCATTAGCAGACTATCAAATCAGTTTATTCCTTATTTCTGTGCACTGACACCGACTGCGGCTGGATGAAAATTGCAATTATCTAGCTGGCCCATCATCCAACCTTGATGGGAACAAGAGAAATCTATACAGCTCCCTGAAGAGCACTGAGCACCGTTGCTGCCATTTGATTAGGGACTTAATTGTGATAATAATGAACAAATACGCCCAGCTCTTGCTAAAACGGTCCTGTAAGCATGCAGCTAATTAATGGCTATTTGGCCACTGGTGCTGATGAAGGAGAAAATCACTAGGGAGACACATTTTCCTCTTAACTCACAGAAATCTACAGCACTGTGTTGATCATGAAAACGGTCTGGTAAGCTTTCCATAAGAAGCGCTTGTCTTCACTCTGGGGGGGACACTCAATCCTGGCCAACAAAGGCCACTACATAAAAGATTATGTTGTCTTCCGGGGATACGCCTAAATTGTAGGTCAAAGACTTGACAGCATTATTCAGCCATCTTGAAAGTAGGCTGAAACCATGTCACAACACGATAACAACAATGCAAACGGGCCAATCTGTAACGACAGCAGCCCAATAGCTCACAGTGGCTTTCTGGTGATGCAGAGGAGGGGATAGTTGGCAGAGCAGTGGCAATAAACATGCCTGGGGCTGCACATCACCAAGTAGGAAGAAGGAAGACAGAGAGAGGAAGCAAAAAAAAAGAGAAGAGGGGGTAACAGAGACAGTCAGTGACAGTGGTTTCTCAAAAAAAAATCACAACTAGGACTAAACAAAAGATGAGCAAGGAGTGACAGGAGGAAGATGGCATATGGGGACAAGCCAGGTCCTCCAGCCCACTCTAATGTCTTGCCATTATCCTGTGAACACAGTCACGCATGTTGTTTCTGACCAATTAGGCAGGCATAAAGGCAGGGGGCTGAAACTCAGCTGGGGGCTCAGACGGTCTGCTGGTCACATCTAGGCCACTTTCTCTCCGTCTCTCTCTCTCCCTGCCTTTGCTGTTTGCTGCTGTCTGGCCAGAGCAGCAAGGCCAAGGGGGAGTGCGGGCTAGAAGAGGTGGAGGCGATTTCATTCTGCACCTATTGAAGGCTGTCAAGCTGAGGCTGCAGCAAACAAGGCCATACCTAGACTTTTCATCCTCTCCACTTCCTTCATCTGTTGCAAACATACACACACTCCAAAAAGATGGTCAAAGATTGCGAAAACCTGGAAGAAAACTGTAAGTCAACATGGGTTCACAGAGATAATTTTTCTTTCCTATTTTAGAGCTAATAAGATACTCGTATGAAAGCAGGGTCATTAGCCCTTGTTTCATTATGCCGGACAGTGAAGAGGACACTGGCTGAAAAACTATGCAGGATTTTGGACAATTTTGGGCTTATCAAGAAGTTACTTTCCAAGAAGGGAGCTCCGAGAACATTAAGAGCATCCACTCAGGACTGAGCGTGTTTTTTTTCAGGAATCACAGGTCTTCAGAAGCCAGGATTAAGAGGTATACACACAATGACCCCATTATGTCAGCAATGCCGTTAACTCAAGATAAATGTGCTTCCAAGAAACAGCACTGGAAGGGAGGGGGGGGGCTAACAGTGTAAAAAAGTCTTTTGAGAGTGCAGCTGATGAAATCTGAGAAAAGTGGAAATTTATTTTACTCAAGAAAAACACATGTCCACTGCCAAGAATGTTGCCCACTCACAGCTCTTTGCACTCCTCTGTTCGAGAAGGTGGTCAAAATGTGAGAAAACTCTAGTCCGGGACATGACCCTCTGCTTTTTCTGGCAGCTGACGCAGCACCAGCAGGTTATTGTAAACACTGACCAGGACGCCTTGTACAGGACAAACGCAGTGAACCAACAGACGTCAGAGTCCTGATTTAAAGACAGTGCAAATGGGAACGCGCAGGAGCAAAGAGTAAGGTTGAGTTCCAGGGAAAATCTGGATTTCTATTGTGTAATAAGGGAAAACATCTGCAAACTGTTGACTAGGCCACGTCATCGGGAAAAGCAATGTCTTCAAACTGCATGAGACTTTAAAACTGCTGAGGAACATATGCGGTTTACACACACGCACACAAAATACAGCAAACGTACATAAACTCACGGTTACGGTTGGACTTTACTGGCCTCTCAAAAGAGAAGGGCACTTAAAGCATTTTATTGGTTCAAGATGTGATATAATCCTGCACTTCAGCTCCTGGCTCACACCACAACACTCACCAAAACACACATACAGACACACAGTGGGACATGCCAACATAAACAAATACGCCTGTACCAAGCAGCCTATGTGCATCTTGCAACTTTATCTACAAAGGGTTGTGTATGAATGCACTTGCACAAGAGTTATGTGCACTCACACCCTCTTGAAAAGCGTGCCTGAACAGAGAGAGAGTTGCCCTCAAGCTAGTGTCCCTACCACAAAGGGAATGCAGGGAGAAAACTGCCATGAATGCAAAAAGGATGTTAGCTAACATCGCCTGCTTTTTTCTCACATCCTTCCTTTTCCTCTCTCCATCTCACCCGATCACTTACTTCCTGTAGTGACTGCCTGTGGGAAAAGACCTGGTATTGTATGGCTCAATCAGCTTTTATCAAAAAAAAAAAAAAGCTCCTCTGTTGGGATCTGACATTTTTACCTGCCATTTCTCTGCTTTTTCTGTTATTGTGAAACACAAGATTGCCTGGATGGAGCTGCTTTCACCTTGAGGGTCAACTGTCCTACACTGTTTTTAATTGTGCAGGCAATGCAGTATGTCTGCGGGGGAGGCGTGGATGAGCATGGGAAAAACAAGTAGAACAAATATGATTTACAGAGGGAAAACAAGAGTACGCTGATCCTATCATGCTGACCTTTACATCACTAAAATTCAACTCAGTCTCTTCAACTCAACCCCCTGACCTTATGGGGACAGGAAATTAGTGACGATGTTGAAGGAACCAATCACGATCGTAGGTAACGTACCAAGGAGCAGGATTTTCATAGCAGACGAGCAGTTCACTCAAGTCTTGCACGCTGACATTTTCTGGCTCAAATTAAACTAAAGTATGACAATAAGCGGGAAAATAGTCAATGACAAGGTGTCAATCATGCTCATAAGGACAATTCTGCTACGACAATCCACTTAAATAGGCAATGTCACTTGCACTAACAGAGTCATCATCAGTTCAGAATTTGATCCTTAAGGATAAATATGAGCTTTTTTCACCATCATAAACAGCATTAACGGTTGAAATGCTCATTACTACAGTGTGTGGGTTTTATAAGCAAAGGTCTTTATATAAGCCGTGGTTAGAAGCACCTCTGAGAAGGTTTGGTTGTGTTTGTCATCATTTTGGAGTATTTTGTTTTGAAATCAAAACCGCGGAGACCAATGAGCTATTGGAAAGTGAGCGATACGGCACATGTAGTTGCTTCTGAGCTTCATTTAAGTTAACATCAAACTTTAAATAGATGTACAAACTATGAGGCCAGGCACAGCACCATGCAAATCAATGTAATGCTGTACTTTTTCCAAGTGCAAGTAGTGTTTGTGCAAAAAGCACTAACACTTCTACATGTTGTGGGTTTTATCTCATGTTACTTTAACCTACAACCAAATTTCTTCAAATGTACCTCCTGGTAAACATGAATATTTGCTGGTGGCTTCACTGCAATGTCATGTATGATTTGAAGACTTGATATCACTACTATTAGCAATCAGTTGAAAAGTGACAAGAAAAGCCTGTTTTTTAGTCTTCTAACCTGGTTGGTTAATGAGGGGTTAATGCAAATGACTGTGTGAAAGAAAGGAAAAAAGACAAACTTATGAGGAAGATGACTGAGAATCACACTCAGAGTAAAAGGTTGTTTGTGACATTAACAGCATGTGAAGTTGTTCTACTGTTACCATAAGTAAAATACCTACACTGAATACGTTCAAGGCTCACATAAAATTAGAACAAACATATCAGAAAACAGATCAAAGCGTAAATTTGTTCTTGTGTGTCTGGAAAGTCCTACATCAATGCCTGGCAGCATTGGCAGGTTGATAATATCCGTCTCAGCAGCTATTGACTTGCACAATATATCAATACCCAGCGGGCCCGGCAGCTCACTCCCCCGCAGGCCCAAGACAACGATGGGCTCGTATTCCAAACACCAGCCGCTGACACTGGCACGGCATCCACAGAGAGGAGGGAAAGCACAAATGTTCCAGCTCTGTGGGAGCGCCAGAGGTGTGTAAGCCTTTTCTTAAGACTTTGTCCATCTTCCGTTTCTTTCTTCTTGCTCAGCGGGCGGCCATTTTCCTGGCTCAGACTGAAGGTTGTTTGGCACACCTGGTTCGTAGCAGGAGACAGCAGAGGAATGAGGGGTGGAGGGAGGTCACGGTGCTCAGAGCAGGCCAGGAGGCGCCAGCTTAACGGCGGCATTTTATTCAGACAGACACCCAGCTCAGTGGTCATTACTGCTGTAAGGGGATTTCAGGTCCGACTACAAGCTCACCTATTTCTGGAGCTTTGTGTCAGGTTTGTGTGCCTGGGAATGTGTGTATATACAGTATAATGTAGCAGTTCATTGGTATCATAAACCAATTGTTTTCCCCTCAGCGAGTCAAACTGCTCTCACTGTAAATGAAGTACTTTATATGACACTATTAAACAGAAAGTTCACCCTTAGGTTGTTTTGCCAAAATTGATTTAAAATTCCTACCGTTACTTCAGTCTCTGAGGCAAATAAAATGACTTTTAAGACCTGTCACTGTATTGTATTTTTATTAAATATCTCAGTTTATGGCAAGGAAGACCTTCCTTCTAGCTGGAGGAAAACTTAAATAGAAAGTGGTTGCTTTGTGGTTGCTGCTCTTTAGCTGAAAACAGGATTTAAAATGAAAACCTGCCAACGGCCAAATGTGGGCGGATTTTCCGTTTGGCAATTAAATATCACAAGGTTATCCACCACACTAGTGGGTATATGTTTGTAATGAACTTTTGCTGACCGTTTCAGGGATTCTCTCTCCCTCTCTCTGTCTCTCTCTCTCTCACACACACACACACACACACAGGGACAGAGACTTGATGGTGCATTCAGGTGAACATTCTGAAATCTGCATTGTTTTGGACTACAGAGCACATGATTGCCAAAAGAGACTTGATGGTGCATTCAAGTCCTCTAAAACAGCAAAGTTTTTCTTATTCTCCTTGAACTTAATAGGTGATATCTGTCATTATGTTCCTGTTCTTTGATTACAGCATTTTTAAGAATTAGATGCTAAAGTCACAACAATTTCCCAAGTCAAAAATCAAAGCAAATCGTTACTAGCAAACTCCACGGTGTTCTTGTACAACGGGTCCCCACTGGCTGAACTCTGACCTCTTTGACAAGTTGGCCTACATAAAACTGTAAGCCAGTGTGAAAACAAAATGTCAGACAGGTATCTGACACAAAATGTGACTGCTCAAGTTCTTAATCAATTAAAAGGTTTCATCGGTTTCGTGTTTGGTTTTTGGTGTGTTCTGTGTTTGAACATTAAATTAAATGGAAAATATCCCTTCGGCTGTTTACTTATCTAAAAGATGATGAAGTGAGCAGATGAAGGGTGTGTTCACATCATTAATCTGTCAGTAGAGTGAAGTAACAAACGTTTTTGTTACCCTTTTTGCGCACTCCTTGGATTAAACTGTTTTGTGCTTCTTAAGTCTCTGTTTAGAAATTTCTTTTATCATTGGGGGGTTTCCATTACTCTAACACACTGCTTATTATTCTGGATTACACACATGCATGCACACACACACACACACACACGGCTGACCATTAAACAGATTTGCTTTAAAACAGAACTGAACAGATGCAGCTCATTTGATTGTTGTTAGCCTGCACGGTGACGCAGGTGAGTTTCAGTACTGGATGGATAAACACAGTGACAACCCTTCCAACTGTAACTGTCAAACTCCAAATTCATCCCCAAGCACCTAGATAATTATCTAGATAAGTCATAAAGTGTGTGCACATGTGCACACACACACACACACACACACACTCGGTGGGCACACTCAGGACTCAGAAGCCCTGAAGACTTTTATTGCTCCACTGGAGGAGTCTCTGCCACGAGAGGCTGCAGTGTGTCTGTCCTCTCACTGCAGTGCTCTCAGCTGTCAGCTCTACCTCCTCCTTGTGCTAACTTCTCGCTGTGTGAATGCATCATATGTTAGAGGACACATTATGCAGTGTATTCCCTCGAGCAAAGGCCCTCATTTGACTGCACCGGCACATCCAATTCAGCGGACGAGGAAAAGAGCAAATCCCAGGCTTAATGGGTGCTGTCTTTTAATGCACACTACTCTTTTGAGCTGTGTTGTGTTGTGGAAACCAGCAGAAGAGGGAGATACGCGGACGCTTCCGTGTCAGAGTTCCCTTCGTTCTCTGATGTCCGTTGCATCTAGTATCTTAACACCGCCCTCCAAGTTCAAACCTTAGCGAAGCGTTAAGGACAACAGCAACAAAATGTGCATGCAGAACGGGACACCCGCCTTGTTGCCCCAGGCGCACATTTTTGTGGCGCGATCTCTGCTATCCAGCCTCTTATGTCGGAGCCAATGAGGCTGCAACACAGTCGTGCAGGCGTGGCGGCTCAGTAAACCATGACATCACAGAATTACAAATAGGAGGCCGTTTGAAAATTACTCTCATCTTCATCCTGCTGAGGACTTTTGGAGGAGAGTGAACCGTCTCCCAGCAGGGCATAGCTGGAATAGGTAAGGTAAGACCGGGCAGCACGGACCGGGACAGGAAGAGACTAAATAAGCTGGTCAGGAGGGCCAGCTCTGTCCTGGGCTGCCCACTGGACTCCGTGGAGCAGGTGGGTGAGAGGAGGATGTTAGCCAAGCTGACATCCATCATGGACAACACCTCTCATCCTCTGCATCAGACAGTGGAGGCTCTGAACAGTTCCTTCAGTGGCAGACTGCTACACCCTCAGTGTAGGAAGGAGCGCTACCGCAGGTCTTTCATTCCCGCTGCTGTTAGACTGTATAATTCTATGGTCTAGTCCTCTTTCTTCCCTTATGAGGACTTGTATATAGCTTTATAGTGTACTATTTTTACTTACCTTGTAAATTGTTAATTTATTTCACCTCTATATTTTTTGTAACTGTTTATGCACACTTTTTGCACTCTTCTTGTGTTCTTGTGAGCTGCCACAACAGGTGAATTTCCCCACTGCGGGATCAATAAAGTTCATCTTATCTTATCTTATCTTGGTAACTTTGGCAGTATTTGCTAGTATCCTGGGGGGGGCTTAACTAGGGGTGGGCTGCCTTCAAAAACATGCCTTGTGTGATCAAACTGTCATTGTCCCTTGTTTCACCCTCACTTGGCAGTGGGTGCACAGCACACACAGGGGAAGAAGGTGGGGAGTCTGCTTTCTAGTTGCTGGCAGTTGAGAAAAACAATGCCCATTCACAGTTTGGGCATTCAGGCACTCAGTGATTGGACCGGACATTTTTTGTTGGCTTTAGAAAGGGGGATACCCTCTTTGTGCATTTCCTTACAGTCACAAAACAAAAAGACTGGTTTTGTCCAAGCTGCCCTGTCTGTACACCACAATGCGAGCTGAGAGACTGACAACTAAAAATTAAATTCTGTACGTTTTACGCTTCAAAACACATCAGAAATAAATGTTAGCGTTTCCCAGTTTTATTGCTACAGTTTCTTGTTTTACATTGTAAACGTGGACAAAGCATAGGCTCACTATGTGTCAGCCTGCACTGGCAGCATGAATGTGAGCCTCCAGGAGAGAAAAAAAAAAAAGAAAAAGGGAGGCCGTCTGGAACGCTGCCAGCAGGCTCAAGCAACGGAAACTGAAGCAGCAACAACAGCAAACCACAAAAACGCACATCAGGACATGGACACGGACACACAAGCATGCAGTGTGAGTAAGCAGGGCCTGTCTTCTCTTAATGCCTTAATAAGAGGTCTTCACTCGAGGAAATACAATTAATATTCCGCAACACCAATTTGGCAAAGAGGGCGTGGTGGAAAATAACTTTCCTCGGATGACAATGTGACCCCGAGACAAGAACTTTGCCGAGCTCAGCTGAACAGACCAGGCAGGCAAAGTCACATTGACATTCACTTGAAAGAGCATCAATGGAGAAGCAGTGAGTCAGTGAGAGCTCGGTGCATTAGGGGAAATAACCCTCTCCATCCTCTGATGCCTCAGTTATCATGTAGCGCATCACCTCGAGGTATGAAAGGCATGTGAGCAGCATGAAAGGGTGACAGCAGGCTGAAAGTGAGAGTGACAACAGGACTTTTCCATGTCACATGCCAGGGCTGAAAGCCATCTGCACATGCTGACCAATGCCCCCCCGAACCCTCATCCTCCTCCTCTTCTTCTTCTTCCTCCTCACCAGGCTCACTTGCCTTGAGTGGGTACAGATGTGTGATATACAGACGCTCCCACTCTGGAGCCCTCACTGGAGCCACAGGGCTCAACAAAGGCTGGCACACAGCTTGAAGAGCTCCTGGCCAAAGTGTCACTGCACACACAGTCACATCATTTGCAGGCGATTTGAGTGAGGGTGAAAGAGGTGCTGCAGCTAAATGCAGAACATTTCAGCACTCAGAATGGACCTCGTGGGATGCAATTTAAAAGCTTGCCTAATACAAATATGGCAAGCTGATAGTATAAGGGGAATAATCAGAATTAATTTCTTAATTAATTTCATTAAGATTATTTCACATAAAGCAGTGGTGCTATCAAAAGAAAGACGTGGAATATCCTGTATTTCTGCTCTGGGAAAGTGCAGCTACTTAGCAGCACTTAAATTCTGCCACAAACAGATTATTCAGAAGTTATATCAATTTGCTTCTTTTGAATTCAGCTTTCTGTTCTCTTCCGGCTGTTTGCAGAGTATTAGACTTCATGTAACCTCAGCTGCAGACAGCTACAGAAACATTCAAGTTATCTTTAGTCCTCACACTGTTTTCCAAAGGCGCTGGGTAAATTTAGACAACTGATATGACTGAAAGAGTTTTATTTGTCTGTTTGACAGTTTTGCAAACGACTGCCCCACTGCTTCCATAGACAGACTGTCTGTATTGTCATACAAATCAAATTCAACAACAGCAATATGATTATTTCCTCCAAGGGTGCATATCTGCTTTTTTACATCTGAATAAGGCAGACTGCTGTATCTGTTGTGTTCTGACAGCCTAAACACACGCCCCCATTCAAAAGGCCAAATGAAATGCATTTGCTCTAAGAAGCCGCAGAACCTTAACAACCCGCTTACAGACTGTTCTGTCTGTGAAGGAGTGATGTCCAACTATTAGCCACATAATAAGAACAATGTGATAGAGTCAACATGATGCATATTGCACCAGCATGTGTCCTGAATTAACCCAGAGATACTTCCTGTTTTTCTCTTTAACAATCTTCACTTCCCTTACTACCAACACGTTACTGCTACACTATCACATAAAGCTTGAGGCTACCACAAGTCAACTGTCCAACTCCTAGAAACGTTTAACTTCCCTGATCCCCCTGCAGGGTCCTTGTCACAGCTTTACCTCTTTGACTTTCTCCCGACGCTGGTTGGTCGTGGGGTCGCTCGGCTTGCCGTTGTCTCTCCCCAGCGGGGGTTTGAGCAGACACCGTTTGAATTTCGCGTAACTGACAGTATCCGAGTTGGCTCCGTGGTCAGAAGCGGTCGCTTTCTCCGAGGCGGACTCCGTTTTCGACCTGGCGGGATTCAAATCCTCCGGCGCTTTGCCCCCGGCGAGTCGCTCGTCGGTCCCATCACGCGAGACGGACGCCTTGCGGCTCAGAGTCTTCAGCTTGGTGCTGGTCTCTCCTTTGGCCGAGGTCATGCCCCGCGGGTGCTCCTGGTCCTTCGGTCTTTTTAAGTGCTCCCTGGCATCGTTCTCGGACCCGGAGCCGACGGTGACCGGCTGGGTCTCTGTCTTGGACAGAAAAATGCGTTTTAGTCGGACAGAGTCTGGCAAAAAGAAAAGGGCTCCAAAACAGAGTGTGACCAAACCCGACAGAAAGAGCAGAAAGACGAATTTCTGGGACAGGCGCAGACCCATGCCCGATGCCGACACACCGGGCAACTTTCGGAAAACCATTGAAACTTATCTTGAGACGCTGCCTCACAGTTGTTTTCTCCGAGACTACACGGAGCTTTGACAGTCTCCACTCCGTTACTGAACAGCCTCTCTGCCGCTCTGGGGCATGTGTAAAAACTAGATATGCGGGATTTAAAACACACCCCCGTGACACTTACAGGGTAGCATAAAAAGCCTGCCGGAGCTGTCTTTATCTCACTATCGATTGGATCTGCATAGGCGAAGGGTTAGGCCTGCCTACATCGACAATTTACCAGTCATTTGGTAACACAACTCCAGAGCTCCAGAGGTTTTATCTACACAACGCGATCGCTGACATCAATAGGCTGCAGGATTTGGGTTTTTTAAAAAAACAAAATGTGCATCACAGAACAGCACAGGGCTGAGAGATAAAATGGCACTGGCGTTTTACTGAAGCACTAAGCTATATTCAAGAATGACAGGATTACTGTAGCACACGCCAGGCTAACGAATAAATGCACTTTTAGATGAGATAATCAAACGTCTCTCAGTCTGTCAGGCCTGCGAACAAAGTTGGGTCTCGATGCATTATTATCCCGCCGTGCAGATCGTCAATAACACATTGCCCCGCGGTGCAAAACCTCAAGCGTGCAGCAGAGCATCTTTTCCGTTTATACCGACCCACGTTGCTGCATTACAGGCTGCTGAAATCACATTAAGAATCACAAGCCGTTCTGACTGCATCTATCCTGTACAGCTGGTGGACGGAAACGCGTGTATGCATTCATGTCGCTTATCTGTCAATTGCGCTCCTCCAGAAAAGCTTCCCGTTTACCCCTTTTCCACTGGCGTCAACACGCCGGGGGAAACAAATCGCTGGACGACATGAAAGAAGGCGGGTTTTTGTCCCATGCGAACTTATCCTAGCCCCTGATCCACATCCACAGAATAAACAAATCCACCATCCAGTCCGCCGGTTCCCAAACAAAGACAGACACGTCGTCGCTCCTGTGCCCGCCGTCAGTCAGTCCGTGTGCCCGCCGTGCCTCGCTTTCTAGCCTGTAGCGCGCACTTGTGTCGCTGTGCTGTGGACGTCCGCTTGCGTAAAAACAGCGAGAGGAGTGGGCTGGAAATGTAACATATAGTGCGGGCAGGGCGAGGAGGGGTGGGGGCAAGAGACGAAACGGTCCGCTGCTCGACAATCCAGTGGGCTGGTCGGGGTTCTTGATGGATATTCACAGCGGCTTATCAAAACACAGCCAAGCCGTTTGGACAAAAGGAGGAGAGGGGTTTGAAATGCTCTTTACGTTAGAAAACCACAGCTACAGCCCCGAGGAAAATGAGCTTGTTTAATCCTGGAAAAGCTTCCAGAAGATGGTAAATACATCTGCAAGAGATGCCTCAACACTCCCGGATTTAAATAAATAATCAATGCATTGACCTAAAACAAACAAACAAACAAACAAACAAGGCTCTTTCTTGCAGGATACATTTGGGGTTGCAACTGCAGCCCACTGTACACGGTTTTGTTTGTTTTTGTGCTTTATCTCCACATATCTGTACACCTAAAGAGGGTGGTCTGGACGAACCTACCGGAAGCCGTTTGTCCAGGTGGGAATTAGCTTAACGCTACCGTTGAGTTTAAGCTAACAAAGATAAACCGACGTTTGAGGAGCCCAGCAGGTCGTTTGACAACAGTTACCGCAGTGTTGAATACGTTCTCAGATTTATAAAACACCCTTCTGTTTAGCTGCCTAAAAATATTCAGTGGAATGTACATTTATGAAGATTTTTTAACAACTTTCTCGCCCTGTAACTCTTGATCAGCCAAATGAAGGTAACAAGTAGCCGGAAGTGACGCATCTGCCTATTTGTCAGGTTCTTTACTTATTCTTGAGTATTCAGACAGTTTTAGACACTTTGTCTATATAATTGTCATTTGCGTTGTAGTTTTGTATTCTTATTTTTAATCATAATTTTACTGCGCTGACACAAAATGTCAGGAGAAATGTCGCCGGGTGGCTGTGACTGCCATCTTTGTTTGGTATATAGAAATGGTTAAATCATGTTTCTCCTGTGTAGGAGAAAGACATTTTACTTTCCAACTGGGCAGAATAGCCTTCAAGCAATCTGAAAATGGCTTTAAAACAGCGGTGAGCTTTGTCAAACCACCTGCGGGGGGTTTTACAAAGTGTGGCGTCTTGGGGTTCTCTCAGAAGACTAGAACCTTGCTCTCTGAACTGTAAAAATAAAAATAAAATGATGATTGATGAGTGGCATAAACTGCTTGATGCTCCTGAAGGACCACAGAGGATGATGGATGGATTGCACTTGTGAACACTATAATACATACTGTATTTTCATATGAAGAGTGAATATTTTTGTATTCCCTCCAGGGATTAATAAAGGATTTCTGATTCTGATTCTGATTCTGTTCATGCAGCCTGTGTTGTTGCAATTGCCGTTCCGTGTTGTTTCCTTTCTATATTTTATTCTACTAAATGTGTTGGTTTAACTGTAGAAGTCACATATGAAATGCATTAGTTCATGATCAAAAACACCAATGACTGTGAGCACCTTTTATAGCTGGTTACATGACACATGGTTGCGGTTGTCACTGGTTCAACTCCAGCTGCTGACCTTTGCCGCATGTTGTGACTGATAAGAGGCTTAGGATGTAAACTTTGAGTTCGGATTGAATGTGATTACATGTTTATTGCTCAGATCTAACATTTTGAACCATATCCATACATCGCTGTTGGAGTCTGTCCTCTATGTATCCAGTGACTGGGGCCTTTTGGTGCACAGGAAAGTGTGTTTACATAATGTTGACATAAGCAAGATGGAAGCTAAATTGTAAACACAGTGTTTGCGGAGGATTAAATGAGATAGATGGGCCCATGAGTGGGCCATTACTGAAGAGCCTGCACAGCACTATTCAGCTAATGCACCTGAAAGCAGGAATTGGAAAATAAAGGTCTGATTGGCTGCAATATTGGTCTTTAATTAGAAGTCATCACCCATCTAGAGACCTCTGCGAGTCCTGGGAGACCTGGTGGGTTAATGTCATTCTGCTTTCCAAAAGTTTCCTCCGGATATCCTTACAATCATTGTGCTCAATGCATCCCATCAGTGTCATTGACATTCCTGACAATGTCTGTGATGTCTGATGAACTGTTAATGAACCTTAAGCACAGGACTTCTTCTCCTCTCCTCCCCTCTTCTTCCCTGTTGCTGGCATAATCGTTTCAGTATAAAAGTTTTTATTCCTTGCGGGCAAAAAAGTTGACCAGAATTTTTGAACATTTCTTGTGAAAGCCCATGTCTGCACAAGTAATAAGCACGTACTACCATCAGACACATGAAACTCCTCAGGTGCACATGGTGCGATGAGCTAATTTTAAGGTAATTTGTATTCCATTTGACCCTGTATTTTCACTCTTCAGCCATCTCCCTCAGCAGCCCTAATTGAGTCAAACTGGCTGTCTGTAATTTACAGAACAGAGGGGGGGGGAAGAAGACAGAACTGTTGAATTAGCCCTTTTTATTTTGTGATCCAAGAGCATTTCCTCTGAGAGTAGGTGAGTCTGTGAAGCATTTTGTGGGTTTTATCACTGACAAAAGGACAGTTTGTAGTCAGACAGAGAGGCTTTGTGATGGCTCAGCGCTTGTGTATAATGAGGCTTGAATCTCATGTGTTTTATCAGTCTTTACACTAGGATATTAACTCAGTGGCCACTTTATTAGGAACACCTGGACAATTTAAGGGCAGTCCAACTGATCTACTGAGTGTACATGTTGCACAGCTCCTGAATAAAGGCAAACCATTACTGTAAAAACTGAGGCATTTTTGATCATTATTATTATTATTATTATTATTGTTATTATACCTTATGGATCACTGGCACTTTGATGCTGATTCCAACAAAATAAAATACTGACTTCTGCATTAAAAAACACTTCAAAACTTCATAGACATATCAAGTCAGTGTTTCTCAAAAGGCCAAGTTATCCACAAGTTCAGTGGTTGAGCTTGCATGAAGCTGTGCCAGCCAGTGACAGCCCAGTTTATCACAAGGATAGATGAGCGAGGCAATGTAGTCTCACCACTAACCAACAGTCGAGGGTGAAATCAGAGTGCAGACATTTTCCCCTGAAAATAAATGGTTCATATAAGTAAATAGCTCCTACAAAGGCCGTTTATTGTATGCTTTGCATTCAGTCTCACAGCTGAAGCCAACTGCTGCTGTCCAGATTCAATACATAATTTCACAATAGAAATTGTCATTCTTGGTGACTGTTGGCTCTTCATAATGCAGCACCACACACACACACACACCACATTCAAACACAAGCATGGAGAGGGAAACCTGGTGCTGCATGCGAAGTTGTTTGAATGTGGTTAATAAAGATTCAGCTCTTGTTCGGTCTTTGTTATCACACTCATGGTTTATCAGTTGGAAGCATTTCCACAAACAGAACACTTGGCAGTGATTTTGTGCTTTCTTTTCAACTCTTAATTGATCAGAGGAGAGATGTACTGCAAGAACGTCACTCTGCTTAGTGCTTATTTACAGTCTGATGTCTTATCATGGAACAAACAATTAAAATATGACCACTGAGTCTCTTAAAGTGTGTGGGACGTGGCCTAAAAACAGCTGACCGTCTTTAAAACATTTTCTGCAGAGGTTCACAGATTGTAATGTGTCCTGTGCTCCATAAGCACTTCAGCTCTTGTATTCAAACATTCAATCCCCGATCCACTGATGTTTTATTCATCAAACGCGATGCCAATGAAAACGTCCATCTCTGTGTTCTGCTCGTTCCAATACATCAAACAGCAGGCAGAGATGTATTGGCCTGTGCCACCGTGTCTGGATTAATAATGTCACCATGCCTGCTGTTTGTTTCTTTAAGCACCGCTGCAAAGCATTCCCTGACATCGGGAATCATGGCCCGGCAGGGCGCTTGATGTCAAGCCATAAATATCGGGGACAGCTTTTTTGGGGTGGGATGCTGACCCTGGTGCGTGATGTGGGAGAGATATATAAGTCCTGACAAAGCATTCTGTGTGTGGGGACCCTGCTGTAGCCCCGCATGAATTCTGGCTCAACTGCAAGAAGTGACGCACTCGCACACAGTCTGATGTCGGACCACCTCAGCTTATTGTAGTGTTTGGTTTATTGTAGCTGTGCATCTCCTGTACGTCGAAGTGGTAGTGCCAGTACTACAATTCAAGGTTATTGTGCTTATTATAGCTTTGTTGCTTTGAGCCTTAACATATGAGCACGATTTGAATGCTGTAAGTAGCCAAGGTGGACTGACTTTTAACTGCTCTATAAGCTTCTGGGTAGTTTAATTTAAAGTATAGCATCATGTTTTATAAGCTGATCAGAGGTTTTCAGTGTGAAGTCTGAAATGTAGGGATGTAGGGAGCAAATGTAGCTGTCAAATAAATGAGTAACTTAAAATGGTAATACTCAAGCTCCTTAAAATGGGCCTTAATCAAATGTACTTTCCTCCACCTGGCTTTAAACGATGCTTGTGCTGCCCCTGCACTACTTTGCTTACTGTGTGCATAATACTTTCAAAAAGAAGTGGGTCCAAACCGGCATGTTACGTTCCTCAGCATAAATAAAACACAGCTCAGATCAGCCATCAGCACAAATACTGTCAGCAGAACAATAAACTCAGCATTATTGCCTCGCTGAAGTTACATTCGTCTGATCCTTTTATAGACATGACACAGAGCAAACTGCTGTGTGTGTGTGTGTGTGTGTGCGGCCCTCGGGTGACCCGACTCCACCAGATTCATAATCAAAACATATCTTGTTGTGTAACAAAATATTATCAAAGCACAACAGTCAGAAAATACAGAACATTCACTTGCTAGGAACATCGATGCAATAGTTCAGCCTTTTTATTGCCTGAACACAACAATTAGCCATACATTAGAGGGGGTATATGGGCCATGTAAATGAGAGGGAATGCAATAGCCAACACACCATTAAGCTGATGGAATGGGGCCACAGAAAGCCCGACTCCCTCCCCAACACACCGATTAAACATGCCAGTATGCTTTCAGTGCACTAACCATTCCTACTGCGAAATTACAAGTGAAAAAGTAGAAGCTGGTTCACCGATGACAGCACTTGTTAAGGAGTTGTGGAAGTTTGTGGCTACGCAGTGCCATCTGCTGGCGTTTTTACGCATTGCAAGGAGACCCCTGAGACTTCAAGTCTTGACAGAATTTGGATTGAGGTAAAAGTCACCTTTGAGTCATTTACACCAACATTAAAATCTGATTATATTTAAGCCTGATTGTGCATAGATTTTGCACTGAAGGACTACCACGAAGCTCCATTCCTCCATGTGTTTAGAGCGGACTGAAGGGGTCAGACTGCTCCAATATTCAAACCAAACAGCATCATCACACGTAAAGGGCAGCCACTCTAAACATTAAAGAGCAATCAGGAGTCAACCATGATGAGAACCCAGCTGACAAACAAACAAGACCCGGTGATTTTAACTACGGCAAATGAATAAACACTCGGGCCAATCCATCTGAAAAGCTTTCAGCCTCATTTCATACTCCATGTGTAAATGTGAAGCACCAGGGAAGGCTATTAAAAAATTTGGCATGAGTTTATTGTGTGTTTATTTCACTGTGAAGTCCAAGTCATTTCCAGTACATACTTGGTTTTCTCCGTTTTTTATGCTCAGTTCTGTTAGCAGCTCCAGATTACCTCACAAGAGTAGCAGATACATTGTAGTATTTCTTACTGCGAAATATGCTTAGAGATCCAAGGTATAGAAATTATATTTGTTTGTTGTTCTGAAATTTCTCTTACATTTACATTTTTTTACAAATTAGTTGATAATTTGAGGTGTTTTTAGTCCTTTAAAAACAATTTAAATAAAACAAGGAAAACATCTGACAAATTAAACACCTGACAACTGGTTATGGAGGCTGACAAGCCAACAAGAAAAGTCGGGTACGACGTTAAAGTCGCAGCCAGTCCAAAGGAAGTTTGATGTTTTGGGAAATGGGTCTTGTCAGCAGTGAGTTAGCTTAGCTTAGCGTAAAGACTGGTAACAAGGGGGGAACAGCTAGCCTAAAGGCCACCACACATGCACTGGCACCTGTAATGCTCACTAGTTAACACATCTTATTTAACCAAAGCATAAAAATGACATCAATTAATAGAGATTTATGTTCTGGACTAGTTCTTGTCTGGGTGCAGTGAACTATTCCTTTAATCTGGACTAAAAACAGCAACTTGACCTTGGAGCCTGTCAGCTTCTTCTGCTCAAACGTTTATCGTAGATTTATTGGTGGGACAAACTCTTCTCAAACGCAACTCTTGTTTGCTTAAATGTTGGTGATCTGGGAATTTAATCTTATTTCAATGTGTATTTACTGGTAATTCCTCTGGATGGGTATCAGCTAAATGCTTGCAAATTTAAATATAAAGAAGATTTTCAGCCAACAATAACTCTGGTCTCAAATTATACTCTTCAGATGTAAAATTAACTTGGCCGCCCAGAAGCTCTGCAGCAAAACGCAACAATGGCCAACAATTAAAATGAGTTAACAGCATAAACAGAGCGTATCCATTCCAGAAATATTACAGAGGGAACATGGTTGTCAGGCCAAGCTGGATATGGAGAACAGCAGCCATTATGATTTTCCATTTAGCAGAAATAGAAGCGGAATAAATAAACTGCCACAGCCGGAGCAGTTACAGACTTCTCTGTGGATGCCTCACATTGTTATTGCAAACTGTGGCCCTGCCAAGCTGAGCAATGCCATTACACTTCAACAAGGCAGACAGTCAGTTCTGAGTTTATTAGACTCAGCTCAGACTCCTCCCTTATTATTATTATTATTATTATTATTATACTTTTGGGACAGTTGTGTCGATTTCAGAATACTGATTTTATTTTGTTTGCGTTGTGCAGCACTCTCCCTAAATAACTGCACTGATCTTTGCACTCGCCCCTTCTGTGTTAACACAAGTAGTTATTTGGTCGAACAAAAGACACAATCACGAGACGGACACAACGCTGCTATAAAGTAAAACTTTAATTTGGTATATAGTATCTGATGTAGTTTCATTTCTGGCTGTTAGTTTCACTGGTCATTTTACAGGAATGGAATGCTGAAAGCTAAAGATTAATCAAGAAGAAAGTGCACATTTCATATCGCTCAGATTCTGATTTGTACATTATTATAATAAATTTCTAATACATATTTATTTCACTACATTTTAGATATGTATATATCCTCGTGTATATAAAATAAAAAAAAAATCTTAATTATTGCAAAATTTAAATTTGCAAACAACTCATTGACATAAATTCATCAACACATGGAGAAAAAGAAAACATGAATAAAAAGGGAAACAGAATCCACTCTCTCATCGAATCATAGCATTTGGAAGGATTTAAAATCCCAGCGTCTGTGTTTTAGGAACTGCAAGCATACCAAGCATCCTGTGTTTATAAGGCCCATCAGAAAGTACAACCCCCCCGCCCCCCCCAGGATGCCTCAGCTGATAAGCACGCACAGTGTGTACACTACACTGAAGCCGCTTTATTGCTCTCTGTTTAACATCGGTGCTCGGAGATGAAAGCACAGCTCTGTTAAAGTGCTCGATGCGGTGGAAAACGGAGCAGCCGGATGAAGCAAACCGGAGAGCGATGAGGTAAACAAGAGTGGAAAACAGTCTTTGGGTGGTGGAGTAATGACACGGAAGGGGGGGGGGGGGGAGAGTCCATTATGTTGCTGACGCTGGTGTGCGTCACTGTGTGATTACAATTGGACAGTATTTGTCTAATGAAACCGTAAGCTTCCCCCCCTGCCAGGCTGGTCAAGTCTTAAAGCACTTAAATCAACAGATGTTTTTGGATACTTGAGCCTATGAAGTACAAACCGTGTAGCACATTAGTTATGGTAGTTACGAGCAGTACGCCTTCTCAAAGCATACTGTAGTGTTTGGGATTTTGTATCGTGTTTTACTCCGTTTTTCTGGCAGCAATTGCTTTCCATTCATTTCACTGTTAAAGGAAACCGTAGATTTACATTTTCACACGCCTGTCTTAGAACAACATTGACAGGCTCACATGTACACCAAAACATATTTTTTTTGTTGCCATCATGAGGCTTCAGTTAGTTTTGAATTGTGAGTAACTTCCAAAGTTAATCGTTTTAGTCTAACACTCATTTTTTTGGGGTGTTTTACCTCACAGTGTTTTCTTACTGAGATGCAATGGAGTAACACAAGCAGGGAAATTTGTACAAAAGAATACTCCTACTGAAAAACTCCTACTTGGTTTGTCCAACTGGTAAAGCCTCATATTCTCTTCACGACCAGAGACGGTTGTACACAGTGTGCACACAGAGGCATGTTAATATTGATCAAATATAAGCTTCTAAAAATCTTATATAAATGTAAGCTATTTGATGAATCTGCAGCGTTCACCGTGTTGGATCTGAAGCGATTCAAAGTCTTTACAAGATGTGTTATGAATGAATGGAAACTAACGGCTGCCTGAATATCAGGAAAGAACAACCAAAACAAAAATGTAAAACATGCAGAAACCCCACTGCAGTTTTATAGTAAAGAATCTTGTCCACATGTGCAGCTGTTTGATGCCTTCATCCCACTTTTCCCAGTGGAGCAAGTCAACAACAGGAGCACTGAATTTTGAGTTTAAAGCTTAAAAGCTGTACTGATTGTAGTTTACAGCAATACATCCAACTTCTTTCTACTTGAGCCTGAACTCCACATTTTAAAGTTGGTTAAAAGCAAACATAAGATAGAAAAAAACAAAACAAAAAAACCCACAGTGAAGCCTAAAAACTTACGATGCAATGTAAAGCACTCGGCAGTAAAAGCAGGGGACTTGAGGTTCCCTGTAAAGCCATTTCCGTCTTTGCACAATAAAGCAGTTCGTCAAATAAAGCACATAAATATAAAGCAAATGGATGCAAAGGAAAAAGCCTAAAGCTGAATGCTGGTGAGGCAACAGTGTTGATGTAATTCAGTCCAACACATTCAATGGAAAGCGAAGCCATGACTTCAAACAGTTCAGCGCTGTGGAGAAACATCCAGTGTGGAGATTTTAAATTAACAACAGCCAGCGTTCACCTGAAGACACGAGCCATTTCAAAGTCAAGGAGGTTCGTTTGCTTTGTGCGTCAAGCTAAACAAAGGCAAATGTGATGTGTGTGTGACATTACAATATATGAATACAACAACATAAGTTCTTCTCCAGGCTGTATGGCTATAGATCAAGGTTTTCTGCACCAAACACTCCCTCACCACTCCTCAAGCGGTGTGAGAATGTTTGCTTAAGAAGACGCATTTGGTATGAAAAGTATGAAAATAGTGTTTCTTTTCTTTTCCTTTGCACTAATGAAGTGATCAGAGATGTGATGTCTTCAGTTTTGAGGATTGTTTGAATCTATTTCATCACATCTTCAAGTCCTGTTGACTTACGTGATCTGTTTTGAGATGGAAAATACAACATCTGTGCAGAGTACTGTGCGTATGCTCTCTGCGAGACAGCCTGCTTTGCATTCCCACAGTTACATGTATTCACAAGTGGGAGTGCGTTAAAAAATGCACTCATTGCCTGAAACCTACTTATCAGTCTCTGCAGAGCAGTTAAGGGTAAATAAAGACAGTCACAAACTGTTAAATGCAAGCCACATTTTAAACAGCTGGGAAAGACGATACAGACGGTACCAAAAGCACCGCATTAGGCGACCACTCACTGACGGAAAAGAAACTGTTCTCAGGGCAGTTTGTAAACCCTTTAAGACCCTGGTAAATTCGATGCTGCATGTAAATAAGGATTTTAAGCAACGATAAAGGGAGGATTTAAGGAGTGCCGCATGTCATTTGGCTTGTCAATTCTGGGCTGTAAACACTCCTTCTCTCTTTGACCCCGTCCTGGTTGACATTTCCAGCACACTTCTCCACTCCATCAAACGCACGCCGACATTTCGGAAAGCAAATTCAATTTAGTCAGCACAGGAAAATTAGATGCTTTATGGTTTGACCTAAGAGTGATTATCTTTTAAGAGACGGGGATACAGGAAAAAGGGACAAAAACAGGACCAAGTGTGCTCGACATGAATGCAAATACGTTCATATTTGCACAAACAAACACCCAGATTTAGATGAGCGTGTCCGTGCACGTGCATAGTGAACGTATCCCACAGAAGGCAATTTATGGACACTTAAGAGAAGAAGAGATGAGGAACACGAACGAGCCCGTCAGCTTCTTCTGCTCGTTACTCTCGGCTGTAATGTGAGGATCAGGAAGGATTCAGCGGCCACTAACACACAGCTAGAAAACAGCCAGGAAACTGGCACGGTGACTCACTCGGCCTGCGTTTCAGGGCTTTAGTCTGCTTTCCATACCAACTTCTTCAACTTCAGCTGTTATAAACTACACAGGAGAAGCTACACTCTTACAGTGACCACAGACTTGGGTAACAACGAGGTGTGTTTTCATCATTAATATGTTCAGATGGATAAAAATCAGCAAATCGTCGCGACTTTAATGATTCATGTTGTGTTCCAATTCAGTGAGCAGCAGTGTAACAAAAAAAAAGCCATCCAATGTATTTAACACTGCTTCTCATGCATCTAGGCTATACAGGAAAGGGGAGAACGACGCCATAAAATACTTGACTACGATGTTTCGTGCCTGCAGACAACTTTTCACAGTCAGATGTGCAAAAACTCCGTTGAGTGTTTCAGTGACCGCTTATTTTCTTTTTAATGCCCGTGTTTGATATTTAGCTTTGACTTTGTTTCAAGGTGTTACATGATGACAAGGTTACAAGACTTCAGTTTTAAAGGGTATTCATAAATATAGGATATTATAATTAATTTACATATTTTACACAACTATACTGCATAGAAATACTTTTTTTTTTTTGCCATGACATGTTTAGAGTCTTAGATATATTAGATATGTCTCAGATATGATTCATTTGACATATTAAAATCAACTCAAGCGCTGTGGAGTGTGAAGGTGACTGTTAGATGGGCACTTCAGTACATTATTAGAGTCTACTCCAACAGCTCGACCCCGACTTGAGTGAGTTTTAAAGGGGGTTCTAACATTGACGTAAAACATAAAACATCTACACAGAAATGTGACATGACGACAAAGTGGTTTAACGTGAGAAGACGCGGATGGGGAGTCGAGCACCAACCGTGACATTAAAACATCTGTGCTGTCTGCCAGAAGCTTCCCCAACACTCGGCTTCGCTCTGCATTTTTAGATTAAAACTTCTTGATACTTTCTAAATCTAAACTCGAGGATTAGCGCAATTAAAATGAACACTCTCCCAAAACTTTTATATATCTTTCGGACTTTACCAGTGGAAATAAATGACAATCAGTTTAGGGAGTGGGATAAATGGATATCTAGGTTTATTTGGCAAGGTAAAAAGCCCAGAATTCGATTTAACGTTCTACAATTGAGAAAAGAGAAAGGAGGAATGGCACTTCCTTGTTTAAAGAAATATTTTTATGCTGCACAGCTAACCCCTCTACTATATTGGTGCAATAGTGAGTATAAAGCTAGATGGAAGGAACTAGAATCTGAAATTAGTTTAGATTTACCTCTACAGGCTGTAATCGTAGATAGAGGCTTGATAGCCCAATTGGAAGAGAGAAATAACCCCTGGATTAATCTTACGTTAAAGATTTGGCAAAAAGTGGTTAAAACAAGCGAAATTCACAACATGCTCAGGCTCTTTAGATGGTGTGCTTATGATACAGAATTTATCCCCAATAGAGGGGATAAAAGATTTAAGTCCTGGATACAGAAAGGCCTTACAACCTACCTTTCATTCACACACAAAAACGCAATACAGAGTTTCCAATACTTGCGAGACAAACATGGCCTAGAACAGGGGGATTTCTTCAGGTACCTTCAGCTGCGACATTATTTCAACCAGAAGTGCAGGCCTACTGACTTCTCAAAAACAGAGTCGGAATTCTTCAGGATTTTAAGGTCGGCCCTCGATTCGGTTCCCTCCAAATCAATCTCAAAATTGTATAATGCTCTGTTTCTGATTAAAAATGAAAATACCTTGTACATTAAGGAAAAATGGGAAAAGGAAGCAGGAATAGAAATTTCGGAGGAGGCGTGGGGGGAAATATGCAGCTTTCAGTGGTCCTCAACTAACTCTATGGAGTGGAGGGAACACTGCTGGAAAAATATAGTAAGATTTTTTAAGACCCCCCACCAGGAAAGATACAATAATGAAGGTTCAATCTGTTGGAGAAAGTGTGGGTCAAGGGAGGCAAACCACTCACACATATTCTGGGAATGTCCTAAGCTGAGTTCATATTGGAAGGGTATCTATAAAATATTGTGCACAGTATTCAAAATTTATCTACCCATGGACATAGAGTCACTTTATTTGGGCC
This sequence comes from Scatophagus argus, assembly GCF_020382885.2. Lineage (NCBI taxonomy): Eukaryota > Metazoa > Chordata > Actinopteri > Scatophagidae > Scatophagus > Scatophagus argus. The sequence goes on from NC_058501.1 coordinate 20,340,300, forward strand.
ATATAGTGTGTTTGAAACAGAGGAGGGATATGAAGCTACTCCAGGCCCTTTTGGCGGCGAGTAAAAAATCAATCACCAGAAGGTGGCGAACTACAACTCCGCCTACCATACACGATTGGTATGGGGTAACCTTAGAAATATTTAAGATGGAAAAATTGACTTACTCTCTGAGGGCTCAAAAAGATAAATTCTACCAAATTTGGCAAAAATGGATTGATTTTGTAACCCCAACGAGAACAGATTTTGTATAACTTTGTATAACACCCGGTTTTAACAACTTTCCCTCTATAGTTGAGAAGAATGTAAAAATGTAAACTCCCTTCAGTTCAATTGTATATAGTTACTGTTTTTTGAAATAAGTGGGTGAATACGGATGAGCAGTGTCATCTTAATTATACGGACTGTAAGGCATTTAAGGACTGAGTCTTGACACTGGAAAACTGCGACATCTGGATGTTTTCTTTTTCTTTTTTCTTTCTTTCTTTTTAAATTTTCTTTTTATTACATATGTATAGGACTAAAACAAGGAAAATGGGCAGAGTGTGCTATGTAAAATGTCGAAAAGCTGTAAGTTTAATTGTGGTCTTTTTCCAAATAAAAAGATAATTACAAAAAAAAAAAAAAACTTCTTGATACAGCGGTGAGTGCTTTCACAAAGCTCCGCCTCCCCATGAAGAGCTGTGGTTCTTCACATGGTGAGTCAATACATCCAGCTTTTAACCTACACTGGAATAAACTCTGATTGCAAACAGATGAAAGTACCCCTGAATTTAAAATATATTTTTAAAAATGACAAAAACAAACAAACAAAACAAAAAACCCAGCTCACGTGAAAAGGTTTGACATAAAATAAGGCCAAGTGTTTGATGCCAGCTACATTTTAAATGTTTCCATATCCAGCAATTTCAACTGTTCAGGTGAGATGTTGGGTTAAATGCTTGAAAACCTATGTTTGAAAACTGAATTGAGGATGGTTGATTACATTTAAGAATGGAGGCCCAGCGTGTCTCAAAGAATGGGGCTTTAAAGACAGGAAGTTTGTAAGATCATGAACAAACGTAAAACCAACAACTGTGCAATCGTTAAAGGTGAGGTCAGCGATTGTCGAGTCAGCCTCGAGGAGTAACGTCACACAGGTGAACACGTGTAATTCTGAATGAGAGGAGGTCTGCAGTAGAAAGTAAAACTTTTTCTACTCAGCTTGCAAGGTAATATCTCTGATGTTATCTACATTTCATTACGATGACGGTGGCGCTCTGATTCTCGTAGGCGAGGACGTGCAGAAGCAGAGGAGGAGGAAGCGGTCCGAGTGCAACTGGTTCCTCTGTTACTGAGCGGCTGGAATAGTGTTGTGCGGCTTGGTCCGAGCCACTTTGTTTGCTCCCCCTTTACAGGGCCAGGGATGTGCACAAATAATGGATTTCTATTCCAGCGCGCGCACACACAGCACTGACAGCCAGCAGACCGTGAGGAGACATTGGCTGAATCTGACAAATAAAAGTGTCTTGTATTAGAATCGCTGACTACACCTTTAAAAAAGAAAAACAGTTTGACGCTAAAGTAAAAATGACATTGTCTGACAGTAAAACAGTCCAAACCTTTGGTAATGCATAGTTCTTTCCTGAATGTCTCAGACTATCAACCGTAAACACGGCCATCTCTGCGGCTGCAGCGACTGCTGTTCCAATCCTGTCTGAAAAAATAAAGAGCAATGACAATAAACTAATGGCTCTTTTTTTTCCCTTCTCAATCTCCTTTTGTTTTCTCTTACTGGTTTGTACAGCAAATAGCAGTTTGGCTTGTTTGGTTTCTGAACCAAAGAGATTATTTAGAGCGGATCAGAGAAGCGGCCCTCACTCCTCAAACCATCGAAGGCTGGTATGAAGTCTGACCCCTCCACATCCGGCCCGCCACGTCAAGGCAGGAAGGGTTCGTCCTCGTCCTCGTCCGCGCTTGGACCGGGGTCGCTCAAGCACCTCATCAGCTTCTGCTGTTCTCTGGTTTCGTCTGGCTCGCCTGGCTTGTTCAGCCCCCTCGGCCCAGAGGGAGGCATCATCATCAGGCCCTGGTCCTCCTCCTTCTGCTCCTGGCTGGCCTGTTTGAACTCATCCATCAGGTTGACAGAATCTGGAGACTGAGGAGATGCCAGGTCTACCTGGATGGTGGGCATGTTGTCTGACGAAGGCTTCATGTTGTAGGCTTGGGGGTCTGCGGGCAGGACAAGGGTACGATATCAGGAAATTAGCTTTTAAAACGGATCTGAAATCTTTCCGTCATTCTATTAGCGTGCAAGGACGATGCACAAGGGGAAGAGAATGTGATCACCTCACGACACGACAAAACTAATGCAACGCATGCTGGAATAACTCCACTTTTATCTCAGACTTACTATGAAAAACACAAGCTGAAAGTCCAACACAGAACATGCTTGACTTTAACCTGTTCCTTGGTTATGAAACAGTCTGAATGGGACAAGCCTCCCTTGTCAATCATGTCATGAGATCTCATTAGTGATGAATAATTACTGGATGTTAACAAGCAACATAACTGATGCATGCACGTTAGGATTGCTGCTGGATTATCAGAAGTCAAAATGAATCTTCTCTACACTGGCTACATACCTGGACAGAATCTGTTCCCTTTCTGCTGTTCAGCAGGTTTGAAATCATTTTCTCTGCCTAAAATGAAACCACACACTGGTTTACATGCCGGCTGGCACATGCAAACGAATTTCCATCATTGGGGAAATATCTATTGCTGCAGCAGTAGTTCACAGCTGCTCTCTACAGTCTTTATTGTTTTGCGGAAGCCACCTTGTGAGCCTGACGAAGTACAATGTCGGATCCCTGCGGGTGGCGCCCGTGACATGGTTAATTTTCTCCTATTGTTTGAAGTGGAACCTTTCAGTGAAACGGCGGTTGCTATCGAGTGTTTGCATTTGGCTGAGGGGAAGATGGATGTGTTTACCTGAGGCCAGTCTGGCTCTACGCATGGTCGGGGAGTCAGGAGGAGCAGCAGGCACCGTCAGGTAGTTATTCATGTCTTTTATCTGGGAAAACACAAGGATGCTGTTTGTTTGTGGGAAAACATAATGAAATTGTAACAGTTTTTGTAAGCATTCACTGTGGTTGATGAATAAAGCTTAAATGACAGAAAAATTAGAAGAAATACACACCTCATTTATCTAGAAAGGTTCTGAAGCCAAACTAAAGTAAGTCTGTATTCACCACCTTCGAGATAACTTGGAGAAACGTCATTTAAATGATGTGCTGCTTTGTTCGTCTCGGCAGAAATCCTGTTGAGTCTACAGTGGCTTCTAGCGCATTCGATTTAACCAAAACAAGAGTCTGCTTTGATGATGCAATTACAGTCTGATGAAAGTCTGCAGTAGGGCCACTCAACTGTGCGGCTAAATCAGCCTCCCATTTGTGTCGGGGAAATTAATTTAGAAGACTGAAGGTTGACTCTAATTAGAAGACAAATCATAATTTTGACTGAATTGTTGATGGCTGAGTATGAGTCTACTGCGTTTCTCCAGATTTTTGATTGGCTGCTTCCTGAAACACAGTTTCTACTTGGTGTACTGGATTGGGCCGGTATTATAGAATGTTTTCTTATTCGGCGCTGACTAATCAACAAGATGTGTTGTGTTCAGTTGCGCTGTGCCCAGGTGTCAGGGACATGGGACAAAGCAGAGCTGTCCTGGCCTGAGTGATGATTTAAGATCTGCTGCCCTTGCTGAGACTCATGATTGTACCTTCTTCTCCAGCTCAATCATCTTTTGCTTCTTGAGAAGGAAGTCACTGAAGCCGTCCTCGTACGGATCAGCCACCAGAGTGTGTCTGTTGTAGGAGCGCAGCTGAAAAATAAATAAATTAAGAAAATTCAGTTTAAGTAGACAATTTAATGGCTCAACAAATAAAGTATGTGGAAAAAATTTTAAAGACCGGCACACATAACAATAAAAACACAAAGAAGAGAAGGGAAAAAAAGCAGCTGAACTACTACAGTGTTGTTGCTCATTTACTGCACAAGGGAGTGATCAGCTTTTAATCTTTGTAAACCAATAAAAACTGGTTTTCTGTGCCCTCAGAAATTAAAGTAAGTTTCAGTTAATGTATGAGTGCAGCTACTGATTTAATTCTAACTCTGTAACAATCGATACATTACAGTCTAATATGGCAGAGGTCCGAGTTTGTTTATTGGTGGAAGTCAATGTAAATCAATAGCGATAAGTGCTGGACTGCCAGTAATACAACACAGTGCATCTTGAGCTAATACGAAAAAGAAATACACAAGTCATAATCCTTCTTATTATTCATATAGCAGAGTCACCCTCTGTCGCGTCCTCTGAAGGTTATTCCTCAGGATCTTCCTGATCTCCTCCTCTCGGCCTTTAGGCAGCTGTGGCAGAGCTCTCTCCACTGGCTTGGCGGGAGGAGGTTTCTTGGGCTGGATGTTCCTGAGAAATATACGAGAAAACTTTGAGACTATGTGCGTTTGAAAGATAAAACACATGACGATCAGTCGCAGTGATGATCAAACCACCGTAGTCTCATTTCCTCCAGGTACTGAAGGATCAGCTGACTGAGAGAAGGTTTCTAACAGTGTGGGCTGTCAGTAACATCTCTGACAAACTGACAGCGAATGCATTTAGCAAAGAGACCATAAAGAAAACAGTTCCCTGGAAACATTACCTGTCTGTCAGTAACTCTTGCACTAAGGCTTACTTTAGCAGTTCTGCAGATGTGAAATTAACGATAGATTTTGGTAGGTTTTTTAAAGTTATATACATTACAATACTGGGAAATATTATCAAAATATACCACCATATAACCAAGTCTGGAATCAAAATTGTGGGACCTTCCTAAAATGTCACAACAAACCATAAATAAACAAAGCATCGTGGTGCTACAGGGATGCAGGAGCCTGCAAATCCTATTCTCCAGATGTAAGAGCTAATGCTTGTTTTGTACAAAACAGCTACAAAAGGATTTTTTAAATATTATTCAGCCCTACTGGGAATGATGTGATGTTGTTCTGTTTTCCTTGAAGAGATTTTCAGCCTAATCAACTGTAAAAAAAAGAAATAAAACTCGGATAGTCATTAAAGCCATTCTCATATTAAACATAAAAAGACTCCATTTAGTCTTTGATAGAAACTACTGCAGTTCACAGGGTTTGTTTTATTGTGTGGGGCTAAATATTACTTTAACATCCACTATCTGTCAGGACTGTAATTACAAAGTGTCAGAGAATTTACCACACAAATCTACAGTTTCATTTGGTTGTATGAGTGGTACAGTACATCGCAAATTTCAGCTCTCTGTCTGTCTGTCTCAGCTGCATCTTTACTGTTTCAGGGTTCCCTCCCACTGCTCTCATAGGGCTGCTGTTTTCAGTGAAAAAGCACAAATTAGCCACCGAATGCTACAGCAGACTGACACAGTTAGTGACTGGCATAGTGGAGCATTTAGCAGCTGAAGAGCCATGTATTTCCCTCAGGAGCTGTTAGCAACCAAAGACAGAGCCAAAAGATGGTGAATATTGAAAATGAATTCACCAGGTGGTCAGAAACATAACCCTTAACTGAATGTTAATGCCGCTCCGTATCAACTTAAAACACGTAGCCCCAAGTAGCCAAAGAATAAGTTATTTCAGGTTTCAATTTGGCCAGTCTGGTATTCTGAGTGTATCGAGTATTCGGTACTTACTGCATGGAAACAGTAGAAGGCATAGCAGAAGGCAGCTTGACTCCCCCTCCACTCTCCACCAGCTCAATGGCCTGTTTCATTTCCATCTTGTGGTAGAAGGCGATGAGCTGAGGCTCCTTGGAGCGTTCGCCAGCAATCAGGCACTTCTTCACGTACTTCTTGTTGAAGCGGTTCAGTCTGGGAGGAGGAAAGGAGTGAGGGATGAAAACAGAGACAGAGGACAAAAGACAGACACGATTATGACAGAAAATTGAGCGATGACTATGATGAAAATTAAAATCACGGAGAGCAAAAATACCAAACTTTTCATGGTCAAAGTTTTTGTCAGTCAAAAATTTACTTGCTTGGGCTCAGGTAACTGGTGATGAGCATTTGTCATCGTGTTTGACATTTTATTATTAAATGATTTATCACTGATAAAAACAAGGCTCCCCGTATTCTCTGCTAACTACAAATCTTAATGACAGCTTGCTGTAAAATCCATACTTGTCCTTCCAGTGGTGGTGTCCATAGTGTCCACAAATATCTTCAATTCCAGTCAGCAGGTGGTCGAGGAACTGTGGGTAAAAGGAGTCAGAAATTCATCTTTTAAAAAGGAGGCTGACAAAAGACAAACTCTAAATTGAATCAGACTCTAAATTCATCTGTTTTCATTCACTGACTTCACAGATTTCTGTCATGTTAGGGACATTTGCTTGTATTTCCCTGAATCTATGAACAGATAACCACATAGAGGCTAAATGTGAAATGTTCTTCTTTTTTCTTTTCTGGTTTATAAAAAGATAATTGATGACAAACATTGCTAATCAGCTGCATTTTGTGCCTTGGCTTCAGCACAGTTACTATTTCAGTACATTAAAAAGTCGCTGCCAACATCATTAACAGCAGCAGGTGACCAGCTTTAAAGTGGAAGTCATGAGAGAAAACCACCAGCGGCAGCCAGTTGATTGATTGGATGGTGTTTGTGTACGGTGGCAGCATGCCGGCTCAGAAAACCAGAGAAATGTTCCGGCCGCGGGTCGCTCTGGCGTTCTGACTAAAAGCCTGCATGTAACAGCCTGACAGGCGACGTTGCTATGGGAACAAGTCATTAAGCAGAGCCACAGAATTTGACTGTTTTCACAGAAGAGACGGATTTATAGAAAAGCAGCCCAGCACTGTGGGGGTCACTGTGGGAATGAAAAGTTTCTCTAGAGTGCTAATGTTGGAAGATTAAGGGTGAGAAATGACAGAAGGATATTATGATGCACTTCTCTGGTTGGTCAGATACTGGGACGTCGAGGTAGCCTTCAGTAAGTACAAACATCTAGACTCTGGAGCTTCTCCTTTCCTCAGTGTACTGTAGGTGCATTTTTTACTTTAACAATGGCACAGGTACACATGCAGTGATTACGTGTGTGCCAAGAAGGGCTCAGAATGATGGAATCACCTACATTGTGATGCCACTGTCACCGCAAGCAACAACTCTGCAGCAATTGATTAAAACTGCCTGGAACATCTCTGGTACCCATCTATCAGGTATCAGTGAGGACACTGCTGTATGTGTATATTGTTTAATTCTTTGTTATTTATTTTCATTTTATTCTATTGTTATTGGAATATTTTCATATATGTTCTATGTGCGTGAAAGGATTACAGATTACATCGTTTTGTACAACCCTGTGATGTAAAATGGCAGTAAATTAAATTTGACATTAGCACAGGTTGCTCTTCCAGCCTCGAGCACTGGTGACTTACCGTAAAGTCCCAGAGAGGGCTGTGTGTGTGTGTGTGTGTGTGTGTGTGTGTGCATATGTGGCCTTTATTGAAATGTTTTTTTTTTTAAAAAAACCACTCAGGGATCGTGCACCACGGTGGTCAGTCGTGGATGCCTCTGAGTATCAGAAACGCCGCGTAAAAGAAGCCGTGTGCGAGTCACATTCTAATCTTTGGGTCGATGTTCACCACCAGCAGCACACTGGTCGGTGTCACACAGGAGATGAAGTACCACCCCACAGCCAGTAGGTGGAAGCAGTAATCAAGATTTGCTTGTTTGTTACTGGAAAAGGATGTCACATTTTACATAACTACAGCTGAAATGAATGTGTAATCAGAACGTTGAGTCACCATCGACACTTTCTGAATCCATATTATTGGTGATGTGTGTATTTCTGGTCTTGTGTACGTGAACAAAACAAAAAACATGACAGGAAATAAGAACACATTGCTAAGACTCAAGAAGGTAGGTCAGTCAAAGAGGAAGTATATGAATTCTGAAGGATGAGGATGACTGAAGGTCAAACTCTGTACCTGAGTGTGGATTTCCTCATTAATCGAACGCTTGGCCTCCTGTTTCTTCTTCACTGCCAACAGCTCCACCAGGGGCTTGATGGTCATACCCTGCAAGAGGGATGTGAGGAACGACACATCATTCACTGTAAACACCTCCCGACCTTAGCTAAAGACAGACAAACTCATCACCCTCGCATTTATACTCTGATGCTAACATTTATCACACTCAACACTGAAGATAATATAAAAAAATAAACACATAGAGGCCACCCTGCTTGTGTTTCATTCACTGAAGTCAGACAGAAGCTCAGTAGTATTACACTTCACTAACTGGCACATTTTCCACATTTTGCAATTGCTGATTAACAAACACAGCAGGTCTTCACACAACCTTTCACAACAACCCAGTTACTGTTGCTGCTCTAAGTCTCTTGGCCTGGAGGGTGACGATGTGTTAGAGGTTTCAGCTTTCAAAACCAACATCTTTATCATATCAGTAAATCCACATCCTAGTAAAGTAAACATAGTGAAATTCTTTGTGTTATCAAAAAAAAAAACAAACAAAAAAAAAAAATCATTTTGTGGGGGTTTTTCTTGCTCACTGGACAGCTTTTGCAGTGTGTGTGGGTAGCGGTTAAGTTGAGATGCTTCTTGCAACAACAAATTCGGCTTAAGAGCAAATGTCAGTTAAAAAACTGCTGTGTTTACTCAGTGTGTTTGTTCCTGTGTGTTTGGTGGTAAAGCAGGAAATGAGGAGTTCCCAAACGTTCATCTCATGTTGATAAGCAAACAATTCAGGGACTTGACAAAACTTTTTTTTTCCAGGTTAACTTTAACAGCCTAAAGTGGACGACAGCAGATTCCTGGTCTGGAATCTTCCAGTCCGGCTACCAGGCATGAATGTAAAGGAACCTACAAGTTTTCTACTCGTGCTTATTGGCTTCATTTCTTCCATCACCCTACAGAAGCCCTTAATAAGAGGTAAGCTAATGTTTTAATGCTTCAGGCCAATCACTGCAGTTAACAGAATCATCCACAGTCCGTATCTCCGTTTTACTGTGGTGGAAACATAATCTTTTGCAGAAGTTTGAATCAGAAACATGTTCGACTGCATAAACAATTTATGTTCATCGTTTCCATGCTTGTGAAGATGCCTGGCCTCTTTACCCTCATAAATACAGAAATACAAAACTAGGGCTAGATAATATAAATAAATAAATAAAACTACATTATATAACTCCTACCGAGCTACAGCTCGTCACACGGCAGTCTTTTAATGAACCCCACACTGCAGGTGAAAAGGGGCCTCTATCCTCTCCCTCCAGGTCTGCAGCTGTCTCAGCATCAGACGGCCAGTACTGTCTCCAGCAGCATGAATAAAATATGTTTCTAATCTAGCCTCTGAGGAGGAGAGAACATGTCTTGAGGGTTTTATTTAGCTGTTTCCATTCTGGGTCCAATTCACATCCAAGAATGTTCCTACATTTTCACTAGGAGACTGGTTTATCTGACAGGACAGGACTGATGATAGGAACGTGTCCCTGCTTATGTCATATTTTGTATTCCTTTTACATATGTTTCACATTTGATAAATGGATTAGTTTACCTGCCTGCCTCCCTGTCTCTGTCTTCTTGTCTCTGCCTGTCTGTTGAAGCTGAAATTCCATTTTCCTAAACCAGCTGGAGCTGTTTACTTCAAGACCAAATAGATTAAGAAAATCTGTGCATTTGAGGTTGGGGGACTGATGTCACATCAAATAGGGCCTTACTCTAGAGAAGTAATAAACAAGCTGACCTCTCCTTGCATGAGCGTTCTTTTCATGGTCAGTCCTCAGCATGACCAGCAAGAAGAACAGTCACTGTGTTCAAATTATTGTTGCAAATAAAACTTTTGTTCTATAGAGGGATAGTAAAAGCTCACACTAGACTTATGAGGCAAATATGCTTCACCCAGAAGGAGACATTTTGCGATCCAATACAGTTGGTCACGACTCACGAATGATGCAAATGAATAGCGAATAAACCGTTATTTGAAAAAAAATCCAAATTGTCTCATACTGTGAATAGTGAACAATATAATCAGTCATGTTTTCACTGCAAACAAAGAGTCAAAGTGCAGGAGCACCTTTGCATATCATACACAGGCCTTAATTTAGCAATTACCCAAGTTGTGTATTGATTATCATCAGAAAAACATCCCCTAATAAGGCTTGCAATAGGCTGCAACGCAGTAAAGCAGACTCAATGACAGATTTTCTTCTTCTGAAGTTTGTTTAGACCAAAACAGGGTAAATTGGGTACCTGAACAAAGACGGTGAAGAAGATAACAGTGATGATAGCAGTAAGGAACATCTCTCTCATGGGAAAGTGATCCTTGTCCAACAGGAAGCCAAGGGAGAAGGCAATGGCACCTCGCAGGCCACCGTAAGCAATAATGAACTGGTCCTTAGTGGTCAGTTTGACGATGCGGAACTTGTTGATCACGTAGGTCAGACCAACCACACCTGGAAAGGACAATGTAAAAGTAAACTGGATTGATTTTAGTTTTTATGCTCAGTTTTAGGTCAAAAAGGGTTCTTTCAAGACTTGTCAATAAGTGGAGATAATAAGAAAGCAAATCAAAATTTAAATAATATATTTCAGTGTCCCATAATGTTTAGGATTTTTTAGTGTGCTTTTCCTCAACTTTTACACAGAAATTACTTTCATATATTTTTACAGCTAGGACAACCACACAAAGACTTGTGTTATTTTAATGGACAATGCAACTCCTGCAAAGTCTCCTACTTGAATTCAATATCACATTAAAACAACCAATAATAACCTGTTGCTGCCTGATAGATTAACAAATATATACAATTCAAAACACTAAAGCGTACTTTGGAAAGTAGGAAGCAGCAAATAAGAAGTAAACGTCCTAAAATCTGCAAAAACAATGAACTTGACAACTTGAATTGTTTTCCATCACAAGATCTTGTATCATGTGATGCAAGTAAGATCTGCGTGACTATCAGCTGAACAGCCCAGTCACAGAATATATTTTTTGTTCAAAGCCTCAACTGGCTCGATGGCTAACAATATTACAGATGAGAACTCAACAGCACACCTCATCGTTCTTTCACTTTCTCTCTCCAACAACACTAATAACTCCGGCATGACAAATCATCAAAATAGGGACTTGTGACAGCCTGAACTTAACATGGAAATCCTCAGGGGAACTTCCTCTCACAGGCCGACAGCTGTGTCATGAAACATGATGGCAGCATTTACTTACATCAGCGTTCCCAGTTCTCTTTTTGAAACCAAGGTCTTTTATAAAAATCCCTCATAGTGTGTTATAATACATTTATCTTCTTTGAAAGCTACTACAAAGCAACTACACTTTTGCTCTTTCATATTTGCATTTAAGCCGTTCGTGTCAAATCTGTTCAGTACTGAGAGAAGAATGTGAGATTTATCAACACGTGTGATCCACATTCTCAAAGTGGCCTTTTGTGAATTAACCCTAAAAACCTGAGAAACAACACACTGACAAGCTGTTCAACGTTAGCAGTTGTTTCTCTCTTACACAGTACTGCTACACACCACATTGAAAAAGTTGTGAAATGTAAAAATACTGCAGTAGAGCTAACCTATGACTCGGGCCACCAGACACAGAATGACAGTGACGGTGACAAAGGTCCAGTTCCAGGAGTGATTGCCGTCCACCGTAGCAACGCCCAGAAAGATGAAGATTAGTGTTTCGCTGACGCTGCTCCACATTTTTAGGAAGTATTTGATGGTGGTGTGGGACTTGTGGGAAATGTTGGCCTCCACGTAGGGTCGCATCACCGCTCCACAAGCTATTAAGCTGGAATGACAAAGAGACACGCACTTGCTCAGTTGAAAGATATGTGCGTGTAGAGGAGATAAATATATATTTTAGGAAATGTACTGTCACAGATTTCGTGTGTGCAATTTTGTTTGTCATGCAAGCTGAAACACAGTTGAATGTATGATTAAAGCCAAGTAAGATTAACCTATAAACGTAAACGGGAGAAGCCACTTCAGAGGAAGAGGTGGTTTGACTTGATTCAACGACGGTGATATCAGAGTTTTGCATGAAATGAACTAATTACCCAGCTTGAGTTCCACGCTGACTACTGAAACTCGATCTTCATCCCTGTCTAGTGACCACTTCTCTATTCCATTATGGTGTCACGCAATGTTTCAATGTCAAAAATGTGGAGGTCAGAAATGAACGCCCTCCATGCCCCATAAGCCGCAGCAGCTGCTCCACATCCACCCCCGTTTGTCCTCCATGTCAGCACTGGTCTGCCTCTCAAGGCTTTACAGGAACGATGAAAGGAATTCACACCAGTAAGCGGTTTCATTTCCTCTTTATAAACCAGATGATATGAAAAACACCTTGACAAATCCAGTGTCTGAAGTGAGCTTCCAGAAGACAGCCACAGGCTTTGGAAGGGATTGTCCTTGAAGCTACATATCCTCCGGCCCTGACTCAGGGTGGAGACTCGGTATATCATCACCTCCTGCCAGTGACATCAATAACTCCAAGCACCTTTAACAGAAAATGGATTGATACGTACTGGAGGAGCTGATGAGAAATGGCACCCCAGAGAATGTCGGGATGCCAATAAATTCAGGGTTGGTTTAGGTGCCTGTTAGACGAGTTTAATTCATTATTTCACTGGTTATACTGCGAGGTACAGCTGATTTACTGTCCTAGGGGAGAAACTTAAATAGATATTTCCTGCAATGGCATGGTTGTATATAGAACATGACATCTAATCACTGAGGGCAAATCTATATATTAAAAACATATGATACAAGAGGGACGTCCCTGAAACAGCTGGAGTATTTTACTGATGCCAGAAAGACGTAACACACCAGATTCTAAATTTGTAAATGCCGAACCTATATGAAGCAGCTCACAGGACAGACAAATGCACCAGCTCTACCAGACTTGACAATTCAAAACAGATGCAAATGCATTAGAGTTGTTTAATGTAAAAATCTGTTTAAGTTCAAAGCCGGCTATCATGACCAAAACTCTCTGGTCATAATAGCTGGTGAAAATAACCTCTTGTGTTCACACTGAACACACTAAAAGCTTTTCAAATTCAATGGAAAATGAAAATTTTCAACTCTGGTAAAACAAAGTCAATTGTGTTGCAGGGCTTTGTAAAGTGCTGTGTGTGAAGGACAGAGTGGAGCAGAAGGCCAGAGCTGCTGCTGCTCAGCCACTGAGACCTGAGAAGCTCTGGAGGGGAGAGCCAGCTGCAGGGCTGGGGCTCTCGGAGGCATAAACAACCGGATTCTGCTCTGATCCAGAGCCCTTTACCAGTGGGAGGAGACCTCAGAGGTTACTTTTAAAACAATTAATAATTAGCAATTAAAAAATGGATTTATCTCAACCTGTCTGCAGCACTGAGGCATGGCACAGGATACAGGAGTTATTAGCTATTTTGTCCTGTGTTTTACTCCATGGATGTACAGAAAGGAGAAAAGAAAAAGAGGACAAGGAGGACAATAACAACAAGCAGATTTTCTGCTGAATGATTAAGCTCCTCACTGTGAAAATGTGTTGTACTCTCTCTCTCAGAAAGTCCATAATACCCTCCCCAAACTTACGCCATGATGCCAGAGAGGTGGAACATCTCAGCTGACAGGTAGGCCATGTAGCTGTACACAAAGACAAAAAGTGGCTCAATGACACGGGTGTGGGAGGTGAAGCGTGAGGTGAAGGCGGACAGGATCCCATAGATAGCTCCCACTAGAACGCCACCCAAAGCAACCACCAGGAAGGAAATGATTCCCAGGAAACCATCCATCACAGTCACTGTCCCGACACCTGCAAACTCCTCAAACAGGTGGTATAACACCTAGGAGAGGGGAGAGGGGAGAAAAGGAGTCAGAAGAACGATAAAAAAGAGAAAATATTTTTAAGAAGGATGAGTAGATGTGAGTATTAAGCAATTAAGAAACAGGGAGCTTCTTAAGATATGTGACAAAGAGAGATGTTGATGACAAACTTCACCTGCTGTAATGTTCAAAAGGGGCGCACAGAATAAAGACGTCATGATGGAAATTTGATGAAAATAGATTTGATCTCTGGAGTGGGTACACACTGCCCAAAAACAGTAAATGTCAGAGCAGATGATAAGCTCACAACCAAAGGTCCCAAAGCAAGTCAAATGCAGTCTTCATTCTATAGTGTTCCGTGTTATTCAGACATCATTTGAAAGAGTCTAAAAGATATTTCTATTATCTTTGTGGCAAAAGATAAAGAAAAAAATGCATCAATGCAAAATCAGCAAACAGGTGCTTTTTGAATATGTAAACACTGAGCACATTCCTTAACTTGACAAGGGAAAAGGCAACTGCAAAATTTTTGCTTGCGCCAAATGGAAAAAAAAGATCTAAAAAGCTCTGTATCAACCACTTGCTGAGTCTCTTGCCTTGAGAATACAGACAGGTTAATCATGATGATGGACTGCCAAATTTCCTCAGGCTCTGCTCTGGCTCACCAAAACAAAACTCAACCGAAATTAATTGTTTTGTCTACCTGCCACTGTGGCTGGTAATTTCTAAAATCTGCCAGCCACTCTGTTTTGCCCACCTGTGGTAACTGATAAATGAGATCCACAATATTTATGCAATGGGGTATTTTCTTTCATAAAGTAAATATTGATTCTATTAAAATAAATACTGACATTCTCTCTCTCATGACCAGAAGGACTGCTTCATCCTCTCATCAAAGTTATAAACATTGACACCTTGCTAAGCGAGCGTTAGTACTCCTGATACACTATATAGCCAAAAGTATTTGGATGGGGCTGTTTTTCAGGGGTTGGGCTCGGTCCCTTATTTCTTGTGAAGGGAAATCTTAATGGTTCACCATACCAAGACATTTTGGACAATCCTATGCTTCCAACTTTGTGGCAACAGTTTGTTGAAGGCACTTTTCTATTCCAGCAGGACTGAGCCTAAGTGCACAAAGCAAAATTGTCTGAAGAAACTGTCTGGCCTGCACAGAGCCCTGACCTCAAGACCATCCAACACCTTTGGGATGAAGTGGAACGGAGATCGTTAGGCAGACCTTTTGGTCCAACATCAGTGCCTGAGTTCACAAATGTACTACTGCATTAATGGGCAAAAGTTCCCAAAGAAAAACTCTTTCGTAAAGCCTTCCCAGAAGAGTGTAAGTTGTCAATGCATTGAGAGTGCAATGTCAATTGAAGACCTTGCTGGTGTTATGGTCATGTGTCCCCATACTTTTGTCTATACAGTGTAGCTATGGTGACTGTCAGGAACTTTGTACTGTCGATGGAGCTGTTTGAGAACAGACCAGCTAACAGCTGGTGTAACGTGAGCTGAGGATTCATTTGTGATCCAAGATTAGTCAGTGGATGACTAGCTATGATATGAATGTGAAAAAAAATTGTTTTATTTGTTTATTCGATTCGATGCACAACTTGATCTGCTGAACTTTTGTTTGTGTCAAGATGCTCTTCATATGGAGGCAATGTTGTTCTTTCTCTGGACATCAGAGTTACACGTGCCGTCCAATGGTGGCTGTATTAATAATACAGGAGCTGCAATCAAGGGCTCACACCCCAGTATATCATATGCATTCTTGACAGAGAACTGCCTCTAAACTACCAGTCTAACTTATTAAAGTGCAGATGAAACAATAAATGCACTGTGATGCATCAAAGTCTTACCACTGTGACAGCATCGTTGAGCAGCGATTCACCAAACACCAAGATGTGCAACAGTTCATTGATGTGGATCTCCTCAAACACAGCTAGCACAGCAACAGGATCGACAGCTGAGATGATGGCAGCAAACAGCAAGCAAGGCAAGAGCTCCAGCTGGTGGAGATCAGATGGATTGGCTGGCTGGATCTGACACACAGCATACAGCAGGCCCCCGATGAAGAAGGCATTCCACAAGGTTCCCACAACAGCAAACATCAGGATCGTGCCCAAGTTTTCCATGAAGGGGCGAATGGGCAGGAAGTAGCCAGCATCCAGGATGATGGGAGGCAGCAGGCAGAGGAAGAACAATCTGGAGTCCAGCACTGGGGGGACCTTCTCTCCAGCTAGTTTGATGAGCCCCCCCACCAGCAGGCCCACCACAATCAACAGGCAGCTCTCTGGTACGATGCTGGACAACCGAGGAATGAGGTGAAACCCTAGGAAAATGAATGGGGAAAAAAAGATGAGATTCAAAGCCATGGGAGGAGACAAAGAAGGAAAGAATGATTTACCTGGAAATTCAATGCAGCACTGGTTGCTTGAGATCTCAATTTGTTAGTCTGTGTGTCTCTGCCTGAGTGATAAGATTGACTGGAACTGTTCCAATCTGTTTTCTCACATTATAAAAAGGCAACAGGGCGAACGCACAATCAGCTGTGACATATCACACTGCTGTGAGCACTAGTGTCACCCAGACAACAAATTCTAATGTCTGGTTTTAGATTTAGCAGGACATTTTAAGGTGTACAGCCATCTCAGGTTAAAAAAAAAAAAAACATTATGAGGAATTTGCATATATCACTCCTACTCAGTAGGAAACAAAAGGGGAAACCTGGTTTTGTGTAAGCTGTACAGACATGTCAGAGCTTGACTGCCCTCATTTGCTCATTTCAATTACTGCCTGTATCTAACACAAAAGTGATATTCGCACCATACTTTATGTGTTTAACATAGAAAAAAAGTGATGGCGCTGAAGACTGGTTCTAGATCATAAGTGAGTCTACTTTATGCTAGCTAACGCCACGGGCTCGTGAATTCTCAGAGGACAAAATGGAAATAGTATGCAAAGTATGTTGAAAGATCGCACATGACAGTTCAAGTCAAGCCTGCAATTTAAATACATTTGCCATGGGGTCACATTCAGGAGTAGAGGGGTACAAAAAAAAAGTTTGTCAGTGAAATGAAAAGAGAATCTTTCAATTTCCATTTGTCAGCTTGTTTATGTACTAATCCAATATTGAAGTTCCACATAATTGAAATAACCTTTCACAATTACCCTCAATTGCTTAAGGCTACGCAGCTCACATGTCACAACACAAGCAGTTCTGCAGGGAGTCCCCAGAGCCTGTTCATGTTAATGTCTACACACGAAGTAAGACTCACTGCCTGCCAAATGGCAAAAAAAAAAAAAGTTTGACTTTAAAAGGCCTAAAAATGATAACAAAGCTGATATGGGAACACAAATGTCCTCGTCATCCTGAACTGCTCTGAAGTTTCACGTGAAACTGCAAAGACAGACAGGGCTGCATACATATGTGCGATGAGGTGGGGGGACAACTGCAGCCTGTGCATCGCGAAAACTTCAAAGAGACAGCAGCGTGCGTCCCATAGCGAAAAGTCCT
Organism: Scatophagus argus; assembly: GCF_020382885.2. Classification (NCBI taxonomy): domain Eukaryota; kingdom Metazoa; phylum Chordata; class Actinopteri; family Scatophagidae; genus Scatophagus; species Scatophagus argus. The sequence goes on from NC_058501.1 coordinate 20,357,670, forward strand.
TCCACAGCTATATTTACTGTACACTACAGCAGCACAGGGACATGTTATTTTCCAGCAGGCACTGTAGTGGCTTGTGACACGGTGCATTAACAATAACACACAAACACACAGAAATATAAACCATATAAGGCTACATGTTACTGTTTCATAGGGGTGGATAAATATAACAAAATAAGTGAAACATGACCTGGCAGCATTACAAATAATTGTACCATTTCAATAACACTGAATTTGACACAGTTTTTGCAATTTCATTTCTTATGGTAGAAGCTCACATGTGAGAAATGCTACCTGCTTTACATTTCAAGCCCAAAAACACAGTCTGTGTGTGTCTGTTAATATTAAAGACAGGACCGACACATTAATTGAGCCATGTCAGTTGCTCTGCGCGTCAGTCCTAAGCTACAGCGTGGGAGTATGCTGTCCACCCACCCCTATAATTTTAGATTCAAACTTTAACAAAGAATTTCCACCGTACTGTGCTGCTGGAAGTTCGGATAAAAGCATCCACAGCAGCACATGTTAAATTATCAATAAGCACAACAGCTACAAAATTTGAGCTGTTCAGGGCAAGGCTGGAGGAGGCAGAGACCTTCTGGCACAGCAGCCATAGGTTGCGTTTCATCCTGAGCAAAGACAGTAGGGTCACAGGTTTGCACAAGGATAGTGACACAGCTCTCTCATTAACATGATGCAGTTCTGCATGTAAATAGATCATTTATAACTGAGAAATATCATCTGGCCTTATATTTAACCTTCATTTTATCATTTCAATGCAGCAGAGCCATGTCTCTGACGTAGGGTGAGGGATGTTTATACTTGGGCAGCTTGAAGACCACACTATTAATGCACAATCTCAACGAGTACATGACTGTGGATTATAGAGCTACATGCAGCTGGACCTCCGGAGTTCTGAGGAAAGACAGAGAAGAGTGAGGCCTTTATTTTAAATGGTCATTTTCCCACAGCGAGATGTCAGAGTCTCTGTTCAATGCACAGAGAAAACATGCACCACCCACGACTCCACACAGGCTGAGTAGCCAGGCTGGTTAACAAAGATATTCTGTGATAAGTGCTTGAAACACAGTAAAAAAGAAACCTTATGCGACTCCCCCTAAAGGCTGATGTGGCGAGCAGGATGTAAACTAGTTTTGAGAGCATCCAAAGTGCAGTGTCTCCTTAGAACAAAGCCTCACCCTGTTCATACTGGGGATCCAAAGAAAAAAAGCTAAACGAGCACTATAAATCAGCATGGTAACATTCTGAACGCCTCCGCCCCCTCCTATAGACGCTGTTACATAGTTAAGAGGCTTTGTCTAAATGTGACATCATCACTACAGAGATTTCTGTTCAGTGTGGGGAACACCAGATTACACAAGAGGGCCTGCACACCTTCAGTGAGCTAACTGGCTCCAATCTGAACAGAATATTGACAGTGTCCGGCTTTCTAGAGGAACAGGTCCCATTAGACTCCTTTACATACACACTGTGCAGTAATGGAGAATTTGTATCAGTTTATTATCAACTTGCTCTTAACCTTTTAAATTTAATATCTGTTTTATGTGTAAATATGTTCATGTATTTAGCATTCTCTTTAATAAAAGATAATCAAGTTCAGCCTGTTGCAAGCAGACAGCAATGCATACAATAAGGTGCCATGGGAACGAAAGAAAAGGTCTGCAAACAAAGAGTGTTTACTTCTACAAGTCAAACACCGTTGGGATTTGTGCTTTACATTTTTTACATTTATGTTAACATATGTAAACATATATCTGCAGGATATCACACCATATGGTTGAAGTCTAAGAAAACAGCATTTTTCCAATATGCCTCATGCCAACAGCATGCCTATGGAAAATCACAGAGGGTGGAATGCTCTTTAGAAGTCAGGTTAAATAAGCAACTTTTCGATAGACATGCTTATTTTCAGCAGTGCTCTCTGGGAGTACTTGCAGTGGGTTTCACAAATTCATACATACTCATCCAGATACTCACACCTAGGAGTGGCCTAGTTTCACAAACTTCCTCTGTTTGTTAGCCAATGAGAAGATCAGGTTTCAGGTTACTGCAGATCATTTGACTTAAGAGAGACCGTATAGTCACCCGCACTGTTCTTCAATACTCATGAGTGAACTGCACATACTTCAAAGCCCTCTGAAAAGAAACAAGTACAAGTAAACGCAGACAGTGACATGGGAACCCAAGTATGGTTATTATTAGAAGACAAGGAGTCCCATAATCCCTTGTGTGAAGTGTTCTTCTGAGTGACATTGAGTAATAAACTTCAGGAAGGGTACTTGGCTTACAGCTATCACTGCCTAAATCCTGATCCATAAATACGCGAAATAATCTACAAAACGACAGGAAAATGTTTACTAAAGACGAGCCTGAGTATTAACGCATCAGCTTAAATTCTGTGGTCTCTTCCTGTTAAGGATTAAATGGCAAACTAAATATAATCACTTAACAGTTTTTCATATCATAGCAATGTCTCACAACTGAGAAATATTTAAATATAAGATGAAGAGAATCTTAAAACTGTAACAGCAGGAAATCTTTTAAAATATTAGTCTATAACCATTTGTTTATAGTAAATGAACTTCAGTTTTTATCGTGGGTTTCTGAATACTAGTGAATACTATGACATACCAGTGAGAAGCTGTGGAATAACTGGAATGCTTTTTTCAGTCCCCCAGGAAACAAAATACTTAAACTGTTTGAAGGACCAAGTCATTTTACACAAAACCCTCAGTAAAAATAAATGGGTGGTGTAGTCCTCAAGTAAAGGGAAAACAGCGCATGACTGGATCGACTTAATGTATGACTGCTGCTGCCTCAAGCAGTGGGACACTCAACACAGTGGCACTCTAAATGACCCATTATCATTCATGGGTGACCAGGAGGGACAAGTGAAGACTGTGCTGGTTGAACAAGGAAGCAAATGAGAGAAAAAAAAAAAGCCATTTCAGCATCAATACTGACCCTTCTAAACGTAAAAACTCTCAACATGATTCAGTGGAGAAAGACAGATAAGTCCAATATCAGCTACGTGATGACAGTTAACACCTTCTTAAATCTCTCCTGCATGACTCCAGTTAAGACCTTCAACGCTATTTAAGGAAAAGAGACAAGATACTGAAATGGAGGGCAGTGAACTACAAAGAGCAACTTGTGGCACTAAACTGCAGGGCTGTCAAGACGTGTATGAGGGAGATAAGTGGTAAGTGTACTTAGTGCATAAAAAAATAATAGTATGCAACACACATAAAGATTGTTATGCCAGATTCTTTAGGATCATGCGGTTCATCGTGGCCGCTTGTAAACTGTATCTTTGTTCCGCTCCCTCCTGAGAGCCTTTATGCGACAAGGTTATTGAAAACCACCAAAGGGTAACAGCTCCTTCAGTTCTGCATGTGTACCCAGTGTCGGCACAGCCTGGCACTTGCCGCACATGATCACTTCCAAAGCTAGGGACTACATCCTGTTGCCAGGTGACTAATTGCACACTGCTGGCAACCAGATATGCCGGATCAAGCAAGCACAAAACAGAGAAAACATTTCGACAGTTGCTTTGTTAAAGAAGGTGACTGACGATCCTTCATCTGATTCTTTTCCTAGAAATAAAGGCTGGTGAGCTCTCCAACACAACATAATGAGGTTCACAGAAAGTTCAAGAAGACCTTTCTTCCTGACAATGGTGCTGTGTATAAGACGAGCCTTTGTGAGTCATTGTATGCTTGTATGATCCAGGTCATTGTGCCCCTCAATTTGCTTGTGCAAGACCAGTGTTGGTCTAAATTATTAATAATGGCCTGCAGCTGGTATATTCTAATACGATCCCTGACGCCATATCGGCACATTACTGCAGGCTCACACAAGTGATTCCTCACAATGTCTGATGTTAACACCACACCACCTTTGTTTGATCCTTGCTACGTTTCACAGACACATCTTTGACAAAAACTACTGAATGGAGTACATTTCAGGAAATGGTTGTATCAAATATCTGTTACAAGCAACACTATACACAGACTTTGCAGAGTCTGATGTTTAAAATGGAAAGAAAGCAAACCGAGAGAAAGATTTGTCTTTCGAATGACAAGTTAACATTAGAACGAAGACTGTAGATACCACCAAAAGAGCCATCTTTGAGGTTGTCTCGTGATTGACAAGAGTGTCTTGTTTCAGAGAGATGATACAAACAACAACAATATTTTAGATAAGGCAGGTAATTCTATAACGGCAAAGAGTCCAAGCTACTGACCTACCCAAGAGGCCATTTTTGATTAGGCCTCCTGCTTGTAACCGTGTGACACATGCAATGGGGAACCTTCAGACCAATCAATAATCATTATTGCGTTAAAGGCTATTTACTCAAATGTCTTGGTTATCGACCATATATATAATCTTATTGAATGGCCAACTATTTCCATGATTAGGAAGAAAACTTGAAAACTCACTGTGCACAATGCATCACAATGCAAGTAAAGAGCGAGAGATAAGATATGTATATCTTGTGACACACTGCCTAAAAGGTCTGCCAAGGGTGTGGTTTCTAATGTCTCACCTGGATTATTTCCCACAGGCACTAAGGAAAAGGGCAACATTAACACCAATATTTCTTTATGAGTTCGCCAAATCCTATAACGTTGGAATCCAAACTACAAATGCATTAATTGAACTTACTCATTGAAAGCTATATGTCTTGTCAAAGTGTGGCCAGACAACCGCCAGACAACAGTCTCGACCGAGTCTTACAGTGCAAAGTAAGCCACTGGCTGATTCAGGTGCCCAGTTTCAAAATTTGATTTAATTGACAAAGCTTTTAAAAATATGGTGAGTGTAGCAGGAGGCACAGAGAAGGACACATACTGTTCAAAAATCAGTATATGGGCGGTTTATGGGTCACTCCGGTGATACTGATAGTGAGTCCACCTTCAGTTATCGTCAATTGTTTACAATAGATAATGCGGCCCTTAATGGAATGGGCAGGACTCTAAGGGAACCATTCACCTGGGAAACAATTGAGCAAACAATTGCAGCATTCTTGAAACAGAGTAAATCAAAATATAATGGATCTTAGAAAATCAAAAGTACGCATTGTGAAACTAGATTTACAATTACAGAATTGTGTCTGTTAATTACAAGACCAAAAATTTGGTAAAACAAGTTTCACCAATGTTTAATGATCACTTAATGCCTGCTGAAGTTACAATTCTCAGGTGCCTGTTAGTAAGTGTTTCATCTTCCTGTACAACAATGTCAAAGGACAGTTAACATTTTCATAATCTGTACTTAAATGCTCAGTCATAGTTCAGTGGTTCACTCCCAAGCCACCTGAAGTCCTCCCACGACTGGAATGAGTATAATCTTCCTGTATTTCCCCTCATGTCACTTCCTGCTGTCTAGATACTCACCAAAAACAAACTGTTCAGTGTGTATGTGCTTCTCCTTTTCAACCTGTGCAGTGAGTACAACATATACAGTATAGAAACTGTGATTTGTTTGCTTCACCTGTAATTACAAACAGCACAAGCCTGTTGATAATAAACAAAGCTTGTGTTCATTAGAAAAACAGTTGAAGTCTTTATTTGCACTGCCAAAACATTCTCAACAATGGTGGTAATAAAAGCCACAACACTGCTGAGAACATAGTCACGACTGCACTCATTAAATAACTGCAATCACACAACAGTCTGACTAACAAACTATTAAGTAGGCTACTGGCAATCAAATACATTTTCATATTTGTATTCTTGTTCAACAGATCCATATAATAGCTTCACAAACTCGCTAACAAACAAACAACAAAGACTATCCTCCAATAACAGCAACACCTTTTCTTCAAATGGTTTGGCCAGTTGTGAATTATAAATAAAAGGTGGAACTAACTGCACTTGTCAGACATGTTAAAAAGAACCTTGCTAGAAGGAGGGTAACACGCTGGAATCAAAAGGCTTCACAGAGGCTTAGGTTGTTTTCAGAAGGTGTGTCTCTCTGTCCACTCAGGTGAATACTACCAGACCTAACCTTACTGAGAGGTCAATCTGAAAAATCAGTGCCTGATGGATGTCTGATAAGGCTACAAACCATTCTAAGCATTACATCCCACAACAGCATACTACATTATTCTTTATAACTGCAAGTGAAGACTTGTTTGTGAGTGCCTTGTTACATATTCCATTCACAAAATGAATGTGGAACAAATGTCATGTAAGTAAAAGCTTGTGACAATTATTTCTTCCTGGTTATAACTTATCAGATACTTGAAAACACTAACTGTAAACACAGAGGAAACAAAATACTTCAATCACTTTATCACTACCCATTTATGGTAGGCCTTCTGTGTCAATTACAGCTTTAGACAGGTTGATAAAGGGCAATTCTGTGGAATGCAGGTCAGCAATCTCATTACGGGATCTAAAATAGAGAATGTCTAATAAATGGGAGGACTGAACTACTTGGTTTAACATTGTTGGAGCACAACTGCAGAAATATGACATCCCCTTGGTTTTGATTTATAGGAAACTCTTTTGCACAGACTATATTCCATTCAAGAAAACTACTCATGTGAAAAACAAGGACAGAGAGGCACCATACAACCAGGCAAGCTTTCTTAAAAGATAAATGGAAGAAGGATGTGGTTTTAGGTTTGTAAGATATTAGGTCCATGAACATGAATCAGACACTGGACCAAGGCTGAGCAGTGTAGCAGCCACATCAAATTACCCACAGCCCATTTTCAGCCGTCTTGGGATAATTAGAGTCTTAAGGTCAACACTGTCTGCTGCTGCTGCTGTCAGCTCACACACTTACCCAGTCTCATTTATTTTCTGCTTCCCTCTTGCTTCCTATGCTCCTTCTTTCTTTCATCATTTCTTAAACTAACTCTCTTTATCCTCTTTTTTCCAGTTCACTCTATGCCCTTGAGCTGCATTTTGAGAGAGCCACCGGAGGCAGGTGGTGCCCCCCCCCCCCCCCCCCCCCATCCCCCAAGTGCTGGGCTTCTCTCCCAGACAGTGAGGCAGTGTCCAGCCCTAGGTACAGGCTGGTGCTCAGTCAGGCCCCTGATGTCACAGGCAACTGACAAGCTGCTGGCTCTTAGAGAAAGACAGCAGGGGACAATGCGGTGATCTTTGGAAAGCACAGCGCAAAAACAGATTGATGACAGAGGGAGAGACAGTGCAGTATATAGAAAGAAAGAGGAAAGAAAGAAGTGGAGAGACTGGAAGAAACAAGGGGTGAGGAAACCAAATACACTCAATCGAGCAGAGCGAAGACCTAGACAGAAGCATTTCAGTGGGCATCACAGCTGCAGACAAACAGCGAAGAGAATCATGAAGTAGTTCAGCTCAAATTCGCTTGTCAAGTTTGACACATCCTTCACGACAATGCTGCAAGGCTTTGGCTCGCAATACTGTAGCAGTGGGTTCCTCTCTGTTGAAAACTCGCCAGCTTCTTGCTGTCTAACATCCAGACTGCAGCATCAAGCTGCTTAGTCACCACTGTGACAAGGAGTAAGTACAGCACTAGAAAAAGACCCTCTCCACACAAGGCTGACACATCTGATGAGTAATCTGCACGACCAGCAATACAGATTTGCCCCCAAAGTCACCAAGTGAATTGAGCTATTCTGTTAGTCAGAATACAATACTGCAGGGCGGCCTGGTGGTCAAAGATCATCCTGTCATTGTTTAGTAATAGGTTGGATCTTTCTGCCAATCATTATGTGTCCATGAACAGCTAATATCTTGGGTTTGTGATCTGAATCAAGACTGACATGTTGAAAAAAGTTGATTTATCTATGCTGTCTCTGATGGGGTTCTTAAGAGTTTAGCATGTGATAACCAGACACACTATAGTTTGATCCAGTCTACTCTTCAAAAGGTGATTTTGACTCACAGAGCACTCTGATAAAACTATTTGTTTTGATCTGTGATTCTTTTTTCTGATAACCTTCCTGCAATGTGCTAACTTACCTGCAGTGACTACACCTGTGGACAAAACCTACCCTTGAGCCAACACTTCCTGGAGAGACTGAACTCAATGCCAGGATTAACATAACATACGTGACATCAGCATGATACTCACCTAATTTCATTAAAGAGGCGAGCAGCACCCATAATGAGATTTCAAAAGGCGTCTGAATATGGTGGTAGTCGAGGCTGAGCACAGGGAAAGCCTTTTTAGTCATGTTATGCCCTGCATCCGACACTTTGTGGGTGCCTGGGGTTTCCTGTTGGTTGACATCCGGAGAGCTGGCAGCTCCGAGGGGAAGCACGGAGCCCTGCAGAAGCACCAAAACCATGAGCAGGAGCAGTCCCCGCTCCGGTAAGCTCTTACCGAAGCCAGCCGGGCTGTGTGAACTTGTCCTCGAAGGCATGTTGTTGAACACGTACAGGCGATGTAATTTTAAGAAGAAGTAAGTTGGTGGAAGTCCGCTTGAAAACCAAGCAAGCTAAAGGAAGTCGGAGACAACGTTACGCTAGTTAACCAACTCTTCAGCAGTCGAACATTCTAAGCTCACCGACTTCAACGGTCGGTTCGACTAGCTTGAACCGAACCGAAAACCCATTCTGTCGGTCAGTGTTAGCTAACGTTAGCTTGACTTCAGCAGAACAGGTAAACGGCCGCACTAAAACAGACCGCTGGAAGAAAACAGGAAATGTCAAGATATTGAAAAGAGTTTCTATTCACAACGCTTTCTTTAAAAAAAAACAAAACAAAACGCCCTATTCGTTTTTCACAGCGGTGTTTCTGAAGTTTCCTTCACGTCTCTCTGTCAGTGACTACCAATGTCCTCGTCGGTGAAAGATGTCATTGCTGGTGCTGGAGGCAAAACGACACGCATCGGCATCCCTTCCGCACCTCTTCTTCCCTCCGACTGTCCAAAAACCTCGTCCGCGACGCGGTGCTGCTCAGATACTGACCTTGAAGAGAAGCCACATAGCTGCCACATTGCATTTTGCCCTGTACCTTACGTATGTCAACTTTTTGTTATTGATGTCCGTGTATGCGGTATTTCCACCGTGCCCACGGGAGGACAGGACCTTGGTCCGGGGCTGAGCTCAGAGAGGGGAGGATGGAGGGGGGAAAGATTTGGGGTGTTCTTCGCCCGGGCTTCACTCGCTTGCCCCGGGGTTGTCAAGCCAAGTGGCGACTGCTCTTCTGTGTTGTGGTGTTATGCTTCATACAACCTTCAAAACGCACACCCTTTCGCGGAGGTTTGGTGGATGGGAGGAGGAGGAGGAGGAGGAGGAGTGCAGAGCAAGGGGAGGAGGGATGGCCGACTATAGTGACACCTATAGGAATGGAGGTTTAAGGTGTCTCATGGGTGAAGAAAATCCTTGACACATACGTTCATTAATAGGATACGCTTTGTTCACATTATTAATGTTATCTCACAGGGATGCCATTAGCCAGCTTTCATCAAATGTAGTATTATTTTAATAACTTCAGAGTATTTTTTTTTCCCCCTAAAGGATCCTTTGCCAACATCTAGCTACCACCCATGACATGAATATGATCATGGCAGTGTACCCTTGGCTGTATCTCAGATGACATCAATCATGCCTGAGGACACCAATAAGCTTTATGATCTGAATACTCATTAAGCGTGATGTGACCTAGTATTATGAGCAGTGATATTCACTATGGCTGACTAATGAATGCATACATGCAATGCATACATTTGCAGAAACTGAATGAGGCTGTAATAGAAAACTGGCTGTAAAGGACAGTTTTGGTTTTGGGCTCCTGCCTTGAGCAGATAGAGGTTTGACATATTGCTCAAAGACACTTCAGAAGACCATGCTAATGCTACAGTGAACCAACACACCTATGTTCAGACTAATCACTGTTCTCTTTAGCCTACTACTTGGTTTCTCTTCCTGATGTGTGGCTGTGGGAGTGGCTTTGGAAATTACTTGCTTTGCTAGTTCAAAATTCTGACTCAACATACTGGTTCAGTCGCACCTTCCATATTTAGCAACACATAATCTCCCTAATAACAAAAGCAGTTCTCCTGTTTTACAAGGCTTCAATTGACATGCCAGGCTTAACCAACACCAGGTTTTACTCAGAACTGATCCTGAGCTTCAATGACTACTTAAGCGATTAAAGAAAATTAATCCATCTGTCATTGTGAGTCATTGTGTAAGCAAAAATGCCAAATGTCAGATGTAAGGATTTGCTGCTTTTGTTTGTCATATGTGATTGTATATATCATGATAATATATGATATCATATCTGATAAATGATTGTAAATTTAAAAAACTTTGGTTTGCAGATGGATTGAAATTAGTATTTTTCCTTTTTAATTGATTGATTGATAATAAAAACATTTCTTGGTTGCAGCACTAATATAAAGTTCGGCTTTTGCAAAACTATCTCCCTCCTTTGTTTTTAAAAATCCAAACAGCTCCTCATTTGTCAATTTGCTTCTGCTGTGATGTAACATGAAGTTACAGTAATAACTGTTGAGAAGTGGTTCCACCTAAACTGTCTGGCGTCCCCAACAATTAGGTCAGTGAGACCAGAAATGAAGACAGACCTGGGTGGATTATAGTTTTTAACTCAAATGGCTGCTTTCTTGACTTTTGGACAAGAGATTAGCCAGTAGAGAGGAGAGAAAGCTAAAGACATTAATTGTTCCGAGGTGAAATTGCTAAACCAAAAATTAGCTAACGTCTAGTCTGTCAGAATGATCCGAGGTGCAGCATTAATAAGGTATGGTGAGGAGTGATAACAGTGTGCTACGCGACAGACACACTTAAACACCGTCACAGTGAGACTTCAGGCGACAAAGTGTCTCTGCTGTTAGTCATTGCTGTCTCCATGTCTTTATCACTCTTTATGACTTAAAGGTGTTTTATGCTTATTGGCCTCCTGTTGTTGTTGGTGCCCATAGTTACTCCCACACTAAGATACTGTGTCACAATGAAATGAAATGAGTTTTTAGTAGTCATGCAACTTTTAAAATGCCACTTTTTTAAAGTGTGTTGAAGTTAGAATAGGTTTGTTTCCAGTTCCTGTCTACTCAATGCAAATGACAATCAAATATACGTCAACATTTCCTGTTTAGAGTGGTTAGGTTAGCTGCCTTTTGAGGTGAGGGGAGCCGATACATATTTATGGTAATAGCTGCAGCATGCCTCATGATCAGAAGCAGTTTGTGCTGTTTTAGATGAGGGCCTCATTATTTGTACTTGTGCATGTTGTTTATAGGGGGTTCTGTTAGTTATTTCGATGGTGTAATAGATAATGTCACTTTTATCTTGCAGGTTTATTAGGCTATTGTGTGTATTTTGGTATGTTTGTGTGTTGTGCCTGTGTTTATTATACTGTTTTTTTAAGATAAGGGTTTGATGATACATGAACGTAAAAAGTCCCTCTGTCTCTGGTGCTGCTGCAGAACAACCATCTGACAGTTCCTTCCCGTTTGATTTTAGTCTGTTTATGATATTTACTGCTGTACTTTACCTTCAGCACTTTGCAACAGAACATGCAAACCATAGCAAACCAATTTGTAAATGAACCCCTATACAAACCAGTTGGTAATGTCATTAAAGTCTATGCTGGGACACACAAGTGCGTAACCTAGATTTGCTTCCTCAGTTCTGTTGTGGTTAGGCTGTAATGCCAAGAACTCTGCTGCACAAACTTAAATTTCTAAAACATGATTGCAAACTTCATCAGACTCTTGGAGAAAATAATAGTAGTCATGGTGCTGTGGTTAGTTTGTATGAGGGAAATTACTCAGGAGGACTGAGCTAAACACATGCCTGTCCTATCGTTTTGATGCTAAGAGTACTTATAACAAAATAGAATATATGCTTTGAGGCCACATGAACCAGAAACACTGTGGGTTCAAGGCCACTCTGCACCCTACAGCTGAAGCCAGAAAGTCAGATTTGATCAAAAATAAATTGTACTCCGCTAAAATGAAAAGGAGTAAAAGGAGCTGCTTGTTAAAAGCTTTGTGCAGCCAAGATCAGAAAAAAACATTTTATTGAATTCTACTGACCAAGCCTGTAATACAAAGCTTGTTTGCTTTTGCTTTTGGGAAGCTTCCTTTCATATTCCTGAGGCTAAAGAAAGTACAGTTCGAGTCATAGAAGTCCATGTTCTCCTCTGAACTGTGCAATTACACAATTTCAGATCATAAAACTCACTCAGCTCACCCTGACCCCGGTGGTTTATAAGCCGACTTTGAAGTTTCTATTTTCTACGTTTATCTGCGTGGAGTTAGTCACTCTGTCTTCTCCCACAAAACATGCAATGTGGAGCAAAACAAGTCAATTATTGCCAGGCAGCATTTGAATAGACAGGAAAAGAGCTGGCTGTAATTTTTACGATTTCCACTGGATTTAAAAAACAAGGCAACTGACTAGCTTTGTGGTTTGCAACTGTTTTATTTGTTTTTTATATGTTTCATCTGGAAAAAGTGACTCTAATGTTTAAAAATTGTAGAGTGTACAGAATCACATTTATTCAGATAAACACAACACAAACAGGTAATAGCAGCCTCAATGGCGCTTAAATCCTGCTCTAAGTACATGTTGGTAACCAAATGATCAAATTAAATCAATAAATCATCCGACAGATTTACAGTTTCATAAACTGTCTGCATCACTGGTGTGTTCCTGGCTGTGCTATCAGCGTGGCTTTTCATTAGAGGCTAACCACAGGATCCAGCGCTGCCATCTCCTGGATTTGTGACGAGGACCCAGCAGGAATCTGGGATGAGACTTGTAAAACCAAAGGGTGACATGACGCCACCTGGTATAAGCTCTGTAAATGATGACGAGCTCTGACAGCATGTCTGCCAGCAAAGACATAAGCAAAATATTTTGACGGTTTTAATCGCACGCCGTTGGGCAGAAGTGGTTATTTGAGGATCCCCTTGGCAAGCAGTCACTTCTGACATGCAGCTGAAGCATCTGGATAATGTCCATCTCTCTCTATCTCTTTTTTTCCTCACTCTCTTTCTCTCTTATGGGTTCTTTAACTGCAAAAACCTCTTCACCCCCATTTCCTCCGAGCCTGTGCAAATATCACCGCACTAACTAATGCCAGATCACATCATGTTTAATAAGTATAAAATATCCCTTGCAGACCATTAGTGTCCTTAGGGTATCATTTCCATCATCTTAGATTAAGGCAAAGGCATATTTTCATAATTATGGCCATGTGGTCACGGCATGCTAAGGGTCAGACAGTGATCCACATAATGCCTCTGATGTAATTTGGAGGAAAATCAACATGACCAGTGTGACGCCAATGTTTTTTAGCATCTTACAGCCGTGGCTGACGGCGTGCTGTCGCCAGTCATTGTTAAATGACCAAGAAATGTCACAGTGGGAGGCACTGTGACATTTCTTGGTGTGTAGAATGTGTGTGCAGAGTTATGTGATGCTATCTCTTAACAGCAGGAGTACAAATCACGAAATTACCAACAAAAAAACATATAAAACAATACCAATAATGATAACTATTTATAGCACCTTTCAAAAACCAGGTGACAAACTGACAAATTGTATACACAAAACAGACAAATTGTATACTTATGAAATTATTGAAATTATTATTGTTATTATTATTATTATTAGTAGTAGTAGTAGTAGTTACAGTAGTATTTATTTTTGTTATTTATTTTTTGCTGTATGTCATGTCTTAAAGGCTAACTACTGATTTTACACATCAAAGTCTGTAAAGCCTTTTGTGGCTCCAGAGGAAGCTGGCGAAACTTGTCAAATTCCTCAAGTGATGTCACTCGAGTCAGCAGTTGTACCTTAAGACTACAGGCTTGAAGATTAAAGTGCGGCGTTAGAAAGAAGTGAGCTGACCAGACCTCTCCTCATCTCTTGTGGCTAGCCGCTCAAGGCTTCATTAACTGAGTCTCTGACTGAACTTTCAGAGGTCAGGTTGTATTGTGGCTAACGGAGACACCAGGTTTTGTCAACGAATTAGAATGTGTTGAAGTAAAAGACGACATTTCTGGTGTGTATTGTGAATCAGACAGGCTTATAGAACTGCCAGGCCGAATAGGTGCAGCACGCTTAAAACAGTTGAGTTGTTTTGCTCTCATTCCTCTCAGACTGCCTCAAAGATGGAGAAATGTATTGTGAAGTTGTGAAATGCCTAATTAAGAAAACATTGTTGAGAAAGGAGAAAATTTAGCTAACGAATAAGGAAGTTACCAAACTAACCAAGCTAACGTGGGTGATGTGACATCGTGGTTTCTGGCCTTAATCTGTCATGGGTCAGCAGCCACCAGCTCTCCACTGCAGCAGGAGTTTCATTAATCAGATTGCACTCTGTTCGTTCCCCATCCTTTCTCCTTTCTGTTTCTATCTCATGTCCTCATGTTGCCACCACAGATGACGGGATCTGTCAATGTTCCTCCCATATTTGCTTTTGTTTGTTTGTTCCTGTTTTCAACTCCCTTGTGTTTTGGCTTGTCCTTGTTTGTCTGCATGGTGTGTGTGTGTGTGTGTGTGTGTGTCCGAAGCTGGGTGTGGTGACCTACTTTCTCTTCCCGCCTTCCTACCTGCACACCTGCTGCTCCTTCAGTCAGCTCCACCTCAAGCCAACAGTATATAGCTGCAGTATTCATTCACTCCATCTTCATCAGGTTGTTCTGTGGTAAGACGCAGGACAAGTAAGTAAGTTTTTTCCCTTGCTTGTAAGCCTGCATTCCCACTCTTCCATGGTTCACTATCTCCAGCTCTTCCTGTGTCTCCTCCTGGATCACTCGACCTCTATCTCTCCCTGAACTCCTCTGATTGTTTGTCTCTGCTATATTACGTCCCCAGATCTCCCAATCTCCAGACCACATTTATCCCACCCGCCACACCATCGCCTTTGGATATCAGTTTGTATTCTCTGACAGTTTGCTTCATACGTCGCTTGACTTTTGCGTTCATCTTTGGATAAATTTGTGATTAAAACTGATTAATTTTTGTGTTCAGCTCTGTGGGTCCATTCTCTGCCTAAATTTAAAGCCTCTCAGAAGATCTGGTGAGCTCATTCCTTCGACCTGACATGTATATCTTTTAAAAACAAAGACTTCTGGTGATGCAGCACCACCTCCCAAAGTCAACCAGACATCCTTGTTTGTGAAAATATGCACATACGACTCTCTGCCTGAAGGTGGTGCCATCATTCCAGAAGTATACAATGACGCAGCATGCAGGTCAAACTGTGTTCACGTGACTACTAAGAACACATGACAGTAAGGTAAACAAGATGGAGCAAATGTCATTCTGATAATAACCATTTAGTATATTACAATAGAAAAGTGTTGGGAAATGCTTTAAATGAATTACGTCACCAAGAACTGAGTTTGAACTGTGTCTGGCCCAAGAGCCTGAAAACAGACAGGAACAGAAGCAAAATGCACAGTTGTATGAAATAACAATCCTCCCCTCTCATGGTGGTATAACGTAATGAACTTTTAGTTCCTTGAGTGGGGACCGGCAAGAATCCCTGAGCAAAGATTCACTTAATATTTGAGCAGTGTAAATCAGATTCAGATGGGACCCATGTGGCCATGTGACCCAGAATGAAACATCACATGTTGTTTTCTTCAAACACACACACACACACTGTTTTAATAAACGTCTTTAAGTGTACCAGAGCCAGCCTTTTCTCTGTCCTGTCAGGTAAAGGTTTCCAAGGTGTTCTTCTCTTTGTGTTCCAGGCAGACTTTTTTGGCCCTGAGGCGAACCATAACTCTTACCTCATTACCATGAAAGGTGCACTCGCTCAGCATTTCTGCCCAGGTCACATCTGGCACCACCCAGAAGATACAGAGGGAGGGGAAGGGAGCCCACTTTGAACTTCAAAGCAAGCTGTAAAATTTGGTTGGAATTATTCCACTGTATACAGACATGAGATTGTATTCAGATTGAGCACTTGAAAGGTACAGCACATGTCGCCATCTGTGGATATCTCAATTGCCTCCAAAATGTAGATCATACCAGAACCAGAAGATTATTTTAGTGGATGTGGATTATTTTAATCAGTGAGTTTGTTTAATTCCACAATTTGTCAGATTGAAGTTTTATTTTTAACTTAACCTGTAGAGGGCCCCATTAATTCGAAGGTGATGTTTTCTGGTGAACATCTGCTAGAGTTATGACTTCATCCTGAAGGCCGAGGATGACAGGGAGACAGTGAATGGCTTACCTCAGGTTTCACTACCCAAGGCCACTTGTGATATGAGCTATATATCAGCACCTCCACAGGAGAAGAAAGAGAAAAATCCAAATAAGAGAAAATAAAGGAGCTTAACCAAATACATGCACAGATTATCTGCTTGCTGCTCTCTTCACACTTCACACAGCCGCACTCCACCCACAAACACAAGCATTACACCACTCACAAAATTGTTGGTGTTTAACAATCCTCTGACTCATCCGTCGCTCTCAGAACCTATGAGCATGAACACAAGCCATCGTCTCCAGCCAGGAGGAGATGTTCCAGCATGTACCTTGACATGGCGGCTCTGTAATTCACTACCACAGTTTTCATGTATAATTTACCACAGCGAGAAATTCCTCTTTCATGTATTATTAAACGGAATAACCCGTCATTTGGACTTGGAACTGTTTTCACTGCAAATAGGTTCACATGGTGCTGACAGTTTGTGTGTGTTTGCGAAGAGTGAAACTAAATAAAGACATTAAAAATCAGATGTCACAATGTTTATATAAATTCATGTTTGGTTATTACAGTGTGTTCATTTATGCAGATGTTGGGGTTTTGGACATCCAGTGCACTATGAAACTTTGATAGGAGTTTTACATTATTAAATTTGACAATTATGATATAATACAATTACAGATGTGTTTAGAGCACCACAGAACCTACCAATGAGGTCCCGGAGATCCGATCCTTGGTAACTTGGTTGTTTTTTGTTTTGAAAGCAGTTTCTTTTACTTATTTAACATCATTCCAAGTGCCCTGCCGTGAATATCAAACAGCGGTACATCAGAAAAACAGGTCAATAAATGTGAGTGAGTTCAAATCCATCTCGATCTCCCTGCGAGGGTGAGCAGGGTGAGTGATAGAGGAATGTCAGTAACATCAGCATGCACGAGTTGCGTCAGGAATCACGGTTCAAGTAGAGATATTGTGTCAAGGAACTGATCATTTAGACCAAATTGTTATGCAGTTGGATTTGGTAGGACAAAGCTCTGCTGTTTGTGAGACCCCTAAATAAATCTGAGCAATGACGAGAGCTCTGCTCAGAGAGCTAATAACCCACTGATAAACACATAAATGAACATTAAACCTGCAGTAATGTGAAACAACACATCCGGAGACAGAGAATCTTGGTTGAATTGTCACTATGAAGCTTCCTTTATAATTGCCACATGATAATGTTTAACAGCAATGTCATGCTTCACATATTTCAATCTGTTCCCAGTGCCAGTTTTTGCACTGCCAAACCGGAGATGCTTTCTGACTGGACAGGGAAGTCGTAATTTCCCAAGTGATAACAATTTTTCTGACTGAATGTGAGTCTTACCCATACACAAGCTATCTTAGATGGCACTTTATTTCCGAAGCCTGTTACTCTTAAATAAACTGTCATTTACTTTTGCTTTGCTAAATATGTCACCACGCTCTGTCACCGTCTCTAATCAGTCCAGCAGCTCTCAGTTTTAGTCACATAACCGCTGCCACTGTGTCAGCTCAGGGTGACGAGTCAATTCCAGAGTTCGCTGCCGCTGTGCCTCTTAGTGAAACCACATTAGAGAAACACAGTGACCACCGAGTCTATAAAAGGAGCAGCCCGTTGCAGAGGAAGAACCACAAAACTCCGTCTTCACCCCGTTTTCAGCGCAGGGACGACTAAAATACAAGCGCTCATAAAATACGTATGGCACTATTTCTGGGAGACAGCACGTTTATACCAAAGGGAGCCATGGGGCCTATTGGGGCATGCCTAAAACTGGTTTACAGACTCGCAGTTACAATGTGATGACTTGTTTTATGAGTGAGAGAGAATGTGAACCCTGTCTGTACGTACAGTATATAGTACATGGACAGAGGCAGGAAGATCGAGCCAGCACGCCACAGTACGGGGAGAGGCCACATCCTTCCTGGCTCTCGCTATATCTCTGTCCACCATACCGTACAGCTGAATTATACTTCCACTCGAGTGACTCTGTGGGAGTAGCCACAGAGCATTAATGCATATAGCACAATCCACACATCAGGCGACTGCAAGGATGACGGCTCTAAAAGTTGCTTTAGTGGAACAAGAACTAACAACATAATGAACAGCATCAAAAATCAGCAGTGGAGGAAATAATCACACATGTTAACAGAGTGAAAAGTAGCAAAATCATGAAAGAAAAATACAATATAACATGCTGAAGCTGCATTTAAATACAGGAATTATTGCCTTGTGGTTGCATGACTTGACTCCGTGCACCAGTACACGCTGAATTCTAAAATATGGATTCCTCACACGCACTTTTTCAAGGCTAATGGAGAATCTGTACGATCACAGCAGTTTCAGGGTGAACATCTAAAATTAATGTCCCCAACTGACCAAATGTAAAATATGTTACACAGCTACGGTGTTGAGTAATGACCAGAAGAGTTTTTGCAGAATATTATGATGTCACAGTGAAGTTGACCTTTGACCTTTTTATCAATATAAAACATCACTACTTCCACATTATTATGTCCTGCTAGATATTTGTGTGAAATGCTGTCATAATTAGCGTATGAATTCTTGCGGCAAAATTGTATTTTGTGAGGTCGCGGTGACCATTAAACTGTAAATATACACTTATTCTGAATACGATACCCACGGTTTGATACTTGATAGAAAAATTTATTTTTATCAGTGTGTCACAAGCTCCTCTTGTATGTAAAATCTTAATCAGCAGGTAAGGAGAGATGATAGATGTGGAGTTGTAAAAAAATTCCATCCATCCATTGTCTATACCGCTTATCCGTCAGGGTCGTGGGGGAGCTGGAGCCTATCCCAGCTAACTACGGGTGAGAGGCAGGGTACACCCTGGACTGGTCGCCAGTCAATCGCAGGGCCAACACACAGACAACCACACACTCTCACACTCACACCTAGGGGCAATGCAGAGTAGCCAATTAACCTAATGTGCATGTTTTTGGTATTGTGGGAGGAATCCGGAGTACCCGGAGAAAACCCACGCAGGCACAGGGAGAACATGCAAACTCCACATAGAAGGGCCCAGACCGGGATTAGAACCTGGAACCCTCTTGCTATGAGGCGACAGTGCTAACCACTGCACCACCGTACCACCCGTTGTAAAAAAAATTCTCTCCGAAATTTTGTGAAGTTAAATAAAATGGAAATGGAAAATATAAATAAAATATATTCTATTTATTAATAAATAATAAAATATATTCTATCTATTTATTCTATTTATTCTATATATTCTATTTATAATAAAATATATATTCATAAAATTCTCTCCGAAATTTTATGAAGTTAAATAAAATGGAAATGGAAAATGCTCAAGTAAAGCGCAATAAGAATGTCAGAGTTGTACTTAAGTGCAGTATCTGAGTAATTATAATCACAACCAAAAAGACTCTTCAATAAGGACGGCTTTTAATTAAGGTCAATGTGATTAGGACAAATCTGTGTCTTCCAGCATGTCACATCAGTTACTACCATTTATTCACTCCATATCAAACCGTTATTGCACATGTTAGCGGGTCAATCAGGATTCACGTGTTCCCACTCATTCAGGATGTTAGAGTTAAAATGCTCATCAGGAAACATGTGTGTTTGTGTGTGCCGGTGCATCAAAGTGGATCCTTGCTGACTTATGCTTCCCTTAAAGCACATTTATGCATGTGCGTTTGTCCATGTTCCTGCATGTGTGCTCACCCCCGCAGCCCTCGAGCAGTAGAGAGAATGTCAAGAGGCTGTGGAGGCAGCAGGGTGGGGTGGGGATGTGACTCGGTGTGGACGGTGATGAGACAGGACAGCTTTACAGCAGTGGGGCACGCTGCAGCGTCGGACACGGACTGCATTTGAATATTGCATTAAAGCACTGGAGCTTTCTCCTCCTACCCACAAGGCTCTGTGGAGCTCTAGCCCAGTCCCAAATCCTCATTCTGGGGGAAGTGACAGAGCTTCAGCCTCAGCTGACCTGATAACGCTGGAGCTGATGGACCAGACTCTTCCCCAGTATGTTTTACAAAGAATTTCCTATGGTGGAGCGTGAGCCGCAGTTTGCTGGCGTGTGCCTGTCTGTCGGTCGGTCTGCCCGTGTAAATGTGATGACATGCTAGGTAGGTGCTGCTGTGACGAGCAGGGAAACTGAGCTCCTGTTTCATTCAGCCTAAGTAGTGGCTGACCACAGAGTTTCATTCTGGACTAAACCCAAAACCACAAAGTCCCGTGTGTGTGTGGAGTGGAGGAGGGTGGGAACACAAGCCGGGCTGAACTCAGCAGGACTGCAGAGTAGTGATAAGGATCTGCATATCAAAATCAGGAAGATGTTAAGAATTCCTGAGGAAAACAACATAAGTACATGATATTCAGACACAGAAACGAGTGAATGTGGCCAGAATAAAGATTCCAGACTAGCTACAAGAAGACTACATCTTATAGCTAATAATTCTAACACAGGAAAAGAGTCCACCACCAGAGAGATGCTGAAGGCACATCTGGCAGCTCAGCTCAACATGATGTAACTACACGAAAAAAAGACCCTAAAACAAGAGCACAAAGCCCAAAGTACAGCAGATTTAACTGTTAACCACAGCAGGGATTGTAAAGTGCAACCCTCACATACGGTACAGCTTTTTAAAACAACATTGTGTCGAGTGTTCATTTGAGTCACAGCCGCTCACAATGCCCCCCCCCCTGAAAGCCAGA
Organism: Scatophagus argus; assembly: GCF_020382885.2. Classification (NCBI taxonomy): domain Eukaryota; kingdom Metazoa; phylum Chordata; class Actinopteri; family Scatophagidae; genus Scatophagus; species Scatophagus argus. Next base: position 20,378,566 of record NC_058501.1, read on the forward strand.
CATGTTGGCAACCAGGGGAAACAATACAATAGACAAACACTTCTCTGTAATCAGTCCTGCCCACTGATGGATTCCAAATGAAGATGTCATCCACAACACAAGGCTGCGAGCGAAACAATAATGCTGAAGTCAAAGTCTGGTGCAAAACAGAGGACATATTAGCCTAAGAGGCAGGAGAAACAGGCTTGTGACTGGTGTTCTGCTCCCGAATCAGTCTGGACAAGAAAAGTAGATGATTAACAACCTGTTACCTGAACAGCCACAGTCAAGGTGCCTTTGTGCAGTATTTAACCCCAAAGTGCATGTAAAAGTTGTTTGACAAAGGAAAGCAGTTATTTGGAGTTAAGTAAGATCTTTCGAACGAGGAAAAGGGGTCATCCAGATGTATCCAATCTCTGCTGGAGCAACACAGGAACCTTTCTCTTGTCTTGACCGCACCGTCTATGTCTCATACAAGAAGATACGCTCACAAGGCCTGTTCTGAATAGACCATTGTCTTCAGTCTGTGGTGAACAGCAAAAAACAACAACAAGGGAAGATGACAGAAAACAAATAACAATTGTATTGTTTTTGAAAGGGGAGAAAAAAGTGTGCGATTGTTGAGTTTCTCCACGTCAGCGATCATAAGGAAAAAGGGGGCAGAGAAACAAAGACACATGTCATGGCGTTCGTTTAGAACTTGAACCGCGGTAACACTGAGGAGAGAGAGGGGACTGTGTGATGTGGTTGTGGGCATGTGTGTGTTCTCGGGTGGGTGGAGTGGGGACATGTGTGTTAACTTCAGCTTCATGTGTCTGCATGTGTTTTCACATATGTTGTGATCCGGGCTGTGAAAGACAAACAAAAAACAAAAAGCAATTAAGTATTTTAATGGGCCTGTGCTTGCGTCACTCAATTGAGACACTGACAGAGACAATAAAATGTATGCATGACTGTATCTCATGTCTCTGTGACCCAAAAGCTCAGCCAATCCCCATTCCGACATGAGTGCAGACTGAAGATAGCATGCGTTCGCTGAGCTCTGCTACCATACAAGCTCTCCGCACAATAATTTATTTATAGGGACTAACTAAGGGTCAAGCCCTTTGGCTAACATAGCAGCGCATTGTACAAACATGCTCTATACAGCACTTAAATATAACATATGTAGCCGTGTGGGAGGAAAGGAAACCTTTCAGCTTACAAGGTTTTCCAGAACTATCTACAAACTGGAATCACCAAGTTGTCTTGTGCTTGCAAAACTCAGAATTGTTGCAGTAATAGTAAATGAAAAATTGCAGTTGTTTAAATATAGTGAATATTCCTGGATTTTACTTTTCAGTAAAATCCAGGATCTCTTGTAACCCAGTCTTCACTTGGCTATCTGAATAACTTTGCTGAGTAAAACCTACATACTCCTTTAAATCTCCAGCAAGGACTCATTCACTCAGAAAAGTTATAATTCAGTAACTCTGCTTCAGGCTCCAGCTGTGTGTTAGTCCTACACGTGAACTCTGGGAAAATGTTAATTTTGACCTGCTGTATTCAGTGATGAACAAGTTTTCCATTGAACCTTCCAGAGTTTATTTGAGGACAGCTGAAATTCTTGGGTCACTGATTCTCTGTAACTCAGTCTGCGTACGCGACACGAGCCTCAGTCTATCACCGCCATCAGATGCAAAATTATTCATCATGACTTTAGGAGCGACTACAGTATGTAAGTTTTTCAATGTCATCCTCTTTGACCTAAAGTGCACAGCAATGGCACTCAAAATTATGGATACAACACGCTACATATTTCCATTTAGTAACCTGCCTACCTGACTATTTTTATTATTGGTAATTCAGATAGGAATGTGACTATTTTCACTATACTTTTATTACTGCATCATCAAAATTGCTATGACTTTTTTTTTTTAAACCAAGTGGCACATTCATACATATTTGCACACAAACCGAAAGTAATTCAATCACAGACATTCAGTCACTTTCAGTTTTAGAATCGTACTGAATCTCATCATGACACTTTTTGATTGGTGTCACAATGTCTTATTAATTGCCTTAATGATCAATGATTTGACTATCAAACGATCGGATGAATTACGGGAATGTCAAAAACTGCACTTTTGACCCAGACTGTGCTGCAGACTTTGCTTGCATCTTCCATCAGCAGCAATTTATTTTTTCTTAATTCTTCTTTATTCCTCTTGAAAGTAAAATTACCCAAAGCAACACAACTTTTTCTGTTATTCTGTAAACATTTTTGAGAAAGTGTCCACGTTGTTTGAACAAAACCACAGAAACTGAAAGCGAACAATCGACCAGGAGTTCTGTGTTTATGTCTATAAATGGTCATAGCATGTTTCGGTCATGTAAAAGGCAGATTTAAACATGTAGTGTGAATTAAGGCGACGTACAAGAGTCATAAAAACATGCAGCTTTCAAGACACGCATCTCAAAAGTTTAGAGGGCAGCAGGTTATGCAAACATGGGCGTGAACAGATCAACCTCTTCAGGATGAAGATCAGTCCAAGTATGAGTCCAAGACAGACAAAGAGTGGGTGTAGCAGGTTGAATACTCCTGGAATTCATCTAAAGCCACAGTGTACCAAGCTATCTACACTGACCTAGTAGTAACAGAAAGAGCAACATGGGACTTTCTCCCTTCACATGGTCAGACTCTATCAGAAGAGTTATGAGTCATCAGCTCACAGTTTACTGATGCCTGACAGTCCTGCTCACATCAGCCCACAAGGGTCTGTCAGTTAGCGGCACTTCATCATTCAGCTTTATCAGTCCCATTAGCACTAACCTGCAAACACTGACTCACTTGGCCAAGTAAAGGGTGCAGGTACAAAGAGGAGAGCGCACACTGGCAAGATCACATACCAACACACCATCTGAACAATCTGCATACAGATAGATAGATAGATAGATAGATAGATAGATAGATAGATAGATAGATAGATAGATAGATAGATAGATACTTTATTGATCCCAAAGGAAATTCAAGTCTCATGTCAAGTACTCATGCATATGTCAAGGAAAACTCCAGAGACTGAAGGAAGAGGCGAGCCAGCACAAACATTTCCTTTCCACTCCTCTTCTTATCTCCTTTCTTCCCTTCTTCTCTCTCACGTGTTTTCTTTTATTTTTTATTTTTTTCCCCTGGATCTTTCCAACTTCTGCTGACACAGCTACAAGTCAGTCAGGTTGTTCTCCCATTCTGAGGACCTTCATCTGTATGTGGGTGTGTGTTTGTCCAAGCGATAGAAGCCGATGAGGCAGGGTTAGTTAGAGACAGAAAAATTCCTCTCGATGGTGAAGGGGATTCAGTCTGCCATTCGCTGCCATTCAAAGGTCATTTTACTCTCCGAAGTCACTAATCACATGACGTGTCTTATCAGCATTTGTGAAACAAATTTCCATGGGCTTTTCCAATGTGATAGACTTGGAATAGCTTTCTAAATCAAGGAAATGTTTTCCACTGATTCATAGGTATTGTTCAGTCTCAGGTTATTGTCCTTCTACCAAAATATCAGGTCCAGAGAATCAAAAGAAAACAAACTAAAGTTAACAAGGAAGTGAAGCAATAACAAAACTGCATTATTTTCCACATCCATGAATCACCAGAGTTTCAATAGAAATTCCTCTCTTTCACATGCCTTCTCCGAATTCTGATTGCTGCAAGAAGTCACGGCCTACAGTAAGTATGTCTCACATCCATGTCCGTCTCTGTCGAACGGGATTATGAATTCTTGGACTTTTTCGAGCTGGATCTACGTTCTCTGGGCAGTCAGTTTAAAACCTGAGGTAAATTTCCACTCACTGTGTCGACAAGTGGGAGGATTAAGGTGTCGAGTGGGTAAATAAACCCTGATACCTGATAGATGTCGAGGACTTTGTGTTTGTGTGTGTGTGTGTTCTGGTTTTTGTCACTCACTGATACGGGTCTGTCTCTTCATGGGAGCAACAAGATGAAACCAGAGAGCGCCTCTGTTTCCTGTTTATAGCGTCTTCGTTGTTAATGCTTTGTCCCTGGAGACAACACAGACGCCGCTAGCTGATAAAATAAGTAGAAGGGTTAAGAATAACAAGAGGACAAACAGATTTTAAGTTAAAGAGGTGTTTTTTGCCTTCTCTAATCTCTTATTAGTGATATCAGGGCTGTAATCTTGTATTACCTGTAAAGATGGTGCTACTGGCCTACTGGTAACTTTTACTGTGTAGAGTGTGTGTGTGTGTGTGTTTTAGCTTTAGAGCATGTGTTTCTTTTCACCTTACAGCACAACAAGTCAGAGCGGTGATGTGATACAGAAAACCAGTGAAATATGACCCAGCAAAACAACACACGTAACCTGTTGTTCGTGAAGTTTGACAAAAAAAATATACACATATACAATAAAATACACACTTTACTTCCACTATTACACAAAGGCAGTCATGTTTCATAGTTTGAGCAGGAACAGATACATATGCAACAAGAAAAAGAGGATCCTCTGTGACTCATAACACAACAAGAGCTGGTTCAGACAAAGGAAGAGACACTGACCAAAGCAGACTGGTGACCTTTGAAAACAGCCTGTCACTGGGAGGTCTGAGGCAAAAGGCAGAGATGCAGGTCAAGCTTCATTTGACATTGTTTTGAGGGCATAAAGGTCTCAGGTCTCCAGCGAGGCCTAACCTGAACTGTCTGGCCCTTGAGACCCTCTGAAAGATGTTTTATTTATGAGCAGTACAGGCTGCTGGGAAAAAGTTGATACTTGAACCTCATATTCTTTGTGCACAAGTCCAAGTGGGAATCAAGTTATTAGTCAAAGAATCAATTCAACTCCGGGAAACACTAATCCGTGTACATCTACAACCAAATGTGTTAAGTTCGGATGTTCCAACAACTGAAAATTACTCTTCTCCAAAGATGGACATTGGGTTTAACTTGTTTGTAGCCCTGGCCATTAGACTCTACAACACATCTCTAGGTGTTCAGGGGTCACGATCCCAGCGACAGTCTGTGTCTGAGTCACATCTGGCATAAAATATGAGGACAGTTATTCCACTATGCACCTTATTTTATATGTTTTGCACAATTAACCGCACTTTATAACTCATTTTTGTAGTTGTACTGTAGTTGTTAATCTCTTGTTTTAATACACACAGTCAACTGGTCGACCTGCTTTCCTTGCACTTTACTATACCACGTAGCATATGTTAGTTTACTTAGTATATATTTAGTCTATTTAGTTTATATCCTACTAACAGGCCTTGTTTGTTTTACTTTTTGACTAACCTACACTGCTGTAATGTGCTACTGAATGCTTGAATTTCCCTTGGGATCAATAAAATATCTATCTATCTATCTATCTTAGACAGAGATTTGCAAAGGAGCCGACTCACATGCCTCCGGAATCTCAACAAAGCATTGTGTGGAGTTGAACTAGTTGTACACACAAGCATGAAAGAAGTAGCCACTTAAAAGTCCCTGAACGACCCCTGTGTATGTTTGTGCAGTCCAGAGAAGCAAGTTTAAGCCCTGACTCATGTGGGCGATGTGCCCTGTGGAGTCAGTTTATTGTAACTGGTAGTTTAATGGTTACTGTAAGTTTATTTTTTTCCTAAACACAAATAGGTGGATATAAATATATAAATATATGTATATATGTTAAAAAAAATTATAATTTCTGTTTTTAAAGTTAGTTGAGCAACCCTACAATCTTACTCCTAGGAACTGCAGAAGAAGATTCCTGACCTGGAATTACAACACCAGGCTACACAATTAAGCCGCTGGTCAAGCTAAGTGTTTTGTGGATTTACCACTGGCCTAAAACATGGTCAAACTTCCACTTTATTGTCAACAACTCTGAACTGGGCAATGGTCCCCGTAATGGTCACATAAAGGGTGTCAGTGTGTCAGACCGTGGCGTCAAAAGCAGTTGTGTCCAGTCTAACGAAGGCTACTTGATTTAATGGCCATGTGACATTAGGCATGGGAGTACCCTGAGGTTATCCATGGCTGGAGCCAGACTCTGCGTCTGCCAATCTGGCCCTGTCTCACCCCTTTATGCTCACACTGTGGGTCAGTCTTCTCTACGTACCCCTCAGGGAAGCTTGGACTGGTCCACAAACTGCTGATTAGGGGGTACTAAAGCTTCCTGCAAGAGCTCTAGCAGATCAAAGAGTGGAGGATGGTGGGCAACTTGATCCAAGGACCCAGGCTAATCAAAGTTAAATTCAGGATTAGCTTCCAAGTTTCACCATGGGCCAGTAGCTGTAGACAATGTGTTCTTGATTAAGGCTGATGGCACTGGGAAAATCCATTCTCTTTGAAACTACACAGGCTTGAAAACTAAGACCACCTCTGTGACCGACAGACTGCTAGCATCAGGGCGACGTTTGCCAAAAAGCAGAATCAAAGATCTGCAAGGGGCTCTTAAATGGCTGTGCACAGCACTGGCAAATGTCCTATGGGACACGTTATGAAAAGCTCTTCTTGCCATATCCACATTTTTGTGCTAAACAAGTTAACATGAAACATTTGTTTGGGTGGGGACACATCTTTCAAGCAACTGTAAGTTTGTTTCCCCGAGGCCACAAACTCATTAGAGACAAACATTGTCCCAGTAGAATTAACATCATATAAAGCTGTAAATTAAGACAGCATGTTTGATAAATGGCATTTCAAACCAAGCCGTTCCATACCAAAGAGCAGGGCATTTGTAGCCTTGACTTTGAACCATGACTTGTGGTTTCATGGTCATTTGGACACTGGTTGAATTACACCTCACATTTTAGCATGGATGCTGGTTCCTTGTTACTGTCCTTGTAAAAAAGGCAACAAACACTTTGTCACCTGGGTGCGAAGCCTGACAGCAAGTTGCTGCACTGGAGAACCATTTGGTGAACACATGACTGATCCGAACAGTTGCAAGCCCCCATTAATTAGAATCTGATCTATGTTTAATTATACCACATGTTTCAAATTAGATCATAATGCTTTCTTGCTGTCTTCAGTACAAAGCACAATTTTAGCATTTTAATGTGCAGAGTTCTGCTCCAAATTACATGTTAAACTTTAATTCAACTGCATGAAAGATCTGCTCGTGTGAGCCTAATCAGGGACAAACAAGATGAGCGAACTGCGCCACGTCACCACGCCTCACGTCCCAACAAGATACGTCCACTTAGTCTTGTGTTTTGGGACAAGATAGGTGTTGACAAGGATCAGTTTATTCACATCCGACCACCCTGCAGTTCAAAAAGCTGCCTCATAAGGTAAATGTGAACCTATGCATGTCTCCGCAGGCTGAGATCCCTTCATGGTAAAAGCTCTGTGTCTCGTGTTGAGGGACAAGCACAAAGGAGGGCTGAACTTCCATCCCTGAGGGGACAATAGGGCCTGTCACAGGGCCACTTACCCTGCTCAACACCTCTGCCACAGGACAGGTGAAGAGACTTCTGTCTTCCTGTAGCCGATGAGGATAAATCAGAGAGAGCTATCAGACCACAGAGAGATGGACAACATCCTCTTTCGGTCCACTTCCATCCGAGGGTGAATTACAACAGGAAAAGCTGCTGGAGCATGACTCTCCTGAGCTTGGGCTTTGTCTAGCTTGTCTGCTAACTTTGGGAATTAGGCTCAGTCTGCAAGCCATCTCTCCTAGATGACCCTAATGCTCATTACCCACCATACAGGAGCCATACATCAACGGGCAACCAGAGTACATGTGGAAAGCATTTTAATTTCACCTGGTCCCTCTGCACCCTGTAGGGATACAGTTGAGGCGGAAGTGGGCCTGTTTAGAATGTTGAGCGCTTTATAATGGTGGCAATTGGTGGGGTGGATGTGGAAGAGGCCCAGGTTTATAGCTTTTATAGGTCTGCTATGTCTTGAAAGGCAGGGTTGTACGTTTTGCAGACTGAGCCTGGATCAGAATCCACTTTTGTTCTGTTCCACCTGCCTCACAGTTTCTTCTGGAGCTGTGATCAAGACCTTTGAAGTCTTTTACTTCTTCCAGTAAGCGCCGACTGTGTGGATTCATCCCCCATCTCAGGGCTCAGTATTTCAATGGCAAAAGTAGCAAAGAAATACCCAGACAATCTTTTTGGAGCTCTGTCCAAAAGTCTACATTCTGCAAAAGGATGAGATATGAAATGAAAGTGATATATTACAGTGGAAAAATGTGAGATGAGAAAATATGGCATGATAACTTGAATGCATTCAAAATACACCAGTAATTTCCTCTTCTATGAAAATCAGTGTCTGTGGTTAAAAATTTAAAATTTTCCCTGAACATTTTGATATTTCTGGTCTCATAGAGGGTGTTGTTCAGTCTGTGAAGTCCTTTGAGGCATTTTGTTGTTAATTTCTTTCATATTGTTGACATATTTATAATGTTTCACGTTCTAATCTGTGTTCTGTTTCTTGTGGCCAATTTCTCCAAGGTAAAAATAGAGGTTTAAATAAATTTAAGCTCACCATAGACGCTTTTGTTTGTGAAGAATAAAACTACAAAAACCTTTCACAGCCACCTTTCAAGTCTACACAGGTGTTTGATTTTGTGTGCAGTATCAGGTCTTTAACAAGACAACACAGAATAATCCAAATCACAACGCTGTCATTTTTGTCTTGTTCCAACAAACGGCCCAAATTTTGCAGTGTTCAATATTATTGCAGGTGCCATCTAGACATGACAACCTCTGCAGCCATCGAGCAGACAGACACTGACCCACACACAAGAACTAATCCCCAACTTTCCAGTGTTTGTTTTCATAGAAACCGTGAATGTGTTGGTTTGGGTTGTTTATGTGGAGACCGACTGGCTGACTGACCTCTAAGTCTGTCTGCTGTGTGCGTTTCATAATACCCGTTCCTCCTCTGGCGAGGCCCTTCAACGCCTGGAATTGTTTCGGCGCAGGAAAGATGTTCTGCCAAAGGCTGTGAACCCTTGAGCCAAGATCAAATACCCGGGGAATGTCTCCCTATGACTGAAATGAGCAGCTTTCCTCTGCACTCAAACAAATATTGATCTTTAATATTAGGAAATATTACACACTGCATTCCAGCCATTCTTACTGTACACTTCGTATTCCCTTCTTCAGCAAACAATGAGAGCTGTGAGCCGTCCGGAGACATGTCAGCAGATGGCTCCCATCCACAGCACAGCACTTCACACCTCGCTAGGACCTGGCTACAACCCCGGCAGAGCTGTGGCACATTGCAGCTAAAACAAAACAATGCTTCATGTATGTGTAAACAACTGTGGTGCTGGGTCAACAGTTCTGACATATTTAGGAATTTGTGAACATCTTCCTGGCTTTTTTTTTTTTGTTGTTGTTGTTTCTTTTTCCGTCAAGACTGAGAGCACTAAAACAAAACAATGTAGGGGCATGTTATTCCTCCACCAGATGTAAACTGCAAACAAAAGGGCGTCGTAACTGACCGGAGTGTGGTGGGGAGAGGGGCAAAGGTCAGCACAAAGGGTAAAATAAACAGAAGAGATCACATCAACATGAGCATGTTTCCATTAACCAATTTAATGCCCGCTACACTCATGTAGAGATGAGAAAAGGAAATGATCACGCCGAGAGATCTTGCAGTGGATAAAATCTTCTGGATGGACCCGTTGCAGAGACAGATGACATTGCGTCAAAAGGTTCTGGCCACCTGATGAATTTCCATCCAACAATCACTTTCCTTTTAGTTCTGTTTTGGTCTCCTCAGGGAAATATTTGGCTCTTTAGCTGTCAAATCCTCCTCTGTGTTCACCAGCGAGTTGCTAACTGTCTGACTGCCATTTGGCATTGGGCATGTGGGCTTTTACTGTTTGTTTTTATGGAGAAGCAAAATGGTAAAGTTGTAGGCTATTAGTCAGCTGAAAGATGCTAAAGCTCTTGGTTTCATCTGTGAGTTCACCACATTACACATGATCATCTGATCTATTGTTAATTTGAAAATGAAAGCGTGGCTTTAAATATATAATATATAACATATTAAAATGTATTAAAATGTCTAAAATTGACTAGACCCGTGTCATATATTTTGTTAAGTTGTGTACTTAAATTATTCTGAATGTTTCCGTGCTCAAACTCAGAGAAATCCACAGTTTTAGTCAAGGTAACCATGCGTTTCATTTGGTTTCCTGGTTGCTATAACTTCCAGGCGAGAGTCAGAGAGTTAGAAAGCAAGTCAATGTGACAAAAAGTAACGTGAACAAATTTTAAAACAATACTTTGTCAATGAGCAGACAGCAGCAGAAATGACTAGCTTCCATTTAACCAGGTGTTTTAATAGCCAAAACCTGACAAAATGTGTCAGATCCACCAAACCTTCTCCTCCCTTTGACTTCACAAATGGCTCTCACATCCTGGAAAGAAACTTTGCCAGTAAATCTAATCCTGGCAACAGTTACATCAACTCTAAAAGCAAGAGAAACAAGACAGATATTAGCAGGAAGGGCCAAGCGCAATATCCTGACAAGAAAAATCTGTGCCTGTGAGAAACAATGATGCATGCATCCAGGAAAAAAGCCATCAAAAAACCCCTCCACAACCCTCCTCTCTTCACTCTGTTCCAACCCGAGAAGCATTTTTCATTCCAAGACAAATGGCCTTCATCATGTTTGTGTGATACCACAGCAGGTTAAGATGCCTCAGGCCCCTTACTGTTGAACTTAACATACAGAAGATTACCTCTGTGCCCCCAAATAGCCACCACATGGTTCACAAGGCCATCATCAGCTACAGAGATGCCAGCAAATGGTCCAAGATGGGCCGAGGCAGGAAGCTGGCCACGATATGGCTTCCTCCCTTTGAAGTGTCATTAATTCTCAAGCTTGTGTGTGTGTGTGTGTGTGTATGCATGCGCGTGAATGCTCTCGTACTTCTAATTTTGTGAGGACCAATTTGAGTTTTAGCTCTTGAGAGTGAGGACATCTTGACTAGTCACCATTATTTACTGTCAAATCTCAAGAAAAGATCAAATCTAACAATGCATCAGGCCATCTTTTGATACTTTCTGAATTTCCTGCAGATGAGCTACTTTGTGCTGCGATTTGAGTCTTCATTTTATCGGTACCCGGTGGCATACAGAATTGCACTGTGAAAGCGAGGATTATAGGGAATGACCATAAACTGTGATGCCGTCATTATTCTATAGGTGTTACTGATATTTACTTCAAAATGATAAGATTGAGCAAAAAAACCTGTCTGTTGCCAGTTTTACTCTCATGTGAAAAATTATTATTTTAGGTATCATGGAAAGACAAGTACACAAACACTCAGATACTTCTATTACATCTCTGATTTTTTGTGAGTATCCAGTTTCTACTTTTTATATAACTCATACAGACAGGATTTTTGTGGAGAGACCTTCATTCCTGTCCCTGAGGAAACTGGTTCTGAGAAGGCTTACATCAGAAGGCTGAAGGATTTCAGTAAGAAGATGTAAAAAGTATTAAAATGTGTTGCAGTAAATACTTCAGGAGGGTCATTTAATTCTTTTGCTTAATACCATATGCCATAAACTACTTTTGTGCATCACATTGCAAAGATTTACAAAATATGATCCTTAAATGTAATGTAAGAATAAAAGCCCAAGTCAGGTCGAAGCCTATGCCTATGCCCCACCTTATCAAGTTATTATTATTTTTATCATGGCTGAGCCTTGAAAATATTGCTTTCTTAAACCTGTGTGCAATATGAATAAGTTTGGTTTTTCTCATTAGTGCAACGTTTTGCCATATTCTGACACCTTCCATTTCGAAATCTAATCTTTAACTCCAAAGCATAGAGATTACCGCTCATCAAATAGACTTGTGGAGGTGGTCGGGGTTAAAATGCAATGTAATGATAGGAAGAAAAAACAGTCTAGAGACTTCGTTTATTGAGACACTGGAGAACGTGGCTGCATTCCCCGTCACTGTAAATTCAAATACCATTGAAAAAACTTTAATTGTATTAGAAATGGATTGAAATGATCTCACTGTAGATCATGCTGGAGCTCTCTCGGCAACCATGAGTCTGAACCCTCCTCCTGGACCCTGGATGTAACCCTGTTGTCTCCCTCGCCCTCTCAGTACGTGATCTTTCACAGCTTTTACAGGATTATCGCCCTGAGTTAACAGGGTCTTTAACAGCTGACTGGCACCAGGAGTCGTGCTAGGAATTAGCCACCTGCTACATCGGCCATCCACAAGAACACAGCGGCAGAGAGATAACTCTGCACAGGAAGCGTCCTCCTGAGGGCAAATATGGCGTCAAACAAGGTTGAGGTTGCTCAGCACCTCGCACACAGCGCTCAGCAGGAAGCGTGGCTTCCTTGAGTCGTGGCTGTGAGGGCAGAGGTCAGGGAATGGGGATCAGCAGATCGCGTTACCGCACCCAGATGTGACGGAGGACGGCCGTGGCTCCAGTCTGGAGGTGCCCCAAATGCAGCGTGACCGCCTGCAGAAACAGGAACTTCTATTTTGAGAAATGCCATTCCTCTATAAAACGGAGTGTATTGATCGCTGTTTTAAAACCTCTATTCTTCCAAAGCTTTGCTGGGCCTGGATGCTATTTTTAACCTTCACATTTGCACACTTTACTAACATTTCCTGTGAGCTACAGAGCTGCTGCACAGGAACAGTTTAAGTTAAGTGTGAAATGTTCCTCAGGGGCACCACAGAAGAAGAAGTAGGAAATGAGTGTGTGTGTTTGTGTGTGTGTGTGTGTGTGTGTATGCTTTATGTATGGATCATGTGAACCTTAGCCTGACTCTGTTTTGGAGTGTGTTTATATTCTCTGTAAAATATTTCCAGTGGCTCTGTGTGTGCTGTGCTTCCTCGCTCGCCTGTCAAGAGTGATGAGCTTGGGAATGAGAAACAGGTGTGTGTGAAATGCGTGGATCACTCCTTTATCCCCCCCCACACACACACACACACACACAACCCAACCTCTCTAAGCCAGTGTTTTATGACAAAGCAGATGAAGGGAGTGTGAGCAGAGAAAACACAAGAGGGAGGATGATTCCTAACAACCAGAGACACATCCATCCATCCATCCATTTTCTACACTGCTTATCCGTCAGGGTCGCCGGGGGGCTGGAGCCTATCCCAGCTGACTACGGGCGAGAGGCAGGGTTCACCCTGGACTGGTCACCAGCCAATTGCAGGGCTGACACACAAAGACAGACAACCACACACTCTCACACTCACACCTAGGGGCAATGCAGAGTAGCCAATTAACCTAATGCGCATGTTTTTGGGATTGTGGGAGGAAGCCGGAGTACCTGGAGAAAACCCACGCAGGCACAGGGAGAACATGCAAACTCCACACACAAGGGCAGAATTTGAACCTGGAACCGTCTTACTATGAGGCAACAGCGCTAACCATTGCACCACCGTGCCGCCCACGAGCGACACATCGCTGCAAAATTTGCTGTTTATTTTGTGCTTTCAATCTGATGACAACAGCACGGTAACACTGGGGTGTTGCTCAGTGAGCAACTGCCCACAGCATCTTAAATATTAATTAAACTAAGTAATGGGAATGGACTGCAATGCCTGGATATATGAGGAACATCTTCTGACGTGGTCGTAATCTGACTACACCACATGTGCAGTGCGGGGTGTGACATCTAAAGCTGTTCAGGTCATGTGTGATATCTAGTAATTGTGAGGCTTTTAAAGCTTAAAAAAGGCTGCTTAGATAATGTGTGAAGTGCACTGTTAGGCTTCATTAATCAACAACGAGGAGAACAATAGGCTGCTGATTAAAACACACTCAATCAATCAGTCAAACACTGGATCAACATCAGATTAACAAGTTGCACAACCAATGGATGAAACTACTTTCAACTTTGTAAATGCTCAGTAGGCTTAGTAGCTAAACTACAACCTGATATAAGGTAAAATGAACAATATACGAGAAACAACGGGTTTGTTTGACGAGATCATTCTCAGCCATGTACGCTTTGGTGTATGACGACATCAACCGCGTGCACCAGCTGTAGGCCACTTTGTCCTGGGGCCAGTTTAAATGTTACCATGCTTACATGCTAGACTCATACATGCTGACCATAGTAAACCTGCTAAATGCTAGCTTGTTAGCATGTTACTGTGAGCTTGCTGATGCGTGACAAAGCTGCAACCATGACTGTGAACTTTTGGTCCTGTTTTTGTTTTGGGTGCAAGTAAACCTTCTGGCCAGCGCCTGCAGGCGGGCGTACTTCATAAAGAGTTTAGTGAGCTGTGAGTTAATGGATCGTGAATTACTTCAGGTGTCAATAAGAAGGCCTACTAGCCAAACATTGGAGAGGCCTTCCTGTTAAATCAAAGGCTGTAGCATTTATGGATTTTGTTTATTCACAACGTGGAAAGCCTAAAGTTATCTGCAATGAGACATTAGGTGGTGCCCTAACAGTATTAGTAATAAGAAACTTAAGCTGCATGTCATTTGATTTGATGAAAATAATAATATACTACTAATACTATAATCATGTTTAGGAATCTAAATGAGTTATTATTATTATTATTACTGTGTTATATCTGACACTGTATCCCCACCACCACCTATCCACAACCCCCCGTACCACTCGACTCAGCTCCCTGCAGGCTACACAGGAGTCAGTTTACACAGCCTTATACCTGCCCACCCCCCTCCGCTGTAGGGAGGTCTGGACTCCCTCTTTATCGCGCTGCTGCCGTGCAGCGGTCCGTCAGTGTGCCAGCAGTCAGCGCAGAGCGCAGAGCGCAGCGCCACGCTGGGAGAGCCCGTCTGTCACAGAGAGGATCTCCACACCTTTACAGGATTTGAAAGACGACACGAGTGGATAAACTTGAGCGAACGAGGTGAGCGAGCTGACTGTCATTCTTAACGGTTCCGTTTGTAGACGTGTGAGTCCAGACTGATTTATTTGGGGAAGTTTTCCGGGTGAATTCTGGTTTGAATTGACTCAACCGGTCAGTGATATTGCGTGATTATTTTGAACTTTTCCTGCGTTTGACTTACGTTATGAGGCAGCATGAGGGAAAGATCGCCGTAGTCTGATCGCGCATTAGCAGAAACTTGTGTGAATTGGACAGCTGGCATGATTTTTGTACAGCTTCACAAACAGCCTAAGCAGTCGTCTGTTGACCAGACCGTAATGCTGTGGTGGTGAGTGGGCTGTCTGTGGCACTTTACTGCTTGGTATAAAATCACTGTATAAATCTCTAACCCAACGAATAGTACGCGTCTGCCCTTTTGAAATTTACTGCAAGTTTACTTCAGTTTGTTTTCCTAAGCGTCATGCCTGAGATCTTTATGGTGTGTTTATGGACCATAAGACAAATTCTCCTTGGCAGCATGTCTGTCACGAATGTCAGTCTTTCTGTATCCTTAACAACAGACCAAGTTTATGGATCAACCTAAAACATTTTCTTTCATTTTTATTTACTTTTTTAAAAAGTCAACAAGTGCAGCAATTCATCATCTGTCATGTAAACCTATAGATGGACTCCCTGGTTTAAGTCGACCTTAAAGTGCAGTCATTAATCGCTGTATGGTATGGAGAGGGTGAGAGAGCTGACTGACCACTGTGCTCTGATTAAAGCAGATACAGCTGACCCGCGGCAGCAGGTTTGTACCATCTCAACTCTGCTCTAAACTAAATATTTACATCTGGATGAAATCAGGGGAATGGCTTAACGAGATTCTGGCTTCCAAACATCTAATCAGGGAAGAAACGTTTTGTGATCTTAAACTAAATCCAGCATTTTCCTACCAATCAGTTCTCTTGTGACAAATACGTGTCTCATTTTGTACTCAGGTGCAATTATAAAAATGAGAGTGTGCTCATTATAAAGCCCAAGAAAAGTGTTACCTGAGAACTTACAAAGGAACAAAAGTAAGTTGGGAACCTCAGGGGTCATTATGCAACACACCTACTCCAAAACTGAAAAGGCTTTAATGAGATGGCCTCAGGGTTGACTCCACCTTGACACACCTCTCCACCTCCCACCCCCTGCCCTCACTCTCTGCTGATATGTTTGAAGGCTCATGCATCCTGAGTTGATCATTGTGGGGTCAGGGGCATAAACAGTGTCGGAGCCAGACTAAACAGACCACACATGTCCTCTAAACACATACACCCAGAGATTCATAGGTGTGCATGTGTTGCTGTGGCCCGTGTCCAAAAGCAGGTTTAATTCATGCTTATCGATGCAGATGGTGAAACTAGCAGTTATGAGTCTTTTTCGTTGCTTTCCAGAGGGAGATTTTAGTTTAAAGTAGTTAAAAAAAGGCAAACTAAGTGACAAAGTGCTTCAAGATTTTTGAACACTATAAGGAAGTCCTGTCCATGCAGACTAAAAGATGAACTAATATAAGATAAACTACATGCTTTCGTCATAGATTGGGAGCAGTCACCCTCAGGGTACTTGTGGAAATGAACACAAGTCATTCATGACGTGTAATTAATTTGTAGGAGGTACATTCAGGCTCATCCTTACCTTTCAACTTTTGGAGTGCATCCCTGCCTGAGAGCTACAATGAGTCACAGCTCATAAACACCTCCAGCCAACATCAGTCCTTCATACTGCACATGTTTAAACGCAGCATACAAACATCTCCGACTGAATACCTACCTGCAAAATTACAGTGTGGAGCAGCAGTCGTAAACAGTCCCCCTCGTCTCCCCAGCTTCATGAGGCGGTGCGCTAATTTTCCAGCTGTAATACGGCTGCAACCGTGTTTGATGCTGATCCCAGCAGAGCAGACAAGAATACTTTCTCCCATTACAGAGCAGAGAGCCCAGAGGCAAACGAAGGCAGAGCTGCTCGCTGCAGTCTCCGTCTGGGGTGTTGACAGCAGGCCTGACATCATTAACATGACTAAATGCAATGTAATTTAGGTCTTCACCTTCCTGCTTGGCTCACGGCGTTAGCGGTGATATTGATGATGATGGAGCTGGTGGTGCAACACTTTAAAAAGCCTGCAGAGTCATGTTGACTTTCTGACTTCTAAAAAAACTTGCTCATAAATCCACTCACTGCACTGTAGCCGATAAACAGAATCATATCGTGGAGCTCTGCACGATCTGGCACAGGTCAAACAGTGGAACATAATATAGGATATAATAGTGCACCGGGATTTTTCTTCTCCGTCTTTGCGTTTGCTTGACACTATTTTTTGAGGCTCTACAAGTGTATAATCTGATTGGTTTGAGCCACATCAGAGCTGACTGTGGAGAACAAGCGGAAGCCGCAGGACATTTCTTGGTTTTAGTTCACAATGGGCCGCTCATGTGTTTCTTATCACTTAAAGTTCAGCCGTGCCGCAGCCACATTCAAGGCATGGTTTTGCTTTCCTGTGGAGCGCAGTCTTGGAAAACATCACATTTTAAGAGGGATGTCAAACATTTGTTCTGTCTAATTCCCGTTTTGTTGCATGGTTGCATGTAAAGACCCCTAAGTTATGGCGGGAAGCTTGAGTTTCTAATTAGAGGGGAAAATGCAGCCTGCTACTGACATCATCTTCCTCCTGGCACTGTTTGAAAGGTGTGGACTGTGTGTGTGTGTGGCTGAACAGCAGCTGGTTTTCAACATTGATAACAATGAGAGACTTCAAACATTCACAACAGTCAGGCTTATTATTTTGCTTTATTGCTCCTTGTCGCCTTGCTTTGGCCATTGTACCAGTGGTCTCTGGGAACTTCCTCCTCAACCATTTTCAGGAAGAACTTTTTTCAAAAAGAGGAAAAACTTGTCAAAAAGTCACAGCCTCTCAGTCGCATCCAGCAGCAAAACAACATATTCAGGCGGGCGGCCTGTGACATAGCAATACCCACTCTTATGAAGGATTACTGGGTGAAATGAGAAGTAAAACCTATCATCTGCGTGCTAAGCTAGTATTTCGTCTGCTTTGAAACACCAGAATGTAGGAATCATATTTACTGAAGTGATAATAACATACTTTTCAAAATGGGTATGACTACATAAGTAGCTTTTTCCAGCGAAACTCTTCCTCGTTGGCTTATCTCTTAAAGATTTATGATGCTGGAGAAATGCCTCTGAATGCGTTTCAGCTCGCTAGCAGAAATCAAAAATTTGCGCCAAATGTTTTTATCCAACTTTGGAACCACAACTGATGACAATCATTATCATTCCCAGAGACCTGAAGTCAGTTTCTGCACTTCCATCACTCCCATCTCCATAGGCTCATAACTCAATCCATAATTCAGTGTGGGCAACGAAATCAAGAAACATGATCTGACAGATCTCCATCTCCTGACAGTCCCCTGTGTGCGGGTGACAGCTGTGAGAGCAGCCCGTCCCTCTGCTGCTCTCACATCCCTGTAATTGTTCACAGTCCGACTGGGCGCCTCTGTAGCTCTGCCACATCCCATCACGCTCAGTCGTGCCGCGTTGCGTCCGCTCAACCATGAGGAAGACGACACGGGCCTGGACATTCCCTCCGTCACAGGAGGGGGAACCATCGATGGAGCTAACACAAACTCTTCCGGCTCCTCCAGATGTTTTCTGATTCTGACAGGAGCGAGGGAGAAGAGGTAGGGAGCAGGAGAGGAGGGACAAGAAGAGGGGTCTCTGTTTTGGAAGGGGGGGGGGGGTCTGTTTGTGGGAAAGCTGGTTGGTTGATCGGTAACAAGAGAGGACAGCTGACGGGTTCAGCGGAGGTTAACAGCTAAGCGTAGATGGCAGCGAAGTAAAAACAGAAGAGCTCAGTGAAGGGTCTTTGTGTGTGACACTTTTGTTGTACTCAGAGGGTTTTTGATGATGGTTTGTTTTAGGCAGGCTGCAAAAGATTAATATTTTAATTTTAAGGTCATGAAAACCTGAATCAGCTTCTTGCTATGAGCAATGGGATGAACATTTCTTTGCCAACGCTTCAGTTTCTTACATGAGAGATTTACATATTTTTGTTTTTTTTTCCCATCCTTGCTTTTTCCTCAGTGGTTTGAAATAGACAGAACACGCATCACACATTTCTGCTTCTACACGAGTCAGAACATCTGAACCAAACGATGGTTATTTGCATGTGTTTTCAGTCCTGTCAGTCAGATTTGATCAAACCTCACCTACACATTCCTGGTGAGGCAGAGAAGCTACTTTTGATTGTTAAACTCTTGATGAATGAAAGATCATACATCCAACAAGCAGTATATGAAGTATATAGTGTTAGCAGAGTGTTTTATTCCATCAGGCCCAAACAGCGTTCAACTATGCAGATAGCAAATCAATATTGACACATTTGAAGTGGTGGAAAGTGTGTAGTAACACAGGAGGGGGAGGGGTTGGCACTGTGGTCACAGATGACCCAGTGTTTGGGGACGCAGCACAGCTGGAGCAGCTTTAAGCCCTGACCAACCCCATATAAACCCTGTCACAAGTGCTCACAAGTTGGCGTTAACCTTTTATTAGCTAACGTGAGCAACATGTGTTTGTAGAATAATTCTGCAAATGTTGTGTGAAGAGCCTTCCTTTTGGCAGCCTGGTGTGCCTCTGTGAAAAGAGGCTGTGGTTACACAGATGTTACACCAATTTTTGTTTTGGTGTCTTCTTTTTAGCCTTTTGAGGAGTTCTGTGTTGAGTCCTGTGAGTTCTGCTCGCACCTGAGCCCTGCTATCCAAGCATTAAACATCACAGCTCCCCTCTGCAGATTTCCATTCACTTCATTCACTCTTCTCATTCTTACAACACAGAAGTAGTGGATTTTTAATGTATGTGTCTTCTGGTCATCACCGTACAACGGCTTACTACTGCTATGACTTTTTCATAGTCTTCTCAAATGCAGGTACTCAGGTGCACAATTTAACCGTGTTTTGAAATGTTAGTTGCTCTTTGCAAGTCTAACAGCCGCCATCCATCGAAGCTTCTTTTATCACTTTGTTGAAGCAGACATATGCCTGGCAGAGTGAAAAATGTGCCGACTTGGTGAAATAAAACATCTGGCAGCTGGCCAGACAGTGCTGTCTTTCAGAGCCTTCTCACCAGCTGAGAGCTTAATGAGGGTTCACAGTGTGGGAACAGGCCTTCATAATTCAAGACTCTGCTAGATTGAGGGATGTGCCCAGATTTCTGCCTTTGCATCGTAACAGCCTGAGGACAGGCTTTTTTGGGGGGGAGATCTGTGTTACCCTGAGTTGCAAAGTGCATTCCCAGTCCAGGGCTGTGCTGTACTCACACAGCTGGTCACTGCGGTTTGTGCTGCTCGTCACATAAGCCAGGCTGGCATGCGGGGGCAGCAGTAGTGGTGGTCATGATTTACAAAACAATGCTGTTCAAAGCTGGGCACAAACTCCACTCTCTCTTCTGCACACACTTTCCATTGCAGTGTTACTGTCTTCTCCCACACAAACATTCATAACACACTGCACAGTTTGGCTGTTCTCAATCACAACAAAATTTTCTCCACTGGCTCTCTCCACATCAAGTTTCAGGAACAGGTTGTCTCTGGCCCAGTGGCCACTGCTGGAACTGCAGGTCATGTGTGGGAGTTCAGAAATGATTTTGGCATTCGTGTCAGTTTCAAAGGAACAGCTTTGAAACCGGGAAGAAAATTTCCTGAACATCACAGATGGATTTTTTGAATCATCAGAGTATGAATCAGTAGATTTAAGAATTTAACAGGGCTACAGTGATAAATGTTTTTGATTTACTGATTAACCGTTGCTTCTACAACATGTCACAAAGTAGTGGAAAAGTGTATATGTTTTTTAATTGCTTGTTTTGTCCATCCAACAGTAAGCAAGAAGAGATCTTTTATTCCGTGCAGAAAGGCCATAAAATCACTAATCAACCAATCAGAAAAATGAGTATCCAGGTATACATCCTGTTGTTGAACGTGCACGAGTTCACCTGTCATTAGCTCACTCATCAGCAGCACGTTATGGCATTCAAGGACTCGGAGACGGGCTCACATGTCTCTGTTACAGCGTGCATTATTTTTCCTGGCATACTGCACGTGCTCTACATATCATCTCATTGTTATCATTAGCTAAAACTGAATTTAAGGTGTATTTTCAAGACAAATGATGGGCAGATTTTGGCAGTTTGAATCCAGACTTTACACAGGAAAAACTCAAGTACAGTCGCAGCTGAAAAAGTAAATAGTGACTCATAAAACGTTATAGGTCAGAGCTGTTTAATTATCAACAGTAACAGCACTCTTCCAGGGGCCTGAGCTAAGAAGAAGGAACTTGCACAGTCTGTTGATAAAACTGGGAATAAATGTGAACACATTATCTCAGTGGACGTTATCTCTGCTGGCTCTGCATGGGTGTTGCGGTGTCGATAAGACCTGGCTTACAGCATAATGGCTGTACTGCATATTAAAGCAGTCACTGAAATCTCACTGATAATTGTTTTAATTACCTGTTTTATTACCTCAGTTTAGCGGAATATAGTCAACTAAAATTTATTTTTTGCTACTGATTAACCTGTTGATTTTTTTAAAATTTGAAGGCTGAAGATTTATTTTATACTTAGTTTCAATAACTATAAATGTTCAATGTTTTACTCGCGTTAGCTTGTTGTGTTAGCTTTTGCAGACCTGTGTTTTTATCCGTAGCTAATATTGACATGTACTTGTGTACATACACCAGCATGTTCCCTAGTGGCGCATATTTTATCACTGTCATCTCAAAGTGTCCACAGGCCTGGTTTCTTTGGTTTGAGGCTCCACAGCTCAGTTGTCTTTGTGACGATTTGCTTTGAATGACAAAAGAGCTGCAGCAGTGAGTTAAGAGCCCATCTTGTCCATTTTACAGTTTGGGAGGAGGTCTATTCAGGTCGGGGTCCCAGGTGGCATACGGGTGCTCCACGTGAATGTGGCTGAGGTCCCAAGGTAGCTTCTAACCCTAGATCAAGCAGCTAATGGCTCTCAAGGCCTCACAATGGTAACAGGATTTACAATCGGCTACCATGCTTTGTCTTTGAGCCTGTGTGTCCTGTGGCTCCATCTCTTATATTTTATAGTCACCATGTTGTTATTTGTCCCTTTCTCTCCCTGCCTAATGAGGCAGAGCAACCAGGTCAAGACGTATCTGCAGACCTGGTGGAGTACCATTGTTGTGGGCCATAAATAATGCATAGAAAGGCTGGTACGTTTCTTTGTTTGGATAATAGAAGACGACACCTCCTTTTCTTTGCCCTGCCCCATAACAGACTTCTTGAGATCTGTGTCTGTAGCGCTAGTTAATGACCGAACCAGACAAAGTCGTGAATCGTGGCTCATTAGCGTCCGTGCATGCGCTTTATATTCACCCTGTGGAGAATCGATGTGCACAGATGCTACGTCATGGCATAAAGGCATCATTGAATGAGCTTTGGTTAACGTTTGAACATTCAGACATTTCAGTCCATTAGTGATGATGGTTAGTCTGTGTCATCCCTAAGAGTAGTGCCAGGTGTTAGTATAAAGAAAGTGAGACATGCGAGACGACAGAGAAAAAGAAGGATGTTAGAGATGACCAGTTGGTTCCTTGGCAGCAGCAGATGCCTCTCATCTATCCAAAGATTAATTTGACTGAGAAGCGTGCTGAATTATTTCCCTTCTTCAAAGGTGGTTCTTGTGAATTTATTAACCTCTTACCTTGTGTTTACCTCAATGAACACATAATTCACAGTGAAACTTCCTTTGACCTCCTGTATTTCTTCCCCCTTTGAAAACGCCCAGTGAGTCCAGATGAAGTTATTCTTCTGTGGGCTCTCCTGAAGCAAACAAACTCTTCCTGAATTTTTCTCTTGTTTAGTCTCTCTCTGGGGCACCACTTTGACATCAGAAAAATAAGCAGAACTGCACCTTTTCACTGTCAGATGTGTGTACATGATAGTACAATCAATAACAAAACTTAAACACGATGTTTTTCTCAACTAATCAGTTGCAAGTAACCTAAACAATGCTGTTGATTAGAAGGAAAATGAAGGCACACGGTCCCTCCCTGTGACAGGTCTCTGTCAGGACTGTCCGAGCATCTCGATGTAGCAAGACGCAACACATCTGGTTCCTCTTTAGCTGCATGGGGGCGCCTGGTTAAGCCTCCCCTGCAGGCCCGGGCCATCCGCTTCACAGAGGGGACACGGGGGAGGAAAGGAAAGGAGAGGCCAGACAGACAGCCGGACAGACAGGCAGTTTTATTAAAGAACAGAGAGATGTGAGGCGTAAGCGAGGGGTCACATGCTTAACATACTGAAGTGGTGATCCTGATCTGGAGTTTGTTGGCTCCACATTTGGATTGTGGTGATACCGTTTGAAGTGCAATGAGATATTCCACAGTTCTATAGGTTTTACTAGTTTGTTTGTTTTTGTATATCCATTTACATACATATTGTATATCCATATCGGCTACATCTGCGGTAACAGATATCATCCGGTAGGTCAAATTGTACAAGTTTACAATGTACAGTAACCAGAGACTGACCACTTATTACTTCATGTAATACGGCTCATACAAAGCTGTGTATTAAGTTATAAAGGGACTACTACGCTTCAAGTGCTTGTCGAGTCGTAATAACTTCCTGATATCAGAACTGCAACTGACAAGTTGTTGTTGGACAAGTTGGACAAGCTTGTCCAGGTGCACAGAAGTGACCAAGTGTCTGGTGAACTTTTATTCTTCAGACAACTACTTCATTCATCTTCGACTGTGTGTGTACAACATGAATGTCAGTGAGGAGAGACTCCAACAGCACTAATGGGTTCTCATAGTCTTGGTGTGTGTGACCCTCACAGCCAGATCACATCTTCCCTCGACCCCATGTCCCTGTTTGGTTAAGTCTGTGAAATGTGACCAACTCAATCAAAGTGAGATTTTCTGTGTAGTCCAATGAAGGTAAACCTCAGTATTTCTTACGAAGTAGGCAAAGTTGGAGAAGTGGAATTTCTCCTTCTTTTCTGTCTGTACAGTTAATAGGATGGGAGAGACAGATTCAGAGAGTTAGAGGAAGGGTAGATGCGCAGGGCGTATACAGGAAGAGAGAGTAGGGAGGGAAATGAGAGGGTAGGGAAGCCCTGTGGCATATACAGGAGATGAAGAGGCCTGAAGAGTGGGAGTGAGGGCACGAGAGTGCAGGGGAATTAAAGACACAAGGTTAGGTAGCATTGGAAAGTAGAGGGTTAGAGGGGTCACGATAAAGATAAGAAGGAAGGGAAGGGTTTAGTTTAATGACAACCCACAGCGAGAGACGAAGGAGGTTGTGTAATACCGGGAAGATTCGCCTCACGCTTTTCACAGAACCTGGAGATCACAGGAGAAGGTGCTGGCTACTAATTTGGCTCATTATGGTCAGTGAAGTTAATGGTAGCCACTGTTTTCCAACAAAGTCCAGCGGAGTCAACGGTTAACTCTGTGTGTGTGTGCATGTGTTTTCAGAGACTTTACATCATCCTTTCCATCAACTTTTTTCTCCCTGATGTACCAACTTCCTCTATTTTAATGTTTAAATAATTTACACATTTTCAACAGTCTCATATCATTGTCGATATTTATCACAAAAAAGTTGTGTCCCAAAAAATGGTCACTTGTGACTCAGATTTAGTCATGATGTCTGAGATGACCCTTGGAGCAAGAGATAACCTCAGAAAGTGGCTGGTTTCCTTCAAGCTTGGAACGTCAGATTCAATGACTGCACATTACCATGAGAAGTAGAACCAAGGACACAGTAGAGATCAGCAGTTGATGTATCCATAGTCTTTGCCCATTCTAGTCTTCATATAATTTTGCATACTCCACCCCCCTCCCCTTCAATTGAAAGCCAACGTCAGGATTAAAGACTTTGTTTAGGTTCCTGTGGAGTTAATCCCCTTTAATGCCTCAATAGCATTACCATTTTGAACTCAGATGGGGACCTAACCGAGTTGGACGAAAGGTGTCCTAATAAACGTGCATGCATGATAGTCCATATCCCCACTTCCTCCACATTTTCTCCCCATTTTTCCTTTTCAAATCCTGTCCGAACTCCTTCTTTCTCTTCCACACCTGTTGCGAGACATTTTTCCCGCAACTCTACATAAACAATGGCTGACTTTCCCGTACTGTGACAGCCTGACATCTGGAAAAAACAGCTAGCTGGATGCCTGCCCCCCCCCCCAAGTTCCTCAGTGAATTTATAGCGTCACGCCATTTGACAGGCTGGAGCTACTCTGTAAGGAGGTGTGGAGACTGAACGAGGCAGAGAGTTAGATTAAAGTGATGTGTCACCTTCTAATGTGTCAGTAGTAGATTAGTGTGTAGCAGACTGGAGAATAATATTAATACTCATATAAATCCAATATGAAAATGGAAAAAAACAGGAATTATTTAGTTTTGTAATTAATGTTTTATATAAATATTTAATCTTAACTAAAGGACTTAGTTAAAGTCTATACCTAACTGCTTACCCGATGACTTTTCTTTAAGCAATGGAAAGCGGATGAAGAAAAACTCCATAAATGAGTTCCAGACCAATAAAGATGTGGATTTAGATAAGTTCAAGTGTTGGTAGGACAGCCAAGACGATGTAGAAGAGATGGTTTATGGTCCAGAGGGAGGGTTGAGGGGATGGGGGAAAAGGGGTCGTGGACAGATGGATAGAGGAGTGGACCGGTGTCGTGGTTGGAGGACAGGAGGGAACCAGAGCAGTTAAGACTCTTGAGTGGGGGAGCCGCCTTTCCACGTATTCTGGTTTGGATAGAGCACCCAGTGCTTCCTGTATCCAAACAAAAAAGAGGGAGAGAAAGGGAAAAAGAGGTGGGGTTGGAGGCATGGGGGTAAGGTGAGTCAAAGGTGAAGGATAAGGTGCATATAAATAGTTTTTGTGTGTAAATGGGATGTGTTCAAAGTGTGACCTTTGTTCCTAAACCTGGTTATAAATCTTGGGAATAAGTGCAATTATCTCCCCCAAATGGCAGAATATAATCATAGCTGTAAAAAAAAAAGTCTTTAAATGTTAAGCGACTAAATAATTTGTTTTCTTCTGGGGGAGCAAACTTATGTTTATATATTAGGTCATTTTGATTAAAGCGTCAATGGGCTCAAGTGCATAAAGTCATGTTGTTTTCGGTTTTAATGTAGCTCATGATCTTTACTTACTTAATTTAACTTTACTATCTTACATATCTAAAATGATTTATAAATATAAGAAGGAAAACGTGGGGTTAAGTCTTTGTCTTGACACGTGGATCCTTTTTCCTGCCAAAGGAGGTTGTTCATTGTTGTACCTCATGTGAGGGAAACATTAAAATAGCACTTGATAACACTGAAGACAGACCTGTGGGACAACAATATAATGCTAGCACAGCACAAGGAGCTTTTATCTCTCCAGATGGACTCCTAAGACATTTTGAAATGAGGTGAATGAAAAACAGGCTCCACCTGTGCCTCAAGATGTGTTCATTGTCTTCCCAGTTTGCACGTGGCAAACTCGCTGTTTTTCTTTGTGGACATAAAAAAAGTTGCAGAATAAGCGAAAGACTTCATAATCTGCAACCCAACTGGACAGATGGCCTTCTTTCACTTACTGGGAAACCTCTTATTGCCACGTGCTGACACACACATATGCTTACAAGCTCAGGTGCAAAACTAGAGCAGATGCACAAATATATCCATGACTGCATGCACATACACACATACATGCACACATACATAGACACATGATGACTGCGCTGGGATGTTTTCATGCTATAAATACTTCTTGGGTAGAGCCTATCCCATTATAGACACAAGCAGCCTCCTCGTCCTCTCAAATCCTCCTATAGCAGGAAAACCTAAAAGATATGAGACATGTCTCTTCACAGAACACATCATAAGTACAAATTGTGGCACCATTTCATAGAGATGCCATAGTTACGCCTAAAATTTGGTTTGAAGGGACACAGACTTTTAACTTTTTTAGTGGCTTGTTAATTTGTAGAACAAGCGGTTTAACTGTGACTATGAAAGAGTTATTAGTTCAGAAGTGCTTTGGTTTAACTAGGTTTAACACTGTTGTAAGAAGAAGTGTATGTAAGAAGAAATGTTTGTTTAAAACTATAAGGCAGTGAGTCACATTGAAGGGGAAATCTGTCAAAAAACTGACATTTTTTGACAGATTTTCCCCCCTTGAGTTACTTGTCCTGGCATGTCAACACGATGACTGTGACAGACAGAAGAAGAACAGTTTGCTTGTAGCATTTCTACATTATATGAAAAGAAAATTTGAAAATACATTCAAATGTTGATTTTGAAAATGTTTTCTTTTCAGATCGACACAGTAGTCACTCAGCCTTTCTCTGCTCGACAGGTTTTTCCTTCACTTGTTAGTCCTACAGGATGTTTTATTTCCTGTTATTTATCTTTAAGCAACTGATAGTGAGTCTGGATTTGGTGCAACTTTTGCATTATCATGTGCCTGGACAACAGACATTGTTGCCTCTTACAGGATGTCGTATGGAGAACAGACATCTATCATTTTAAAAATAAACTGAAGGCAACGATAGAGGACAGACATAAATCACTGACAAAAATGTAAAAAAAATTCTTCCATAGGAAACATTAGCCACATGTGCTTGTTAATATGTGACATATGTGTTCCCATTAATGACAGTGCTTATACTTCATACACCATTTTGACCAAGCGCCTTCTTGTTACTTACGCGGCAGCAACTTGTAGTTGAACCCTTACCTGTTTACTCCGTGGCTGTTGTCTTTGACAGAAGTGTCCACTTGTCTAAAATTTGCATTGTATTTAATAAATAAGGTAGAAGTCAATTAAATGCTTCCACTTGTGAACTATGCAAAGATGCCTGCTCCAGACATGTAACTCCCTCGAGCTTTAAATAAGTACAATCTGAGCTTTTGGGACCTTGGTGTTTCCTGCCATCTGGTCTCTGCTGCTTGCTCTAGAGAATTACACATCCAACTAAAACCACTCCTTCTCTCTGTGTGTCTCCCAGGGGTCCATACAGGTGAGGTGAGGACAAGGACAAGATCTGCATCTGCCCCATCTGTCCATCAGCGATCCAAGTGCCTTGGTGCCGGCCACCCTCAGGTCACCTCAACCACGACGGGCGCCAAACAATAAAAGTCTTGACCCAGCGTCCCTCAGACAGCCTGCACAAAGCAAATATTTGAGGCCATTATATCTAATTTCTCCAGGCAGCCGTCACTGAAAAGATAAACAGTGAAGGGTGTTATTGGGAGACAGAAAGAGAGAAGAAAAAGTGGGGGAGGAAAACGTAACCCTTTCAAAGTGCACCCTGTCTGCTATTTCTGCTGCGCTGTGGGCAGGGAGCATCTCATTTGGGAGTGATCTTGGCTGACAAAAAAAGGACTTCCCTGTGCCCTGCCTGCCCATCCAAATGCCTGTGTAAGTACTGGATAGAGATATCAATTTGTCTGGCTCTAACATTGCCCAACAAAGACACTGTAAGCTATCTATAGAAAACATTACAACAAACTTGGACTCTGTGGTCTCCTGAATTGCTACCCACCTATTACCCCTCAAGGAGGATTCAAGAGCTGTGCGAACAGGAATGAGAGCTGCCACAGATTTGTACACTTGGAAGCACAAACACTCTCACTACGACTGAAATATTCACAGGGCCAACAACTGCTCTTTGGGGGCTTGGGGTGGGGGCACCGGAAGCTGTCGTTTGGATGCAATTTTGATGTCTTTTCCAGCTCAGTGAAACAACATGAAGCCCCTAACGCCGATAGGATCCCCTTCTCCCCTGAGGCTCCTCAACAAGGGTCCAGACTACCTGCGCAGGCAGATAGATGGTGGAAGCCATGGCCGCTCAATCAGTGCTGTGGAGAGGCTTGAGGCTGACAAAGCCAAATATGTTAAGAGCCAGCAGGTGATCAACACCAAACAGGAGCCTGTCCTGGTGCCCTGTGCAACCCCACCACCACAGCCTCGGCGAGCTGTTTCCATCCCCGGGAGCCTGACACCTCATCTTCCCCCACGACGTTCATCAAATACTCCATTTTCTACACTCTCTGGCTCCTTTACTTCAAGAGATGAATATGAAAATGATGACTCTAGGAAGGAGAACAGACGGACTTCTGTTGACGTTGAGGCACATAACAGGAGCAATGTGAACAATGTAATGCCTCCCAACCCCAGGACTCCTGGGAATAACAGCTTGGTAGCACCACACAGCGCACCTGTCCTCAGAAGAAGTACAGGCAAACGCATGCTGAGACCAGACTCCCTCGTCATTTACAGGCAGAAGAAAGAGTGCAAGAGCCCCAGCTGTGCAACAGCAGGAGAGAACAATAACATGGAGGCGAAGGGTTACAGTTTTGTCCGACGCCTCTTCCAAGGATCCATGAGGGAGAAGAGCAGCGGAGGTGAAGGCAGAATCCATAAGATGGTGATCGGTGAAGAGAAAGCACCATCACGAGATGGAGACTCTCGCATGTCTTGGACCAATGACAAAGACACAATAGATGGTGGACCAGGGAGCAGGAGGTCTAGTAAAACTGACCAAGAACGCAGCCCAGGGTCTATCCCCAGCCCTGGGTTTAGCTGTATGCTAGAACATACTGAGAATGTATGTACAGTTGGTGCCAGTGATGGAGTCAACAATGGCATCAGCAATGGCAACCACTCAAGTAAGCACGATGATGAGAATGACCCGTGGAGGAGGGCGTCACCCCCACCAGCACCGAGGAGGCAGCTGGGAGAGCTTCAGCGCTCTAAATCCGACTTGCGCCTGCGCTGCTCGGTAGCGTTATCGGAGCAGGAGCATTTCTTTGATTTCTGCGGGCTAGACATGGACATGATCGAGCGTCTGGGTCGAGATAATTTCCTGTCTGGTGCCAGCTCCATAGACACACTCTCATTGGCCCTACGCAGCGTAGCCGGGGATGGCTGCGGGGGCTCGGAGCCCAGCGAGTTCTCCCGGCACTCGGGAGACGGGCTGTTTCAGGAGGAGCTGGCCGAGCAGCTTCCCACCGGCGTGTCAATAATTGAGAGAAACGCTCGTGTCATCAAGTGGCTTTATGGGTGCAAGAACGCTGCTCGAGAGGGACCCAAAGAGTCTACTGTTTAACGTAGTGACAAGTAACCATGTGCCGTGGAGTGCAGAGAGTTTGGATTCGTTAAACCTTACCTAAAGAGGAGGAAATCACCTGGTGTAGCATTTGGATCTGCAGACCTTGAGCCTTTTTTGCAGAAATTTGCTGCTGAAATATACCAAAAGCATTAAATCATCACTGAACCACTGAATTTCAGAGACATCATTCACCTATGGACTGTCATTGGCCAGCAGCATTGCATCACAGACAAAAATAGGACTTGTTTTTATTTTTGAGCTGCTTCAGCAATGCAGTCAAAGCAGCTGAGCACAATTTGTGTGAGTGGGTGACAATGACAGTCTATGTAGGGTTTGTTTCAGCTGTTACATTGTCTGCATGTAGGCTTACTTTTCCGTGGCATGTGATTACCTTTAGTCCGTTCTTCTAATCAACTTCAAAGAGTCTGTCTCTTCATGCAGACAGCAAGTGCTACTAGTTATCTCCTGTCAAATTGATATATTGTATTTATAGATCCTATGGAAATATTGTGTGGATATAGAAAGACCTTTTCGGTGAATGGAACTATTTCTCCCAGCAAGATGTTTTGGTGTATGTGTTTGTGTGTGTGTGTGTGTGTGTGTGTGGCTGTGATCAGAGTGAACATTGCTGTCTTCTCCATTTGTAGCTTCTTTTCACTCATTGACTGAACTGGATTCAGAACTGATCTGAAATCAGCCCCTGTGACCCCTCACAAGGCACATACGTATATGTTAGTCATGACACAGTGGACACAGTTCTGCGTGCTTGTCACCAACACTTTCCCTTAATGACTAAATTAAAATGGAAAACCACTAAGCTATATTTTTTTTCTAAACTGGAAAAATGTTGTGTGAGTGTGAAGTGAACCATGAGTACCTCATTCGGATCTGTCCCAGTTTAGTTTGTGTTGCTTTTTTTTTTTTACTCCTTAAACGCAGGCGTTGGAACAAACATGCGAGGCACCCCTGTGGGGTTGTTAATGCACTGAACTGGACAAAGAGAGAGAGAGGAAATGAAAGAAAGAGCTGTAGCTTTTACTCTTAACAGAGATTCATCTCATTTAAGGTTGAACACTGAGCTAGATTCAAAGGAGCACCTGCATCGTGGAAGACAAAGAGCCATGCCTGGCCAGTAATTATTATCATTTTCATCTCATTTGCCAAACCCTAAAGAGGGTCAATTCTCACACAGTGCACTCTGATCGATAATCACGTGTGGCACAGCTATCGATCACCACTGCTAATGCTTCATGTGTGATCGGTGCTTAGGGCTGTGTAAACTGCACAGATGATGAACAGGAACAGATTCCTGTGACAGCAAAACGGGACTTTTGCAAGCAAATACACAACACCAGGAGATTTTCTAAAAAATAAAATAAAATAAAATAAAATTTTCAAGTGAAGAAAAAGTCAGAAAAATAATGCATTCACCTCCACAAGAAAAGGAGATCAAATTGTCAAACGCTTGCTGTGAAATGTTTTGGGATGTCACTTTTACCATCTGGCAGTTTACAGACGTTTCGCCTTCCCAGCTGGCTCAGTCGGCCTGTTTCCCATCAAAACAAGCAGGGGAGGCCGAATCCGCCCTGCGTACTCTGATAACCAGAGATCTGACCTCACTTCATCCATCCTTCAGTGATTCTCACTTTATCTCCATGAAAGGTCGTTTCCATCGCTTTGCCTGGATGATGCCACTGAAACATGAATGGCGGGTCTGCTGAAATATGTAGAGGTCAGACCGAGAGGCACTGTGGACTGAGTATTACCGAACCCCGAGGCCATTATATATTAGTACATGTGACAAATTAATATACATGAATTACCTTCAGCTTTTTTTCCCTGTATTTATCACCAGCATGGCAAACTCCTGAACCTCCTTCAACTGGACTTTTTGTTTTAAATCTCCCAGTTCAAAATCATTTGGTTGCATGTTTACAAAGTGTCTCCATAAAATTCTGAATCTCTTTTTTATTTGATTTGTATGAAAGATTTAGTTTTTATTCCAAAGAAGTTTG
Source organism: Scatophagus argus (assembly GCF_020382885.2). Taxonomy (NCBI): domain Eukaryota; kingdom Metazoa; phylum Chordata; class Actinopteri; family Scatophagidae; genus Scatophagus; species Scatophagus argus. The sequence continues at coordinate 20,410,551 of NC_058501.1, forward strand.
TGTATGATGCACACAGCAAATAAACACAAAGAAAGAAACATATGTGTGGAAGTGACTTATTTGTTGTCTTTCTTGTGTTTTTGTGCGTAACTGACAACCAAAAAAATGTTTTAGAAATATTTAATTTGTGTTACATTAAGTTAGAAAAACTGAGCATAGATGAAAAAGCCGTGACCTTTTAGAGGCTCATGCTCACCTGAGTCAGTGTTGTGACGGCGTCTCATCTTCGACTTTTTGTTGACTCCCACCACCACATCACGTCTCATTTTTCACATTATCTCAAGTGCCTACACGCTAATCCTTTTAGCATTCCCTGCATAGTATGGTCTTGAGTGAGCTGCAACAGGTTGTGTTTATAGACAAGGAGGCCTCTGTGTGGCCTGATGCTGTGTCTACACCATGCGAGGGCAGACCCTCCACCCTGTCTGCAGACTCGTCCTCACGTTCTCAGTCCGTCCTTTTAAGACCTGAGTCAGCTTTTGTGTCAACACGTGTTCAAACCTGAAACAGGAAAAAAATGTGCAAAGCAAAGAAAGCAAAATAAATAAAAAATCTGCTGACACTTTGGAAATGGAAATGGAAATTAGTGGATTTTTCAGAAGTTCAACATATTGGGGAAAATTAGAAATGAGATCAGAAAATTGATATCACTGTCATAAGCCAGAGACTGTAGGTCATTAGCTTAGCTTAGCATAAACACTTGAGACAGGGGAGTCAACAACCTGCCAGCTCAGCCACAAATTGTCATACTTAGATTGTGTTTGTGTACATTTAAACCAACAACTTGTAATGTACCAATTACTGAACTTTAGAGATTTTTATCCTTTGGAGACAGTCAGGCTAGAACAGCTTAACTCCAAGTTACTATTATCCACTGTCAAAAAACAAGAGAATAAACTTACTTCCAAACATGTCAATTTATTCCTTCAAGGTATCCAAATGAACTTTATGTATTCCTCACTGGGTTAACAGATGTGAATTACAAATTGTCTCCACAGCCCAATAAAATCACTGTCTCTGCTGTCTGGCTATACAAGTTATTCCATTATTCACTGTCCATGAAGCTGCTGCAGGGTTTGTCAGCAGATGACTTCATCAGCCGCACTGCTTGAGGAGAGACTTAAAATTCACAAATGAAAAAATATGCGATTTCATTTCAATAATAATGACAAAGGACTTTCCCTTTAAAGAGGCCCTAAAGTGTTTTAAGGACATTTAAAGAATATGAATGTCTCATACGTTTGCCAGGCTCTGTTATGAAGACACTGACAAACAATTTGCAAGCTGGTCGTTTCTTCAAATAGTCCCAAAGTCTTCATGTCTCTAACAAATACAGGGTAACTACACACTTTAACACACACACATCCAATTTTCTCTATCCCTTACCACACTTCCCCTTCCCTTGCTCTGCCTTTGCCAAAGCAGAGCAAAACAATGGCCCTCCTGTGTGCCTGTGTCTATGTCAGTTACTCTGACCGGAGGGCCTGCTGTGACATCCTGTTTAGGGTTCATAGGACAAGGTTTAAACATATGGTCATGTTTTGGGTCTGGCCTTTTTTTCTCAGTCTCCCTGGAAATAAACAGACAACAGCTGGTACTTTAGCCCTTATTATTAAAAGAATGATGTTGGTCTGGAGTTTTGCCTTTTCTGGGGGAATGCTGAGCTGGTGTACCTGTTTAAGGCTTGTGTGTGCTTGCGAAAAAGCCTGGAAGTTGGAAAAGTTGGTGATAAACCGGCAGGGATCCATCACTCTGGGCTTTGATGCTGCTGATGTGGTTTTTCGCTCACATTAAAAAATCTCACGGGGGACCCAAATACCTCCTGCTTTACACTTCTGCCCACCAGCAAATCCTGTCCAGTAAAGTTCTGACCCAATTATGAGTTGTTTGTAGTTTTTAATAACCCACAAATGTGCAAATTCAGATCAATTTATAATTCATACAAGAAATTGTGGGTTTACTTTGTAAGGGCCTGGTTTAAAGGCCCTTTCTGCCACAAAAGAATAACAGACTTATTTCTAGGGCAACAAATGAAAATCTAATTTGGTTTTTGACTGGAGTTTAAACTTCATTGCAGTCTTGAACGCTTCTGGCAACCCTCACAACAAGATTTTTTTGCGTTAGATTGCACAGGCGGGCAGATCATGAGCTTCTTTTGGAATAAAACCCTCCACTCTGGCTGTTGATAACAGCTTGGGTAAAACGCTAAAATCTTATGTCCAAGTGGCCTCAAACCGTGGTGCATTTGTAGCTTGGATTTTTCCTCTCTCTGCTCTGAGAAAGAATAATGTGTGTCAGGGTTAGCATGGGTTGTGAAGTGTGTCAAATCTGGCCTAGTTCTTCTGCGCCAGCAGCTTCAGCAGACTGTGGATGCCTTCGCTTGAGAGAAGCTGAGTTCATGACTCAGAGATGGAGAGGCTGAACGCACACAAAACTAGCACACAGGTCTGAATGATATACTGCACAACAGTAATACATGTTAGCCAATTAGCAGCTGTTACCAAGCTGCGGTTTCATCAGTGATGTGCTAGATACATCAGAAAGTCACAAACACAGGGGAATTCGTAGAAGCAGTGGTGGGCTGCAACTGAAGACACGGGTGAGGACAAGTGTCCCAGTTCCATAATACTGTACCTACTGATTCTGAGTAGATATTTATTATCATTGTCCCATAATGCCATACTGAAGAGAAACTTGAGGGAAAATGAGAAATAGCAGAGAGAAGGATTAAGAAACATTAGTTTTTTTCTCAGTTTGAAGGATGTCTGTCCCCACGTGTCTTGCATTTTTTTTTTGTACAAAATGTCAAGATCATTGCTTGAATACTAAAATGCAAAAACACAATTCTACAAAGATTAGTTGCAGTGGTGAGCAATTCAGCCCCAGAATGTGACCCTGCGGTCTGATCTGAGGCAGACCAGACCGACCCACGAATCAGAGACTAAAATAAAATCTTCATAACCAATTCCAAGGCATGACTGGAATGATCGGAAACAGCAGCGACTGAATAAGTTAAGTAATGTTGTTCCAAAATCCAACAGCTGACTTACATCTGGGAATGCGACCTGCCAGACAATCAGTCAAAAAAAAAAAAAGAAAAAAAAAAGCATCAACTGTGCTGTACCTGCTTGATGTCCTAAAACACCACAAAGCAATTTCAGCATCCACTTTCACCATTTCTACTGTCCCTTTGCCTCTGAATGCCAAGCTTCTCCGTCTAAATGGCTGAAATCTTAAACCAATGTTGGCAGGAGGTGCAGGGGGAATCTGCTTTGGTGTACCCCCACCTCAGTAACAAAAACCATCCCTGAGCTGAAGGGATCCTGTGGCTACGTCAGGTCATAAATCAGAGAAGTGGCCCTTTTCATTCCCCTCTCTCATGCGTGACCTCTGCTTCCCGGGGCGTCAGAGATATGGGCTGAGCCTTGGGCCTGTGGGAAACCTGACCAGGAGCCAGAGACCCTCTCAAATAACAGTCTGACGTCAAGAGAGACTGCAGCAGAACAACGGTGCGACTGCAGGAGGGGGTCTGTTTCAGCCCCAATTGAAACCTACAGGAAGAGGAGACAAGAGTTTTATGTGTTTTCTTTTTAGTGTTCAGTGAGGTCAGTTGACCCTCATTGTCAAACAAGGGCAAGGATTGACTGCAGCTGGGCTGAACCGAAACTGAATATTGAACAGTTGTTGCTCTGTTGTCATTCAGGGAGCGTTCCAGTCATTGACAGGTTCTTGGTTTAGGTGCTGAATAGTTTACATTAACTATTGCTGAAAGAGTTCATGTTGGTATGCAGACACCAATGAGACCTGAGAGTTTTTCCACATAGACTGAAACACAAAAGTGAAAGCTCCTCTCCTGTTGAATCATCAACAGGAAGATACTTCACTTTTTTAGAAAATAATTTTCAAGTGTCTTAAACAATGCCCGTTGCTCTATAAATAGAATCACATTAGCGAATGTCATAAGTAAGCAAAACATTTCTCACCAAACGTGTCTCTTGTTTGTACAGAGATCTGCCTCATTATAAACAGAAAACATCATCCTCTGAACAGACACTACAGTAAAGCACGCAAATGTGATCACCCAAAGACTTTTATTTATTGTGACAGGAAACAAGGACATTAATGTTCTTTGCTGTGACAAGTCCAGTGTTTTTTGAGGCAGAGCTTTCAAGAGTTCAGCAGAGTTGGGGCCAAATACAAGCTGCAAATAATCCTCAGTGTTTGTTTTCACCTGCTAGCAGAGCAGCTTAGCAGGGTTTAGTGCCAAGTTCTGCAAAAAGAGGCAGATTCTCAGTATATCAGTGTTTTCAGTCAAATTTAAACACTAGCACTGCATGGATTACTTCTGTTTCAAAGAATTTAAGAGAGGTCAGAGAAAATACAGAATAACTTATGACCATCATGCTGAACTCAAGCATGAGAACATTGTCCGCCATTACGTCAAACAATTTGTCAGACAGATCCAAAACACAGAACACAAGAACAGATGAGTTGGACCAGTATTTATGAACAAACTGGCACTTGTTACGATTAAGAAGTGAAGTCTGTGTCCAGAGGAGACCTGGAGCTTGGGCCTGAGCCAGAGAGCTGAGCAGGGCTGGGGAACTGACTGAGGGAAACTAGGAAGAGCAAGCCCTGCAAATCAGGAGAGGTAGAGCAGATCTAACGGGAGAGGGACAGAGGCAGGCATCAGGCCAGGCCATGATAAAGGCACAGAGAATTAACAAAAGTACAAGCAATCAAAGAGCTCTTAGCAGGCTATGAGACTGGCTGCGTAGCAGAATCTACAAGTGGAAAACGAGGCAGAGCTGAGGCCCAGTATTTAAAGCAGAGATGATTGAAGATGATCTGCAGCTGCTGCTCGACACCTGGACACCTGATCCCACTCCTGCAATCAGATCACAGCACAGACAGACACTGAGAGAGAAAAAATATCCTGGCTGGGCAGAGACAGAGGCCATGACTGAGACGCCATATGCCAGTTTGCTGATAATCCACAAGCTATTCATGTGTACAACAATTGAACTGCTAATGTTTCTCAGATTTCCCTATTTTCCTGTCTCTACACCAGTGTCTTTCACTTTATTCTGAAAGCTTTCCACTCTCTGAAAAGCTTTATTCAAAACACTATATGAATAAAAGTGTCAAAATTAATGTCTGAAGAAGTCATCTAAGCTAGCTGTCTGCAAGGCACTTTAAGAGCAGAAACAAAAGGCAAAATAAGATACAAACAGGTTTATGATAAAACACTGGGATTACCGGTAAATCAAAAATCCATCACCAGTCCATTCCACCAGTCAGATGATGATGTTCAACAGGACATCAAACAGCAAGTTGGTTCACCAATCGAGTATTTTATCTAAAATCCACCACATTTAATAATTTAATATATAATAATTTAGTCATCAGTTAGTTTATTTGTCTGAATTTTTTGAAAATCTTCATCTTGATCCCACACAAAAAAAATATGAAAAAGAAAAAAAATTCACTTTTGTCATTATACAGTATATTCCCTGCAAATTATTAACTGACTCAAATACATCTGGCTCCATTTAAACACTGCCCGATAGCAAGACTCTGTGACCAAACAACTGTTGATGGGCAAATAACTATTCAGAATTCAAGCTTGAGAACTTGCTGTTACAGAGCAGACAGACTCTATGATTACCACCCATGCATGCCATCCAAAGAGAGTCCAAAAACATGGGTGTGGGCACATTTTCAGAAATTAGTGTTTTCTACTCCTGTTAAAGACTTAAGTTGAAAAATGATTGTAATTTCTATCTGTTTTGTATCTACATCCATCCTACAATGTTTACAGTAACATCCTGCAATGTGTTCTTCATCGTGAAAAGCATTTTAGGCCACAGAGTAGAGAGAAAGCAGCACAATCACATAGTCAGATCTACTCACCGTCATGCGGGAACAAGAAAACATCAGGTCGACAGCTGGCCCTCGCTCCCCGTCTGTATCCATGAAAACATTCATCACGACTTCTCCGGCTCTGATATCCGACTCCCACCAAGGGCACAGAGTTCATAACCTAAACTCCACAATACAGTCTTTTTACTGGTCACTTTATTGCACCCCTATGGTTTTCGTTTATTCTCTTTCACTTTCAGTTCTTGATGTTTTCACCAAACAGGGTAAAAGTGTCTCCTGGGACCATATGTTCACAATATGGCCTGGGTACAAGCAATGACAGGCCCTCTCCTTTTCGAATGGCAGCTTTGATGTGTTCCACAGCCTGTTAAATTTGCTTGGGAAAATGCAAGTTTAAAAAGAAAGATCATCCACAAATAGCACCTCTCCTTCCTCACACAAGCCCTCACTGATGGGATGCAGTTATCGTCAGGTCAGCAGAGGTTTGCAGTTTTTTATAATACATGACCTAAAAATTCTCTCTTGCCAGAAAATGTTCTTCACTCAAAGACTGCAAAAGTATTATTGTGCTGGGATGCTTTTCTTGCAAGACCTACCCTATTCCACCTCTGACTGGTTGCCTTCATTGGTTGTGTAAGTTAGACGTGACAATGAGTTATAAGTTTGTGCTAAAGAATTAACATTTGTCATTACTTAAAACTCTGATAACCAAAAATATTAAACGCTTCGTGGTTCTGTAGGACATGTGCAGGAGGTGAAAGAGAATATTTTTTACAGATGGATGCTGCCTGCAAATGTTCCAGCATCCCTAATTGTTGAACGAATTAATTTCCTTTTGCTGTTTTTTTAAATAATTTTTTATTTTAGACGAAAACATTCAAGCCCCAAGCATACACACAGGCCAAGGCGAAAACCTTTTCTGCAGTACAGATTAAAAGTTCAGCTTCAGTGTAGACAGACTGAGCCCAGACTTAGACTTTGGTACCTTCAGGCTGTGGAGTGAGAGAAGAAAGCTCAGCAGTGGCAAACACCAAGAAAAGGCAGGGCTGGAGCGTAAACCACTGTCTGCTCCTCATGTCTCAGTATGTTCTAAAACTAAAACCCACACCAGCTAGCTGTGACGCCTGTCAAAGCTTTCCTTCCTCACAGGGCACAGAGCAGTTTACACTGATAACGGTGGCAAATGGACCACTCAAAATCCTTACTTATTCTTTAAACAGCAGGTCAAGAATAGGCTAGATGGCTTGTAATTTCAAAAATGAATTCTTGTTCTGATTATTATTACATGACATCTTAAAATAACAGTCCCGTTTGGATGCTTAGGCCTATAAAAACATATTGGAAAAGCAATAGGCTGGACCTTTGTTGTCCTTGCAATGTGTTTCATGCAAAGGTTTGTGCGATGGAGACTAACCCATGTGTTTGGAGAGCTTAACTGTGTTTCGGGTAACGTTAGCTGGACAGTAACATTTACCCAAATACAATAAAGAGTGAAGTTAGCCTACACTCTGAGTGGATCCGGATGGGGTTTTGTCTTACCTGTAACCTCACTTAATAATGCAGTTAGCTTTGGTGATTGACTATGAACGTAATGCTCTGTTGCTACTTTGGGTAGCCAGATAGCTGAGTAACAATTTACTACTTTCTCACAGATGGGTCGTCAAACAAATACACAATGCTGCAAACAGGACGCATGAGAATGAACAGTGTGACCTTGGACGGATATTTATGTAACTTTCTCAGCCACGTGCATATGAATTAGCTTGAACTTCACGCACAACAGGAGCAGCATCAGCGATCAGCAGTTCTTGATCCGACTTTTCTAAGGCTGTCAGGCTCCAGATGAAGAGTGTCTGTCTGCTGCTCTCTCCAACCTCCACCATCATCAAAGCAGACCAGAGCGTTTGACCTCGCCCTCGTCTCCACCACAGTTCTGGGGTTAGCCTTTCCTAATTTAACCCCGGTTTGGTTGCCAGGGCGAGAGAAGTCCCATCACCAGGGCGCCATGCTGGGCAGGCACTCCCCTGAGGATTCAACCAATGAGAGACCACAAAAACCACAGAAGATCCCCACCTGACATCTGCACTGGATTATCTAAACACATTGTCACATTTTTATCATTTACTCTTACACTATCAGTATTATGTAGCTTTTAAAGCACAAAAAAAAGGACTGGCATTTTGCACATCTTATGCTATTTTTTTTTTACAAATTATATGCAACAATCAACAATATTTTGGAAAAGCTTTGTTTTTGATAATATGTGAGGGGTATTAAATGCATGAATGAACCCATGGATGTTATTACTCCCAGAAGTAACTATCTACAATGCTGATCACAGCCGACAGATATGAAACTTGAAAACAAATTATCTGTCAACAAATTACATGCGAGCTGCCTGTTGACCCAGTGAGGTCTGATTTGATCTAATACAGTCTGTTTCCTCTAATTACATTCTTCAGTCCATCAGCATGAGCTCTCATGACTTCTTGCCAAGATCCTGAATTACTGTGCATAGTCCAGTGAGGAATGTAGCTCTGTGACATACAAACTGCAGAATATTTGAATTATGTAAAGAGAGTTTCCATTTTGTAATGTATAATAGGGAGAAAAGCTATGGAAGTAAAACTAAACTCTCAGCCAAAGCTACTTATGGATATACTTTTTTATCTTGCTGTATTGTTCTTGAAGCAGACTTGCTCATTAAGAGCAGTGTGAATCATAGAAGCAGCAGCGGTGGTTTTGGCTCTCTCTTGTAAAGCACTTTGCTCTAAACTGCCTCAGGCACAGCACAGCACAGCGAGGCAGAAACTCTGTGCCATCTCCACACTGTATGAGTGAAGGCCACAGCTGAATCTGAATTGAACTGTCCAAAACACGATATGGTGCTTGTATCTGACACCCATTTTTGGTTCTGGGTCGTGCCCTGTGACAGTGGTGTCCCCTCAAGGAGAGCGGAGAGTGATCCAGGTGTCTAATTGGCCAATTAGTGTGTCACTCACACAGGTGTAAAGATCCATGAATGGAACAAATAGGCTTTGTTCAGACTGCAGGCAAATCACATTTCTCTCTCGTATCAGCACTTGATTTTGATTTTGCAAGTGATTAAATCAGATCTCTTTGTCCCAGCATCGGCAGCCTATGTCGATGTGTTGTGTGGTAATGATGTAGGCGTGATTAACTACCCTACTTATGTTGGTTGTGTGGCTTTGCAACGTGGAAGCATGAGAAACAGAGATTTATCATCCACTCTGTTGCTCTTCTGTCACTCTGTATTTGACGTTGTTGTGGTGCGTTATATCTTGAATTGCACAAAAGAGATGTTGAGATCTGATTTGATCTCTCAGAACTCAAATCGGACGCATCTGTAGAAATCCAGTTTGAATCACATTTCAAAACACTTCCAAATGTGGTTTGGATCTGCAGTTCACGTGTGGGTCCAGACTTTCTAAAATCTACAATCTGGATAATCCAAAAATGGATTTTGGGCTGACAGTCTGAACAAATCCGTAGAGATTCCATTGAAGAAACTCCTCTGACTTGTAAATCAAAGGTCGAAACTCTAATGAAGGGAAAGTGAAAAGTCTTGTAACCTTAGTATTAATTTGTATGGAAAAAAATTGACTGGTAGTGACTATTTAATGCTATAAGAACAGGAATTGTAGAAATTAATGTAGTTAATGTTTACGTATAAATCTGTGGATCACATTTACCCAAATTAAGGTAGCAGAATCAAACATTATCATTTCAATCATTTGATGCTAAACCAGCAGGAAGTCCAACACCTGCTCTACAGGAACTGAGATGAATTTTCAGTGTCTCATATTTATTCATGGATAAGAATTAATAATTAATTTCATCCAGGATTCATGGACCACAATTGACCCAAATGTCAGATGGTTGCACTTAATTTTTGATGAGATTGGACTGAAAGGATAATGAAAAAATCCAAACTCCAAGTTTTGTAAATAACTTTACTGATTTATTTGTTTTTGCTTTTCTACATTTATTTTCCATAAATTTCTTGTCAGTGTGTTGCTTTCTTATCTATCCATTCAGTCAGGCCCTCATAAATGTCAACTCCCCACAAAAACCTTGTCCCACAATAGCTCACCTCCTGACAGCCTCCCTCAACTCCTTATCAAGTGACACTGCCTTCTCCACCATGCCTCCTCACCCACCACCTCCACAGCCAGACAGACTGTGACATCCCAGATTCCCGTGTCAGAAATAGATGGACAGAAGGACGACCACTGCAAAGAGAAGCAGCATGCAAAGTAAGGCAGGAATTCTTGTTGGGGGGAACAGAAAAGAATGACCTGCCAAAGGAGAGATGGAGGGGCTTTAATGACATCCCGATGACAGGCTGGATGGGAGTATGCATGGCTCCTGCAGGAGCAGAGGAAGAGAGGGGTGTAAGACGAGCCATATGGGCTTGTATAGCTGTGAATAGATGTCCGCTCTGTTATGCTGCAACCCAGCATGTCTTCATACCTGCACTGATCATACATGATGAGAAACAGGAGCAGTGAAGTCTCCAGCTGTGCATCAGTGTGTAATTTCTGACTTGGCCAGCTATGTTACGGGCCACTGGTTCCTCCAGGCTCGATTTGCTGGGCATGGATGCTTGATCAGTCTGTGGTGTACAAGGGGTATTACCGATGTGGTGAAGGTATATTTATTCATTTAATTCACACATGGTGTGCATCTGACTTTGCTGACCTGGGCAGTGTCTGTGTGGGTATGACTCTTCTTTGTTCGATTTCGCTTATGCCTGCGATAGGCCAATAGCATTAAGGACCTCGCCTAAGGGTCTGCACTGGATATGTAGCCCCGCCCTGACCTGGGCCTAAATATTCACAGGCTTAAGATTGCATTCATAGGTACAACTGGGTTCACTTTTCTTGAAATCAATCAGATCACATGATGTGCCTTTAGACCATGTCTAAGAGTAAAAGCGTTTAAGTCTGTTTCAAATGCCTGCTGTCATAGTCTTTTCACAACTCTTACGGGGATCGGAGTGCACTGTTAAAGACAACTGTAGAGAAAAAGCTAAAAACTTTAAAGGAATAATTTGACATTCTGGAAAATATGTGTAATCATCTTGCGGGTGTTGGATGAGACTGTAAATATGAAGCTGGTTAGCTTAGCTTAAGCTTAAGACTAAAATTGTGGAAACAGCTAGTCTGGCTCTGTCTAAAGGTAACAAAATCCACCTACCAACACCTTTAAAGCCCACTAAATAATAGGTTATATCTGGTTTGTTTAATCAGAACAGAAAAAGAAAAGAACAAGGTGTTTTGACTGGGGGCAATGACTCCCTGAGGTGTCCGAAAAGCTAATAGGATGCAAAACTCGACTATCCTCCCGTTTAATGAGCTGTTCTTTGACACCTCTCCACATCTAATCCATTGCTGTGTAAAGGTGGCTTCATAATTGGATTGAAATTACAAAAACTGATGCTGTTAGACAATATGACAATCACATTTTTGTAGGCTTAGCTTTAGATCAAAAGCAATCGAAAACAACAACAACAACAACAATAAAAAAAAAACCAATTAGGTATCTCAAGTGTAAGAATTAAACCACAAATTCAGTTGTCTTTGACTTGACAAAGACTTGGGGATTCTGAAACTCGTTAAAACCCTTTGATCGATTTAAACAATACGGCACGTAAGACAAGTGATTTTATTTTCGTCATCCTCAACAATTTAGTGTTCTCCAATACATTTTTTGAATGCCTCCTCAATGTCTCTCTGAAGTCGTTTAGTTCTCACGGTGAGCTGCGGGAGTGTATGTGTGTGTTTCTCTGTGTGTGTGTGTGTGTGTGTGTGTTTAGGCTTAGAGGTTGTAGCTGCAGGTCGGGCGCGAAAGCAAAGAACAACAACTCTAAACAGCTGTAGCAACAGTAACTTGAGCCTGACAGGGACTCTGTGGAAGGCTAAAGAATCGATTAGCATTCCAGCAACCACAATACCCAAATATACAACCTAAAGATATCACACACACAAGAACTTTTATTGTCTAAGTGACCACGAGAACCAGCAGTCCAGAACAACAACCTGACAATCCAGCTTTGAAAAACACCATGATTGATGAAGGACTGTAACCCTCTGGCATATCACTCCCTTAAAAATAACTTTACAAACTATAATTTCGGAGTCAGGAACATCTCAGCTGCTCAGTTATATTTTCGATGTCATGTATGGAAGTAGCAAGGCTCATGTTCTACAGGCTCAGCAGTCCTCTTGGTAGGTGGCCCCTGTTGTGTGGAAGTGATCAATGCAGCCAACAAATGCAAACATCAATTGAAAAACAAAAACACACATACTGACTAAAAATTTATCGACTTGTGGTGATGGGACAATCCATTCAAGCCCTGAGCTCTTGTTAGAACATGTCAATAGCTGTAGAAAAATCTATCAATCTATTTACAGCAGACAGACCTACATTTGGAGACTGGTGATCACATTTCAACAGAGATGGAGATAGATGATGGGTGGCAGGGTATGTGTGTGTTTCTGTGTTTGCGTGCCTGTGCCTGTGTGTATTTGTGTTTTCGGTGGGTCGCAGCATGGCCAGGGGTGCGGCTTAGCGGGGAGATTACCCCTCTGCTGGGAAATGGAGGAGGTATAGGAGGCAGCTTTTCTTTTAGGGGGCTCCCAAATCTGTCCCTCAAGAGTCACTGGATTACAAAAACTGAGATAAAGCCTGTAGATTAGAGGGATGAAACGTTGTGTGAGAACCTCTTTAACACAAGGTGAGGGACTGAGGATTGAGGTTCTTTGAATAATTCACCTCCCCGTCTGCGTTATCTCCCTGTAAAACACCATAAAAACCTTTCAGAGAGACTCTACATCGGTATGCCAGTTAAATAATTACCACTGAAAAGAGAAAGAGACTGTCTTATTCATATCTGTGGTGAGTTTTCTAAGATGTTATGGGAGTAAGTCCAAATTATTTCCTCAAAATGAGTCATACACCACAACGCTTTATTATATGAGTTCATAAGTCATTCAAAACATGAACTTACAGAAAATTAATGTAAAATCTATGTATTACGTTAGCAGGCTTGACTTAGCCCTGGCCCATTCCATCTTCTAATACTAATTTGTACGTCTATAGGTGTTACGCCCTGCCCCCGCCGTAGTTTGAGCCCGATTGCCCCTGTGACTCCCCTGTGATCCAAGGTTGCGATCCAGGCACAATCCTACCAGCTGCAGGGCCACTAGCTCCACGGCTAACTGAGCTAACTGTCGCTATAGCTACAGCCAAAGATGACAACAGCAAACTGGAAAGTGAGCAGGAGTTGTTGATTACTCTGGTGATTTGCCACCCCTTATGTTTCGTATTCTGGTCATATTTTACGTTTTGACTTTAAGAACAATTTTAAGATCCATAACATCAAACTAGCCCTACTTTTTAGGTTTAGTCATCCTGTTTCTGAATATTAAGTGACAAACATTATCCTCTAAAAGTCAAGCCAAACTTTCACTGGGATCCACTGTCATTGGAGGATTAACAAGGCTGCAGGTTGCACGACAGAGGTCACACCAACCCAGTGAAGACTTAGACTTACTTAAAAAATCAAGTTGCCTCCTTCTTATCTCTGCAAACATACTGCAAACACTGGAGATTAACCCTGCCAACTGCTTTGGCTACACGTTTGTTTGGGGGCTTTCCTGCTTTTGGTTGATAAAACTATCAGAGTATCGTCTGGTGCAAAGTTACAGATAATCTGTTCCACTCTGCTACAGGAAAATGACCTCTAAGCAGTAACTGTGGTTCAGACATGTCCAGTCACTTAAATAAGACTGCATTTTTGGACATTATTATAAATACTGTAAACAAGAGGAGATTAGCAGCCTTTGCAGATATTTCATATGAATTACCCCTGGTTTGAATTTCATGTTAAATTTACTCGTGATAAAGGTTTACAAAACAAATGGACATTGATTTAAAATGCTGCATGTAGCACAGCTAATGAATTTGAGCTTAATCTTTGAATAAAAATCAACTAATAGATCTTTTTTTGATGAATTTGAAATCTACATTCTTACATTTATGTTTTCTGGTCAGCTGTCTTTGTTGGGACGCTGCTAAGCTAACTTATTCAGCTACTACTTTTACTCAAGTACTAATGTATTTTACTTTAGTAATTCCATTTTCTGCTACTTTCTGCTTTCATTTCACAATATTTTTCAGGCAAATGTTTTTACTACATTTTATGTTACATTTATGTGATAACTTTAGGTACCAGTTACTTTGCAAATTGCATGTTGCTTCCAAAGTATCACCTTTTTAAATGAATTGAACTTACCAGCAATCAGATTAAAAAAAACAACAACATTGATTTCCATTTATTTTTACTTTATTTGTACTTTAAGTGCTTAAGTACATTTATTGAAATAAACCTACTGTTGATATGTGATAACCACATTTGATTTCTGATATTTTCAGATTTTTTTTCAAGTATGATTTATATTGGTGAGTTTCACTTACCAGAGTAATGTTTTGGAGCATCTTATCTTTTACTTATCTTTTCATTTCCTGCTTATTTTGAGGAAACTTTCCCTTTAGTATGATGTTCAGCAGGTAAAGCAGGTAAAAATACAAGTTCAGCCGAACTGACAAAAGTATCCAGCCACAACTCACAATTGCTCCACTGCATGAATGGGCAAAGATACCAACAGAAACACTCCAAAGTCTTGTGGAAAGCCTTTGCAAAAGAGTGGAAGCTGCAAACCGGTCTGTGTATTTGGTGGGCGATGTCACTGTGATGTCAAATCCCTTTTGGTGTAATAGTCAGAAGTCCCAATACTTTTGTCTATGTAGTGTATTGACCAGTTGAGAAGTAAACACTCCTTTTTGTGTGTAAAGAAAGCTACACTGATCACTCTGTGTAGATGGACACCCTTTAAATTCAGGTCTTTCCACCTTCGTAGACATTTCAAATCAAATATCCCAGAAGTGCGACAGTACAATGAAAGCTTTCACACTGCACTGTATATGTTTGCATATGTGCTTGTTTTCCTCAGACTAATTTCCACACTCTTGCTTCAGGCAGGTGTGGCAGTCGTAGGAAAGTATCTGAAAAGCCTCAGACAGTGTGTTTTGGTGTACCTTTTGCACCCGCAGGTTGGATCCCAGATGGGATTGCTGCTGTGTGTGTGAGTCACTTCGGCTGATGAGACGCTCGCCGCAGCGTCGTCATACCTGAGTGCTACCAGACATGTCTGTCTGGCTTTCATGTAAGAAATGTGTGTGAGGTTTGAAGTCGT
The DNA here is from genome assembly GCF_020382885.2 of Scatophagus argus. Classification (NCBI taxonomy): domain Eukaryota; kingdom Metazoa; phylum Chordata; class Actinopteri; family Scatophagidae; genus Scatophagus; species Scatophagus argus. The sequence goes on from NC_058501.1 coordinate 20,425,715, forward strand.
CAAATATCACCTTTCCTGTTTGCTTTTACAGCCGCTGTTCCATAATTTCACCTGTAAATCTTCTCCCCCACTAACCTCTGATGTTAGATTTTACAGACAAAACAAGCTGGCTTTCCAGGGACGGACAGACGACACCTCAGGGCCGTGTTTCTAAGCACGTTTCTCACTAACTGATGTTATTGCATAGAGACCTTGAGTTGTAATCTTGAAGACAAACTTCCCCCAAAAAGCCTGGCACAGTCCGTCCCTTTGGCTACATAATTTTTGTCTTGCGTTGGCTAAGAGCGGTCATAAAGGAAAAAAAAACAGATGCTGGAAATGCAACATCAACTTACAACATAATCATGTGGTGCTTTGACCCAAATTCATCAAACTGCTCTAAGGCTCCAAAATGGTCCCACTGACCTCATGTAATGTTTCTTTTCTCTCTTATTCCAGTATACCATTCGACAAAAGAGGACCAAGAAAGCATCTATGTGTTGCACAAATCCGCTTTTAATTTTCTTGCATATTTCAACTTGTTTAAATTCAAGCTTGTTGGCAGCTTTAAAAATATACGCAGGGCAAACAGCTCTTACACATTTACAGCATTAACCTGTCGACATGACTATCTTCTATCATTGGCATAGATCATCATAATTACAAAACTAATCCCACCGCGGAAGACAATCATGGATACAAACAGATTTAACTTGTTAACTTCTCTAACCATCTCCTGTCCAGATGAGCCAACAGGGAGGAGGAAAAGCATTGTGGGCTACGTGCAACAATTAAAACAGGTTCACACAACTTTTGTTTGAAGTAATTACAGAGTTTGGAAGAGAGCCCCAGGCAAGGTGTGAAACAGTTTAGTCATCATTGTTCATTGGCAGAAAAAAGAAAGTACTACGTCTGAATGATGTGTTGTGTGTGTGTGTGTGTGTGTGTGGGGCGGGGGGGGCAGTGTTTGTGTGACCCTGAGAGCCAAAAGTGAGCCAAAAGGCAAAGGCGACTGGATGAGAGGGACGGGGTGAGGTGCACACCTGTTTGAAACAACTACAAATGATAAAAGAGTTCAACGCTTTGGGAGGGCAGTGTGTGATCATGTGTGCATGAGAGAGCCGGACTTATTAAGGACTTTTATCCTCAGTTAAAAAGGTCCATTCCCTGGCTCCTCCTGTCACTGACACTGAATCCTAAATTTGCTGCTGCTGCGTGTGCACGTTTAGCTGAGAAATGTAAGTCATTGTTATTGCATCTGCCAAATGAATGTAATATATCTGGAGAGCGATGGTGCAGTCAGGTGGGTTAAGACTTCCCATTGATTTCTATGTGGAACGTAGTCAGACACATTCGCATCTGAACTTGGACAAGCAAAGTCTTGAGGCCCTGCACTCTTTCAGAGAGGGAACATCATCCAGTTTTGACAGCCTGCACCTCCACCACAGTCTCCCCCCTGCACCGACGGCGTTACTGCTCACTGTGTGATGCTTTCATGCTCTGCAAACCCCATTTCCACTGAGCGTTGTTCACTTGAAGTCATAAAACTGCAATATGGACCTCAACACTGCACACAAGCATCAGTCAGCGGCATTCATCAGCTTTCACTCAAACAAGCCACTCTCGTGACCCCCCCCCCGAGAAAATCAGCCTTTGAGAAATAAATTTCTCTCTCGAGCTCGTTTTATGGCCTCTGACACAGAATCTGCGTGAGCTACATAAATGTGTCCAAAAAGCTGAATATGTCGCTGAGCTGTGAGTAGGGGAGGATCTGTTCTGACTCAGACTGAGACTGACAACTTGGGGAAGTATGGACAAAGCTACTGAGGCTCACTGGCTTTCACAGGATCCACGATGACAGCCTGAAATCTGACTGACACTGGAAACACATGGAAATAATGGAGGCTGTCCAGCTCTGAGAGGGCGAACTCCAGCTTTGGGTACATTTGCTCTTGACATTTTATTAGGGTGTATTGTCAAATTCAAATGGAAATATCAACAAAGGACCTTAAACTGAAAAGGAAACAGTATTGTATATGAGGAAGCATGGCACAGAAGGAGAGGAAATGGGTGTAGATGAGGGGAAAACAGGAAATGAAAGATGTGAAAGAAAAGACAAAGAGGAAAATTAATGATTATTATTCAGAGGATAAATGACAACATTTTTGGCTCTTTTATAAATGATAACTTTAGTCAGCATGTGATGGGGAGAAGGGCAGTAAAATAAGATAGAAGAGTCAAGGAGACAAGCGATTTCCAATCAAAAGGCAAAGGGAGCCCCCTGCTGGTTGGAGGAAAATGGTGCTCTGGCACTTCACTTCATCACAGTTTAATTTAACTTTTGGATCAAAAAGCCAAATTACATATCAGAAAAAAGTAGAATGGAGGCCCAGACAAACCTAAAGAGAAACAACTGGCAGCATAAACAAACAAACAAAAGCTTCAACAAACCAAACAGGACTTGTTTGCTCCTCTGTCAGAGGCTCCAGGGATGTAAAGACAAACAATAAGAACAGTGACAATAACCTGGGCAGCATAGGACAACATGTGTGTGTGTGGGTGTGTGTGTTTTCTGATAGAAAAATGATCTATCCTGTTCGTGACTGATGAAGAACATTTAAACAAGAGTTATTCTTTTGAGGACATTCATGTTTTATTAAATACTGTGTGTGAAAAAACAAAGCAAGCGTTTAACAATAAAACCTCAGAGTAACTGTGTCAGTACTTTTTGCCGCCACACAGTAAATAAATCTGTTATTACGCCATTGATACTGCATTGGCATTCAGACTGTTTGCAGCACTGAAAGGCCCACACGTCTGCGGTCCCTACAGACCCTTTTCTCCAATCTCACCAATTGAGTGAACTCAGATTAGCTACACCCTGATTTTCTGAATAAAGTCCCACCCGCACAATTTGGATTTACATATATCATAACAATCATATTCTCCATTCATCCACACATTGCCTTTACCTTTATTGATTAATCAAGCCACTTTGCTTTGTGAAACTTATGTGTGCGGTGCCATCTTGTGGCCAGTCAGACAATTACATGTGCACATTCATGCTTTGTCTTGGTTTCAGTGCCGCAGTCTTTATTATAGCATACCAGAAAACAAAACAACACAATAAAACATACAACAAGGCAAAAGCAAAATTGGAAATGAACCTCACACTTTGCACATGTCAGTCTCAGTCGCAATAAGAAACGTTATCTCAACCGCACGCACATTCAGATTTTACACATTTCACATAAGCACGCATTTCCCCTGTTTTGGTGTCTGAGGGGAGGAAACAAAGAGGTTTATGTGATATTGTCACACGGCCAAATCTGCTGCCCTGTGAACAGGTTAAATGAGATAATCCTCGACTAATCCAGCTATCAAAGCCTTTAATCTCTTGATCCAGTTTTTGTTAAACTGCAGATTATATCAAGTTTGCCCACATTTGTAAAGGCCATTTTTGTGATTTAAAATGCACTTTGAGAAAGTAGATATGATCATACAACCCTTAGAAACCCTTATATTATGTAGCCTAAATACCAGGTTTTATTACAAGAGATTCTAGAAGTCCCCTTTGTGGAGTAAACTACAGTAGTAATAGTAGTAGTATGTATTTATATATATATGTATATGTATATGTATGTATATTTATTTAGATGTGTTTTTCTTTCACTGCAATGTGGTTTTAAAAAGATGTTTATGGGAGACAGTACATAAGTTCAAGAGTTCACAGTGGGATCAAAAGGGACTTCTACAATTGCTGTATAGTTATAGGACACCTCCTAATCTTCCTCCACACTAACATGTCTAATTCCATCACCATATTGTTTGTTTTATTCTGATCCCTTCATTGTCAACACCTAGTTGGTTTTGGTCTTCAGCTCTGCAAGCTTGCTGGTGACAAAGTTCCACTTGAAGGATGCGTCCTCGCTCCCTCCTCCCAGCGAGACATATTTGGAGAAGCTGTTGTTGCTGCTCCGTCCTCCTCCTCCTCCTCCTTGACTCTCCTCTCCCTCAGTGATCTGCCCATCCTGGTTGTCTTCCCCTCCAGCCCCTGTCACCCCGTCCTCACCCTGGCCTGCTGCCGCCTCGTTGGCTGCAGCAGCAGCGGCTGCGGCTTCCGCCTGCTTCTTGGCGGCCCAGCTGGATGCGAAGCTATCCCAGAATCCTGAGCGCCGAGAGGGTCGAGGAGGCTCCTCTGGCTTTACTGCAAGTGGACTGAGAATTCAGAGGAAGTACTGGGGATGATTTCAGGAGTCAAATATAGTTGGGCACTTTGGCTTGGAATTCACTGTTCTCAGCTGACTGATTTTAGATCAGTCGAGCTCCACTCAGTTATACTGACTGGTAGTAAGCAGATTCAATCAAACAGAACTCCTCTGAGGACAGAAACAACAAAGATAATATGGTAGACAAAATGATTAAAATAAGATTTGAGTACAGGGAAAAGCAGAAAAAATAGCTGTTTGCTCCTGTTTCCAGTCTTTATGCTAAGCTAAGCTAACAGGTTGGTGGTTGTAATCTCATATTTAGCGGGCAGAGTGGTTCTGCTCCTCTCACCTAACTGACAACAGCAGAGCCAGAGAGCAAATATTTCACAAAATGTCAAACTACTGTGTAAATACGATCATTTACAGTAAATGCTGTTAAGTCAAAAGTTTTATCTAATCTAGAAATCTATTAAACAAAAAAAAATCAGATTTGCACCAAACCAAAGCTTATAATTTAAATTCTATTTTTCATCAGACCTCCTTTTTTTTGCCAGCAGGTTTTTCAGTTGAGTTGAGATAAATTCTGCTCCTGAACTTTAACTAAATCTACAAAAATACTGAAGCTTCCTCGAAGTGTTGTTCAGTTAAAACTCACATACCACACTATAACACTGTACAAATGCCCCACACTTCCACAAACCAGCCTTATTTTACCCACACAAACCCCAAAGACGGAACAAGGTGCAAGACCAGCATCTGACCAGGAAAAGAAAGATTTCCACTCACTGGTCGGCGACTGGCGGGCTCTCGGTCTCCTCAAGGAGCTGGTGTTCATCGTCTCTGTTGAACAGAGCTGATAGGCGGTTCCAGCTTTTAGTCCCAGCTCCCTGCATCTGCACACAGTCTCAGATACTCAGAAGATTCTTTATTTATGTTTACGCAACGGTGATGACCACATTATTGTATTTTCTTTTGTTTTAACAATATAAAATGTCCCAGAGATTATTTAAGAGCTCTCGCTGTTCACATACCTTCCTGGCCAACTGGGATACGGCGTTGGGTCCTTCATCCTCCTGTACCGGACTCATCATGTCATTCTCCACCTCTGTGACCTGCAACAGCAAAAAATAAAGACAAAACTGATGCACCGCAAAGCAATGTCATGAATTTATTTATCATGACATTATTTCATTACTGATGCCAGGATTTGTTCAAATTGTCCCCATCTAGTGGACATTAAGGACATTACATCATGTAAAAAACCTAAAAACTATTCATTTTTTTTTCTCTTAACTTATCTTTTCATCTTTAGATTTTTTTATTATTATTATTATTTGTGTTTTGATTTATGCTATGACATGAATAGTATTTCCACATTAGTGTATATTTGGACATGAGCAGTAATACACTTCAGTTGTCTCACATTTCCCATGTAGGTGTCGGGAGCAATGTCAGCTTAAATAGGAGCGATGACAACTCTGCACACACACGTCTCGATGGAAACTATCTCTCTGAACACACACACACACACACACACACACACACACACACACAGTATCCCCTGTCGTCCCTGCTGGTGCCCTGGCATTACAAGAGACCACAGTTTGGTCTGAATACGCCCCAAGGCCCTGTCTGTCTGTCCCATCCTCCATGTCAGTCAGTCAGTCAGTCAGCGGTATGCCAGCTAATCCGTTTGTTCAGCTCTCGTGCAGGATCGAGTTTCTCGGCCCTACAGAGATCTGGGTCAGTGCATCTGTTTTGCTGGTACCAAACCCTGGATGGAGCACAGGTGGTGCAATAAGACCAGATAGCCGAGTTAAAGTACCGGTGCAAAAAAAGTGAAACACTCAGTTTGACAAATTACATGTCAAAGTGTTCAGATTCCTTCAGAATAAAAAGCACTCATACTGAAGCAACAATCTGGAAGTAGAACTTTACTGTTATAGCTGGTGGAGCTAGTTTTAATCATTTTATGTATTCTTTGGTAATTTATTCCAGTGATTGGGCAAACTCGCTAAGGTCAAAAGATAAAACTGAAGAGTTGAGAGATGATGATGATGAACAACCTTGTGCAACACAAATTTGTAATTTGCCTTTCTAGTTTTTGTCTTTTGGCGAAATATTGCATATTTTTACCTCTGTGGACCTTGAACGATTATCTTTTTATCATCTAAAATGGTTAGAAGGGCAAATGTCTGTAAGGGTTCACCGGTCCAAAACACTGGGGACCGCAGGTTTAAGTACAAGTACCTCAACGTTGCACTTAGTATTTAGTTTCTTTCCACTGTGTTGAACACACCTTCTAAAGTTGCCTTGATGTACAGTACTTCGGTTTCAAGCTGCTGTGCATCATCTGCTTCTGGATTTAACCTTTGACATTCAGAATATTAGTGTGCAGATCTTGGTGAACGCTTCAGCTTTGTCAGTTTTGTCAGTTGGCAGAGTCAAAGTTGCCGAAATAACCAAGAGGAAGTTTCGTTTGGGCCAAACTTCTGCCTTAAAGTTCCCTTTGCACAGAGAACAAAACAGCTCAGACCCTGCGATGAATAAAAAATGATCAGCAAACAAAACCTGGTGACTTTATGACTTCGATGCCAACAACCACTTTAGCTTTCTGACATTATGTGCACATGAGTCTGCAAGAGGATCAAAGATGGAGAGAGTTGTGAATTCTGTACCTCTTCAGATGTGTCCTCCTCATACTCGGGGTTCAGCGTCTTCAGCACTTTGCTCTTATATACCTTCCACATTGGGTTCATGCTTGCTCAAAGGGCTACTCAGAATTCAGGCCAAGACCCGTGAAGACCTCTTTGTTCCTCTGTGGTCCACCCTCCAGCAAGTCTCCACTTCCAGCTTAAGGCTCGTCTCAGTTGGGCCGACTTTGACCTGTTTCCATGCATAAAGTTCTCAGTAGCTCAGTAGGGCACAGAACCTTTTCAGCACAGTTTCATGGCGTTTGTCCTGGCCAAATTGATGTCCGCCTCATCAGGCCAGCAGGGTTGACAGCTGCTTTCGTCCCCGCGGAGAGTCTGAACAGGTAAAGCTAGGAAGCTGTGCTGTTAGTGCATGCACCCACGCAGGTGTATACACACACACACACAAATTCAGCGTCACGGTTCAGAATCCCTGCCTTGGTTACCTGGAGACAGGTGTAGATTTCCTCATGCATTTTTCAGTGGGTCTCTTTCCCAGAGCCAGAGGTCCATTGTCAGCCAGTGTTAGTAGACTGGCTGCTGTAAACCTGATGCACCTACACACACACACACACACACGTACAGTATGTTTATGTTTGGATGCAAAACTTACTCGGATGATTTTTTTAATGTTACAGCAGCTCTTGCTTTGAGCAAGTTCATGTTTTCTCAGAAGTGCAGATAAAAACCCTCCTTCCAAAGTACTCAAATCAGCTAATTAAAAAGCAGGAAGGCCTTTCATGGAAATGTGCTTTAAAGTCTTGTAATCTCAGCTCTAATTCTTCATGAATGGACTCCACACACATTCATTCCAGCAGGTTGTTTATGGAAGTTTAGACCACCTGACCAATCAACCCATTGCCTTTACACTGTCACCTGGTCACTTCCTTGCAAGTCCGCCCCCTCTGATCTCATTGGCTGCTCCAACGTATCAATCAAACACCATTCAGATTCAGGTGCACTGCAAGGTTTTTTGAGACTGGTCTCGTTGGCAACCTGAGAGGGCAGGCGAGTGTCGTGTAGATAAAGGGAGATGTATAAAGCTTTGATGACTGATTGGGTTTCACTAACCACAGCCGAATACAGAGAGACGTACTGTTTGGCTTGTTTGATTTAACACATATACTAACATCTAAAACACAACATTAATGTCAACTCAGTGTGTTAAATTATCTCTTGTTATCGCAGCAAAGATGACAGCATCACAATAACCCAATACTTAGTATAACTACAGAAATATAGAACATGTCCACTTGCTATATGTTTATACGTTATACGTGTAAAACTATCCAGGGTTGCTGTGATAATAATCTTAATTTTGCACCACAGAAATTTGATCTAACTTGTCGTATGGCTCTCCTGTTCCTGGTTTTGATTACCACGCAGAGGTGAACAGCAATGAAGCTGTAAGGCCAAGCAGATCCATAAGATCAACATGAATTATGAATGCACTTCTATGGAAGACACGTCTGTGCACACACAGACTGATGGATGTTGGTTATTTGAAGAGGCAACCGGTTTGGTTGTGGCCTGAGAAGCTCACGTTTCAGACTGGAAAGGACACACCCAAGTATTTTGGGTGATGGTTTTACAGTATTACTAAAGTAAACTTGGACAATAATGAAGAGATTTACAGGACTTTTGTATCAAAAAGATCTGCAAACAAGTTCACAACCAGACGACACATTAGAATCAATTAGATTTAACTTAATTGTAAAGGCACAGAATTCAAGTACTGAAACTATGAAATGCATTTTCACATCCAACCACAAATGCAATGTAATGTTCATATGCATATTAATACAGAGAGAAAAGGGTTGATCTGAATAAGCTAAAATGCACACAGTATGAACATATGCAGCCGTTACAGAAGAGAAACAGTGACATGAATGAGTGTAAATAATGGCTCTAGTAAGACACTGTGTGGAGAGTAAACAGATGCAGGTATGATATGAACATGACACATAATGGTCTCACTAACTCTGTGTTTAAAGTACATCAGTGTATTTGTATATTATAATCTCGCCCCTCGACGAAGGCCACAGTCTCACCTGCAGACAGAGGTGGAAGCAGCACTCAGAACTTCCTCTTTAGTAAGAATAGACACAATCAAATGTGGTTAAAGACTGAAAAGTACTTGGTGTGTAGAATGACCTTTTAACTACATGACTACATATTTTCTATTATTGGAATTTTTTCGGTTTTTATCGATGCATGTGTGGAGGAAGTCAGTGTTGTCAAGTACCTCAATAGTACGGTAACTGAGTAAATGTGCTTGGTTACTTTCAGAATGTGTGAATGATGAATGATGGACGTGACATGTGAGATGGTTTTCCCAAACGAACTTTCAGAAGCCAAATTCTACCTGGAATTCAATATATGTGCGAAATTTAAAACATCAGTGCAGATACTTGATGAGAGTCTCCACATGAGGTCCACTTACTGGTGTTTTCTGCTGCTTCCATCCACATCTTGCGCCCTTCATCATCATCATCAGAGTTTTCAATGTAATACTCCCCGACATGCTGTCCGGTGACCTCACTTACCTCTAACTCTCACTTCAATGGTCATTTGCTCATTTGTTACTGAATGGATGTTTTCCAGATACAAAGCAAATATTGAACATAATATACAAACTGTTACAGACTGTAGCCTTAGATTACCACAAGGTGGAGTCCTTTACAGCCTTAAACATCTGAGGTGTTGGACCTCATGAGGAGGCAGCCAATACTGCAAATGAGCAGTTATTCTTAATATGTTATTATCATGTAACAGTCTGCTAATGCTGATATAAAGTAGTGAGGGAAATGGGTCATAATATCAATAACTAATAGCACAAATACATAATGTGCAGTCATACTATTGACAAACAGATATTCTTTAGAGGATATTTAAGCTTTAAAAGAAGACAAAGCAGTATTTGAGTGCATCACAAACCATACTGGCTTTGTGGAACGGCAGTTTGAAAATATATCAATCTGAATTGTGATTATTTTGTTCGATTTAGAGGTCCAGCCCATAAGATTTTTACTATTTCTATTATTTTTATACTATTTAGGGGCAGAAATAGAATGAAATTTTGATCATTATGTTTTCATTAGTGTATAATCACTTGAAAATGATCATTGTTTTGTTTTCTTTCATATCTACAGGGGCAGCTGGTCCTCTTCCAAGCCGTACGATGTGCTGCACCACCATGTTTCTACAGTAGCCCAGAAAGGACAAACCAAACGCTCGTTTTTGATTTGATCAGGGGAGCGTGAGATGAGGGGTATTCATCAGACCACTAGATGCCACTAAATCCTACCCACTGGACCTTTAGTTTGATGTTTCTTGACAACCTTCAGCAAAGCTAATTATCATTTCTTATTGCTGTAATTGTACTGTTTTACAGTATTACAGTAGTATATGTGTCACTGTTTGAATTCTTCCTGTCTCTGATCTCTGAATGCAGGTCAGTGCTTCTGCGTCACAGCTGTCATGATCATATCTGTACACGAGCAAAGTATTTGAGTTTACGTGTTTGGCATATTTTCCTTTTTGCTCCAGAAACTGCAGGTTGGAGATGTTTTTGATTGTAACTGATTGAAATCTTTTTTTTGGTCCTTACTTTTGTCAAGCTGAACAAATACTTCCTTCCTTTCCACTAGAACCAAATGTGAAAGCGCATATCCGTATACTCCGTGTTTATGAATCCAGTGCATCCTTTTTTGGTGCTTGACTCCCTTTTATTGGCCACTAGGGGGCAACAGTGAAACAATCCCGTGCTTGAGAAAGATGGAACAAAATGTACAGAACATGACCTACAAATGCACAACTCCTGTCCTGTTTATGCACACATGTCACAGTGTCAACATGCATGTAGACCTGTTCGAAGTCATGTGAGGAATCAACAGCTGCTGAACCTTCTCTGATGGGCGCCAATTTTAGATCATTTGAATGTCACACATGAGCGTGTGGAGCTTTCAGCAGGTTCTGCTGTGATGCACTTTCAGAACGAGATCATTCCCAACAGAAACAATGAAGATTTCGGCTGAGTGAAATCTAATCCTATGCAGAAACAGCAAGTGTCCCACACAAGAAGGGTGAAGGGAATCAACTCAGCCTCTGTTGTATGAGCCAACACCCCCAACCTAACACAACAGGGAGTGCTGGGTGGAGGATGTGGATGGAGGGGAGAGGATGGCAGTCTTTGTTGACCTCCTCAGCGGGAAATCTTGACCAGCAGTGAGGAATAAGGAGAGGAATTTCATTAGATAAACCGAGACATTAACACGAGTGTTAAACAGACTGAAGTTGTCATTCATTGCTAACTTTGTGCCGCTGCCTGTAAACGGGCAGCAGTAATTAATCCACCATGTATGAAAAGTACAGTAAAAGTATTTTTAAAAAAACAGAAAAAATATATAATTTCATCCTATATTACTGTATTATTTGAACTGATGCGTTTATACAGTGATGGATGAAGTGTTCAGATCATACGGTAAGTAAAAGTAATAATGCAACAATGTAAACATGTCCTTTACAAATAAAATGTTCTTCATTCAAAATGGTACGTAAAGGGATAGTTCATCCCAAAATAAAAAATACATACTTTTCCTCTTACTTGTAGTGTTTTTATTCAGTCTTGATTCCTCTGTTTTAGAGATATTAGCTTTAGAGGCGTCTGCCTCATGGTAAAATGGAACTAGATGGCACTTTGCTTGTGCAAATAGACATCAAATTCTGAATATTCTGTGTGCCTGGTGTGCCAGTCACGTCAGGCACATAATGAAATCAGTTGCTGTCGTCACTGTGGTTATCACACTGTTATTTTTACTTTCTTCAAACCTACTTACTTAAAAGCTTACTAAAACTTTCAGCATGATGGTGGGGAGCATTTGCTAAAAATGTTAAGTATGTACACTGTATCTTCACATCAACATGGTCTTCTTTCCTCTGCTGAGCATAGGCAGCACAGGTGACGAGAAACCACCCGAGAACCAGCGTGTGTGTGTGTGTGTGAAGGCCTGGACTTCAAAAAGTTCATATATGTGTAAACCGTCACCATGCAGAATGTTTCCAAACAAAACAGACCTGAATGCAAAGACAGAATTAGATGGAAACCTGCATGGACCTCACACACACTAAGAGCCATGTGTATGTGGGTTTAACATGGAGCCTGCTGAACTAACATGGACGAACCGATTGTTATTCCTCCACTGTGGAGTGTCAGGCAAAGCTTGAGTGGCTCAGCGTTTCAGGTTAGAAACATCTGACACCCACTTTCAGCTTTAATTCGATGAGTTTATTGTCACAGTGGAATTTCTGCATGCAGGTCAGTAGGTCGGCTGAGTTCAGTTTAATTTTGGCTTATGTAATACAGCAGATTAAATCAATAGTTTGACATTGTTAGTGATGTCTGTGAGTTTGGAGGGCAGCGTGTGTGGTGGTTAGCACTGATGTTCTGTGTGAAGTTTGCTACAGACGGTAGCATAACATATTAATCATATTCTGATCCCTAAGACTTCCTTTCTTTCCCCAGGTTAGCAACAACTGTCGAGTTTTTGGGATATTAATGAAGCATTTCTTTGATCCAGTGTGTGTTCATAAGTAAGTGGGTATTGGGATTAGGATTATGGTCAAGATCTGAAACCAAAAAAGTCACTCCTCAAACATTAGCACCTTTTAACTTTTCTTTATTAAAATGATGTTGTGTCTCAAAACGACCACAAGCAGTTCGTTTATGCAAACAAAACCAAGGCCGCGATGTAAATGTCACATGTCACAGTCTGCATCCATTTAGACAACAGTCGCCGCAGATCTGCGTGCGCTTCTTTGTCTCTCTTTGTGCACATTTGCGTGTTTAAAGCCAAGCTGTTATGTGATGTAACGCCACGCATGTTGCATCAACGCCTCTGCTTGCACACAACACACATCCGTCAGTGTTCTCATGTTTTACGAGGCCCTGCAGATGCGTGAGTTTTCAGCACAGGCGCTTCCTGGCGTGCCAAAGGCTTGTGTAACTGTCAATAAAAATGCCCTCTCTCAGCTCCTCTTACCTCCCAAAAGAAGGTTTTATTGTTGGTGTGTTTCCATCAGCATCTTGGCTTATATAAGACCTCTCAAGGTCATTAGTCCTGATCACCATCATCATGCATTATAGTAAGCATGCATTTTAAGAAAGAAAAGCACATTTTGAGATGCAGTTTTTCTTCCTGTTTGACTTTGAAAACAAGACTTGCAAGAGTTTTGCAGGTAACAGTGAACTGCCTTTTCTGGCAGAGAAATCGGCAATTCAAAAGGCACTTACATTAGGGAACTCATTATTAACAATCCTCTTTATTACGTATACTCAAGATCTCATTGCCTGAAGGACAAGTGCTTTTGTATGATTTCCCCAAGAGCGCAGTGGCAAGATAATTCTTTCAAATGGAGAACTGCTCATTCATGTGCGTGTTTATTTGCTTTTATTATATCTGACAACCAAAAACACACAACGCACTGATGAACAAATCTGTGATCTCAAGTGCTGTTACATGCACACCTTACTCCTTCTCCAGTCTGCTGCGAGCCGTAGGTTCACAGAGTTCCTTCAGTCCTGACTTGAGTTGACTTTGAACACACACACACACGTGAACAGACAAACAAAACCTCTCCACACACACAAATGATCCTTCCAAAACAGGCCACACCGAAAGGTTGATATCTCACTTAACAGTGAAGCGTTCTGGTGGCCGACTGAGCTGATTAAATCAACCACTGACCAGATTAAATCAGCTCAAGTAAACCTGTTGTGCTTAGGCTAGATGGACTTCATCAGACATTCTTTCTATTAATGAGAGCGTCATAGTCAGGGTGAAAGGAGGAAAAGATGTGGAACTGACATCTAAGAGTTTAGCACAGGCAAAATCAAAGACAGCAAAGAGTCAAAAACGAGGCTAACAAACAAACACACACACACACACACACACACACACACACACACACACACACACGACAGGAAGGTAACAAACTGGCACGGAGCAGGTGATAATAATTAGGTCGGGTCAAACAATCCGTATTGGCCGAAAGGCAGACAAACACAGGAAGTACATCAATGAGAAACAGCACATCAGCTAAGTGACAAAATAAGACAGGAAACACAGAATTACAACATGACTAAGAGACATGAGGTGTGTCAGAAACTGATCACTTGATGTAAAAAAAAAAACAAAACAGCTCACTTTCAACCAAATTAACTTTTGCACTATAAACAAGATTTTCAACAGCAGTTGTTTTCTTGTCAGTGTGGGTTTGTATGTATGGCAGCAATGTGGTTCTAGGGTTTGCCGGTGTCGTTCAGTCAGTTCACCACTTTGGTCAAGACTGAAAAATCTCTTGTCCACTATTTGATGGGTGTGTGGGCTGTTTGGTGAGGAGAATCAGGGGGTCACGCAAGTTTACAGGTAAGCAAACCTCCTTATGAAAGCTGCTTGTTAGTGAATACCTGAGACAAACTTCTGCACGTGTCTTTGTGTGCTTATGTGCTGGTTGCATGTGCACCAAGTTATATAAGTGCACACAAATTACCTTGAGGAGCTCTTTTTAAAATATCAACCTCTTCCCTAAACACTGTATGTGGTTGTGTGTTCGTCTGTGAATTTTTTTTTTTTTTTCCTCTGGATAGCCGGTTTGAACCGGCTGCAAGGCGGTTACAAGCATGTTTTTATTGCAAGGCTGGAGGCAGTTCCCCAACAGCAGGCCTGCAGTGTCACTCGGCAGGAATCTAAAGCTCACGACTAAGAAGAAGAAACACACAGGGTTTAAAACAGAGAGCAGTTTAAAACCATGATGTTGTGTAGATGTGACAGACATTTGAATATCAAATGAGAACTCAAACACATGGCTGCACACACTCGTGACAAAAGAATCGAGTGCACAGTCGATACACGCAGGTGAATTTCCAAACGTGCCATGGTGTGGGTTTGGTTTTGATCAAAGCAGGGCTCTGATCTACTGCTTTAGAGGTCAGGAAAAAAGAAAGACACGATGTATGAAGTGACTGTTACTGTAAAGACAACACAGACCTTGTGATGCTGATGTTGACACTCTCACAGGTGACTTTCCAAAAACCCCTGGGCAGTGTACCACAGTACTGACAGCACAAAACTCTGAGCCGTGGAAGACATGTATGCATCTGTGCTCTGTGTGCATGAACATGTGAGCGTCGTGTGTGAGCATGTTTGCGAGCTAGCATGGGTGGTGTACATGACAGAGCTATGAATCATGTTATGCAACAAAGCCAAATGACCGCTGTGGCATCCAGTCATAACCTCCCATCCTCATGTTGCTGCCATGATGGAGCTCATACAACTGCGTCAGCTCGTCCTCACTGATCCTCAAGCTCTGATGTTAATATATCAATCAATGGACCAACCTGGAGCCACTTTTGTCCAGGAGAAAGTTTAGAAGCGTGGAGCTCGGCTGTAATGGTGCTACGGCCTGGAGGCTCCAACTGGATGCAGTCGCAGAGTTTATGATCAGAAATCCATATGAGGCACCAGGCACTTCAACACCCTCACTTGTAAAACTGAGTCCCAGATCCCTCCACACCATCAGTGAAGCAGAAAAGGGGCCTGCTGCCAAGGGAAGATTAGATGGAGGGATGAGATGAGAGGATTAGATAGTAATGGCTATCATTCAGCTCTGCATTCTCTTTATAGCAGTGTTGGACGTGCAGCTTCGGAGCAGCATCTGGTGTAAGTGGAACTTTATCAGGTGCTGGGTGAGTTACAGACACAGGTGACAGAAAAGGAAATGGGATAAGGGCTGTAGATAAAGATAGTAATAAACAGAGCAGCGGGTGTTTCGTTCGGACACAAATGAACATGTGGGGCAACAAGCAAGACATTTGTTTGATGTAAGCCAAGTTCCGACTTGTTTTTGAATATGCTATGTAGAATAAACACACCCTCTAACATGCAAGTCCAGTATAGAAGTCCACAGAGTCGCAGGCGAGCCCACAAGCAGCCAACATGCTGATGTAAGGACAACATACATTAGCAGTAGTGTAGTGAGGTCAGTGCAGGGCCTAAATCTTTGTGTCCTGGGGGACCTTTTCAGAATAACTTTGAATAACAGATCTCGTGACAGAAATAACTCAATGATGAGAACATTCTGATATACAGACTGAGAGTCCCTAAATCCCAAACTAACCACAGTTCCCAGCTCCAGCTCCCACAGCCGCTGGTATTCTAACATGCATTCCTCGCCAGTGCTGACAGGAAATTAGCAGCTTACTGTCCCTGCTCATCGCATACAGCAGCTTAACCAAAGAAAAAGAAAAAAGTACCCATCAAAACCATGTTGGGTGCTGAAACAACATTCTCAGGCTGTGGATTTCGATTAACAAAAAGAAAGATCTGAGCTCAGACCGAATGATTTCAAAAAGGCACACAGGACTGCATAATGCTGGGACAGTTTTTGATATATTTGCTTTTGTTCAATACAGTGGGATAGTTTCCCCACCACTATAGCACTTGTTGCGGGTAACCAGTTCACTCAAAAGGTGTCACTTTGATTTGGATGGATTTTTCACTTAAAGTTAAATAAATTAGTCTCTGATAAAACTGTCTTACCGGGTCAACACACATGTCCAACAGCAGACCGGTGAAAAATACTGGACTCAACATCTGCCCTGAAATGAAATGATGAACATGTGCGGATTCTTGCGTCAGGTTTTTTCATAACAGTGCAGTCACTAAGCTGCGTGACGCTGCCAGATAGCTGTGGTTTACCAAGTCATCGCTTCCTCCTCTGCAGTGATTCCTATTGAAGTTTTGCAACAGGTTCTGCAAATGATTCCCTCCGTGTGTTTCTTAGTGGTATGAAGGAAGATGAGCAGGTAGTTTTTTTGGGGGGTTGCGTTAAAGAGATTGCAAGATCTCAAAAAAATAAAAAACAAAAACAAACCCTGCCAACATTAGAGCAACGCACAGCTGAGGCTCACAGGAACAGCAAAGGTTTAGTTATTAGTCATTACCAACTGACAGAAACAGACGGGGACATTTTAAAAAATACATATTAATGTTGTGTAAAATTTCCTTTAAAGTCTTTAAATTTTAATTGTAATCGGCAGCAATAACACTCTCTTTCTGCAGTGTTGTTTTATTTCTCCAGAATATTCATAAAAGAAGTGACGCTACATTGTTCTCACATTAAAAAGCTGAAGACTCAAGGTGCAAAAGCAACATATTCAAAAATATTTGGACAGTTACATATCGCAGGACACTTTCCCTTTTCTGTTTGCCCTGAATGGACAGCATCAACAAACAGTCATAAAGCAACATGAGCATAAACCTTGTGGGAAAAACCTTTGAGCCCGTAAATAGAGGAAAAAACAACCTTCCAGCCCAGAGATAAGCCGCTTTTCAGTAAATCCTAATGAAAAGGAAGCCATGGGGAGATAGAAAAAAAAATCTGAGTGAGATTAGGAGACAGAACATGGCGTCCTACATCGCTGACCTGGCAGTTTAAAGGACTGAAATGTAGAAGCAGTAACGGCTGTGACAAACCTATGAACTACAACTTTACATCAATCAAGTTCACTTACGTTGTTGGACATGGCAGTTGTCATACAGCTTATGTACGTGATCTAAAAAGACAAATTTCACAGTCGCCGAAATAGAAGCTTGTTTATTGTTTTTATTTATTATATTTATCTGTTTTTAACCATCGGATTCGATCATTTGAAGGATTTGATGTGACAGCAGATGAGAGCGGCTGCTGCTGATTGTGCCGCAGGGCGGGGGTGTCTGGGATCTGAGAGACATTGTGTTCTCTGCAGTCTGCACGTTGGACTCCAGTCACAACACTGACTCCCCGGGCGGAGGCCACCCCAGAGTGAGTCTCCATCCAGCACATGCTGCAGCCTGGCACGTGCACCCTCCTCAGCCTGACCCTGCCAGGGATGCAGAGATGTGCACCCATCTATCCACATAAAGACGACTGCTGGTGTTTATGTTTTTAATATGTTATGTGTTAAACCGCCACTATGCTTCATCTCAGCCGTTGTAAGGGTGCACTTCCACACAAGAAACGTGATGTTCGAACACCCTCTCCACCTACGTCTTACCGACATCAAAATTAGAATGGTTGTGTCTGACCGTTTTTGTAATTTAACAAATCTGGCATTTCACTAGACTTTGGAGTGTTCATTTCTGACATCGTCGG
Source organism: Scatophagus argus (assembly GCF_020382885.2). Lineage (NCBI taxonomy): Eukaryota > Metazoa > Chordata > Actinopteri > Scatophagidae > Scatophagus > Scatophagus argus. The sequence goes on from NC_058501.1 coordinate 20,443,791, forward strand.
ACAACACACCCAACACATCCTGAAATGAAGACAAGTAAAAGATAAAAGTGGGGCCCAGAAATGTATAAAGTGATTGCTAAAGAACTTAGTAATACTCTGGGAACATGTACAACACCTGACCAAAGCAGCGCTGTGGAGACAGATCAGACAGAGTTGGGAGGTGCAGCCTGCAAACCATCGGCGAACGACAACACTGCTGCTGTGGTGGAACCTGCAGGTCAGGCAGCTAGCGTTCACACCCATTGGTGCTGGTCGAACATGTTAACCTTTCTGGTGTTTTTGTTTGCTTCCCTAATGTCTTTGTTGTCAGATAGACTCGTCTAACTTGTCCTTTTGTGCTTTAGGGAACATGGTGATAAAACACATTATTTCCCTTAACTAATCTAAACTCGAATAGTTTGTTTTAAATTAACCAAAGGGAGGCCAAGGGTCATGAGGTTTCTTTAAACGGCCCTGAATACCTATGGAGAAAGTGACTATGAAGTCAAATGACTTTTCTGCAGTGTGTTTATGACAAGACAGTAGTTCATAAAAACAGCCACGTCAAATGTTATACCCTAATGTCTTTATTTAGCATAAAGCAACAAACAAATCATATGTTCACACTCTTCATTCCCCATAAAAAGGGAACATACAGTACCTTTTGTGACAGGAAATAAAATACTTCATAACCGTAACAGTCTGTGGAAAGTGCAAGTATGCTTCACTTTTGTTTGAATCAGTTCAAACACCCAAAACAATACAGAATAAGGTCATATTTTACATACAAGATGATACGCAGAGGAGCAACAAACTCATTTCCATACAGTACAAAGATTTATCACGCACACCCAAGCAAATGCTTAATGAAAGCCCTTCTGAGAGATTTTGAGGTCAGTGATTGTGAAAATTAAAGGTGACAGTCTGAGAATGAGATTCACACTCTCTCTTGTTCACACCTGCAGCTCCAAATTCCCGAATAATCGTTTTTTACAAGAAACAGCCCAGAGGCACCTGCAGCCTCTACAAAGCCATATCCCATCTGCACTCCTTCACTCTTCCCTCTTGACCCACCTCACTCGCTCTCTTTGTGAGAAGTGGTTCAATATTAAAATAAAATAAAGCGAAAGGAGCCCCCTCAGTCATCCCAAACAACGATCCTCCTCGCCCACATTCCCCACCAGTGACCTTATCCCCATCCCTTTGTCTCTGTGGCTCAGAACCAGGCCGATTTTGGTGACGCGTCAACGGTTAGCCAATAGGCTCCCTTCGTTAAGGGGTTACGTCCTGGACCTACCATTACTGAGATGGCAATGTGAGATGTTTGCCCAGTGATGTGCGAGGGGGAGGAGCTTGTGGCGTGGGCAGAGAGGGGCACGTGGCGCCCAACGAGGTCTCAGCCTGTCACAGGACATCATATCAGACAGTGAGCAGGCATGCGCACTTTCTAAACTCCACGCCCTGCGAGAGAAAGGGAGGATGTGCAGAGGAGCAGTCAGCAATCTGCCTCAAACCCGTCTGTGGCAGGAGAATCAAGCGTGGAAACAACGAGAAATCTTTTCTGTCTGGCCAGCATGTGAAGCTCTCCTACACTTTCTGATGTACCAGATGTTACTGAGGAAGTACAAGTCTACAAATAAAACAAAGAAAGCTCCATGAATATTCTGAACCGATGAAAGTGACTGCTCCTCAATATGGAAGCCAGACCTCGCCAATGAATTTGTTCTTTAATTTGCCACCCAGAGACATCACATTAAGGCATATTCACAAGCTAGCCAACCTGAAATGAATCTTGATCGTCCTGTTTTCTTGAGCTGTAGAACTTCATCTCATCACTTTCTCGAAGGTCGTTGCCATCAGCTCTCCCTTTGAAGATGCCTTCAATCTTAGACTCGCTTGTGCAGAGGGTACAGTAGCAGGTGGAGACACAGCGAGCGTGAGTCTGACCACTTCCTTTCGCGTGCAGAGGACACCACAGTTTCCTCAGCACAGGAAATACTCTGCAGCTTGCAATGCCAGCTGAGGAACTGCTCAAACTCAACTCAGATTGTTTTGATTTGTTGAAGGAGTTTTCAGTTAATGGCTTAGCATTCAATACTTTAAACACTATCACCAAACATCTACTGCACATCTCAAAATATTCACAGCTTTATTAAATCATTACAAAAAAAGGAATACATTCATCAATAAAAACAAGACAGACTCTCACTAACAGTCTGCACACCCATGCAACGTTTAAGTTAAATGTTTGTGTTTATATGCAGTAGATACTGCAGGAAGGGTTCTTGACTGGGGTGCTCATTGAGGCAGTCACACATCTTATCAACAGGACATTTATAGATTTAAAGCAGTGAAATCACAGATGAAATAAACGTAAGAAAAGAAAAGGTAGTGAGTAGTGTCAAGCCTCTCTGCAGATCTACCTTGGTATTTAAAAACTATTTCTACAATTTGTGCAAATATTTACTGACTCTGACACCTGACAGATACATTTCACAAGTATATAAATTGACAGTTTGTGAATACGGCTCCCCATCTGTTCACAAAACCCTGCGAGTTTCTCTTGTAAAGGAAAAAAAAGCAACACAAAAAAAAAAAAAAAAACACAAAACAAAACAAAACCTGAAAGGGTTGAGCTAAATTTCATCCTCTTTAATCAAGTTGTGGACCTACCATCACTTCGTTACAAGGTACATCTTGACTGCCGTCCGTCTTCCCTTAAAGGCATCAATGTTCAGAGTATTTAACGTTTTTCGGACAAGTTTTGAGCACTGGCAAAATTCACAGTTATTGAAGAGTTCTTCAGCCCCTTTTTGAAGCTCAGAACAGGACCGACAGCATCTTGCAAGCATGTACCTTTGTAACAACTAATGGTCGGACCCAACTGGCAGTCAGCTGGTTTTGATCACCCACCCAAACCAGACCATAAAACCTGTCCTCTCCAGACCCCCAAGGGACCCATCCCCACCAAAAACACCCTTGAAAGTACTGACAACAGAACGTATAGTAAACACCTCAACAGCAGCCCTGAAATCTCTCGGCCACGGTGAAAAAGGGATCCCAGAAATTCAGTGTCTGAGTGCGACTACGACTGTGAGGTGAGAAAAGTGAAGTCCTGGAAGACATTGTTGTGTCTCTACTTCTGCCACCTTAATCCAGCTCCTTCACTTCTCATTGGCTCATCCTTTATCTCCACGATCAGAGTAGTCAAGTCTCTTCACGGCGCAGGCTGGACCTGGACCTTCTCCGTCATCTGTTTGGCACTGTAGTAGGACAGACTCAGACCCATGATGGCCAGCATCATGGCTATCTGGTTGATGGCTCGGTCTTGTGGCTGAGTCTGCACCTCGCCGGCAACTTGCCTCTGCAGAGACAAAAACAAACAGGACAAGAGGTCGAAGGTCAGCTGTGAGTAGAAACAATGGGCCATTCACAACATGTTTCTTGTCAACAAAGATTCTAAAGCCTGACCGACCAAACTCGTAAAAACTAAGCAAACATTCACCAGATCTTTTGTCCTGAGAGGCTTTTCCCTTAAAACAACAAACAACTTTAACTTTAGTTCCACAGCCACAACTTTTAGCAAGAACATTTATTTAACATTTAGGAAGAGAGTTAGTTAGAGAGTTGGAAGTGGAACACAATGTTCCGAGCGAAGCGTGGAGTATAAAGGTGCACCCGGAATCATAGCTTGTTTTGTACAGATCGTGTCTGCTGTATGTGGTTTCAAAACGTACAAGCTCGTCTTTGCTCCAAGACCCGTTTAGTGCCGAGAGCAGTGAGATAGGAATGTCAGCATTTTAAAAGCTCAGGCATCTGCCCACACTCCAAAGCATCCCCCTCCAAGAATGCACATCACGTCAGATAAGGCGGAAAGTCTATTTAGCTTGATGGACAATGTGAATGAAACCAGCAATCACTGTTGATGTTTCCCAGGAGCCAGAGGTACGTTTGTAGAACATTACAACATTACATTTTAAAAGCTTTTTAAAAAACACTCTTACTTCTTTAGCAGAGGTTCAGCAAACATTCACCTCCTTCTAAAGGCATATGAAACACAAACATGTTGAAATCTTTGTCACTTCACACCACAGCGCTATTGGTGGTTGCACGCAAAAATTTATAGGCACTAAAATGTAGTCCCTCGTCCGAACTGCACAGTAACCACTCTGCATTAACAAAGAAAAATCCACTGTCGCACCGGGGTGTCGAAGCTTACATAACAGCAAGTCACTATTCTTTGGTCTGCTGGGTTTTTTGAATCGCTGAAAAGACATACAGACGACAGCCTTTGTTTCCAAATTAGAGCAAATTAGTGTAAATAAGCGAACAAAGACTTTACATAACAGTCGAGACATATGGAGAGTCACTACTGGTGAGCGGATTATGATGACAGCAAGAGGAACAATAGAAAGAAAGGAAACGATATCACAACGATTAGTGTCACCCCTAATTATGTTGCAGATGAAAGCGGATTGTGGGTCACAGAGCAGCTCTGGGCCCCCTGTATGAAAGGGGTTCAGATTAGAACCAGCGTTACGGTCTATACAAGCAAATGATGAACACAAACTGATGGACAAGTTGACATCAAATGCAAAATACAAAGTGTTCAGTGTTTGTTCTTAAACTGTGGAGAAGCTGCACATACCTGGAGGAGGCGGAAGTATCCAGGTGTCAGCCTGCCCAGTCTGATGATCATGTCTGCCGATATTGATGCGAGGCGGGTCAAAGGACGAGATGGGGTCGCTCTGTTTAAAAAAAAAAATAAAGAAAAACGAAAAAAAGGAAGGAGAAGAAGAGAGAATTCAGTAACTGTGCAGCAAAGCGTAAAGAAAAAGTATAAAAGTAAATTTAGCATTTCTAGTTCTGTCTTGAACTCTTATTGAAGTATCAGACACAATCGACCTTCCCTGTGAACAAATTTTTGGAAAGTATTGCTCCCAAAAGAGGAAGAGAGCGTCGCCGTTTGCAAATCCATCCAATCGGTGCATGAGGAAGGAACATCTCTTGCCTGCAGCCATGGCACGAAACTTGTGTTGGCAGATCAAATACGAACCTCATGCACAGAAACCCAACAGATAAAGCACCTGTATCAGATGTTTCCCCATCTGGAATTATTTTAGATCTGTCCTGCTCGGCACCATTTTAATCCTGAAAGCCCCCTCCAAGCTCTTTTATTATTAAATTATTTCTGAACCAAAACAACAGAGCATCTATTCATGCTGCGTCATAAAGCAACACAGCAACCAGAATGAACAATTTCATTCATTCACTCGCACTCAGACAATCCCATACGCAGCTGATTAAGAATGTGGCATTTCACATAGCTGCTGGACACTAATTGTTGAGAGAGAAAAGCATACAGAGCGACGGCGGTACGTCCAGCCACGAATGACAAAAGAACAAAAAGTAACTAACTTAGTAACAGGGAGAAGCCAAGATTTAACATTTTCAAACTGCACAAACTGGATTGTCTTTACTGATGCATGGATGGGATAAAAAGGAGAAGATCTCAAAAGTCATCCAAGAAGGACCAGAAGCAGAAGAGGTTGTACCTCACAGGACACCAAATCTGAGGGGTTGGCTTCATGAAAAACACACCACCTGGGAATTGACTTTCAGCTGGGACTGATAACTGCATTTGTGATGGTTCCAGGGGAGGTGAGGAGGAGGATTTTGGAGCAAGTAAAACATATGTGAAGCATTAATGTGCCAACCTGGTTGGAGTTACACCTCTTAGGAGAAAAAGAAATGTAATCCAAGCTGTCACAGTCACTCCTTTGTGTGACAAGTCGGTCTTATTCATGAAAACCAATAGCTTGCGATTCCTCACCTTCTTGAGGGTCTTTGAAGGCACAAAAAAAAAAAGCCCAAAACTGATGAGTGGGACCCCTTACGTCCCAGCCACGCTGAAAATCCTACCAGCTGCCAAACAGTGTGATGAACCTGAACTACTGAGAGAGCTTCTGCACTGTACTCCGCCTTTTCACAAAGCTCCACTACCTCACCCAACCAGATCTGCGGGCTCGGCTAAAACACACACCCACCACTGTCCACATGCATTACTCTCAGTGGGTCGCTTTCCCAAACACACCCCTTCCCACCTCCTTCCAAATTAAGAAAACGCCTTTTGTGAAGTGTCGGATACGATTTGCTCGTTTGGTCAATTCAAGGTAAACATGAATACAAAACAACACAGCGTGACAGCGCAGCTGCCAAAGCAGCCTGCATGTTTAAGTGTAGGGTTACATAAACAGCCTGATGTGTCCTTTTAATATCAAGCTGGGTCACAAATTAAAAGGTCACAAACATCAGGAGCGTCCAACAAACTGACAAGCCTTCAAATTAGAAACATGGGACAGTAAGTAAAAGCTTTACTTGTTGTAATTTTACCTTTTAATTACGCCAATGGCTGTCTGCGTTATGTAATTTCTTTCCATCTCACTAAGCAAATGGCTGCAGTTACTCTGCACAACCGAGTCAAGCCCATGCTTACATCCTGCAGTCCGTGTTTTAAGAGTTCTGACTAAAATCCACTCAGCCTCAAGTAATTTCGGAGCCCTTTGTGCGAGTGTCACGTCACATCTGGACTTCTTCCAATGAAGAGTATACATAACAGACACAAGTCACACCTTGAACAAACGCTGCAAGAATTTGGCTCAAAATCAAAAAAATTACGATCAACACAACAAAGAGGAGTTCTCAACAGCTACTAATTTTATTGCCAAACAGCAGCCAAATAAGTCCTCTAAACAAGGTGAGCTCACTGCTGAAAGTCTTTGCAGCACTATGATTAAGAGATTAAGGCAAAGCTTGGTATGCGACTCCAAACAAGTCTACGGCAAACACAATAATCTTATACAAGCAGCTTTTAGTAGTAGCTTTTTATTTTGTAGGCTACTACAGGGTTAGGGTGTTAGGGAGTGTTAAAGGGTTAGCTTGTAAAGTCAGCTCACAGTGTTTAACCCGAGGCGCTCTTAAAACCATTTCCCCCGGTGACCAAGCGGCAGACCAGCTGGCGGCTTTTGGTGCCACAGAGATGTGGACTCAGTGCCACACAAGTTAACTTCAACTTAAAAAATAAAAGGGCACCTTTTTCTGTCCCATCACCTTCATTTGTCAGTTAGCTGACTGTGGAAATACTTCAGATGGTTTGGATGCTTTGGTCACGCTTACACGCTTACAAACCGTGTGTCAGCTCAGGTATCGCCTGCTGTAAACTTCTAGCTGCTAACTTTTAGTTTACTCGTCACATGGACTCAGCCTGTGAGCAGCCGTGTCATCTGTACGCTGCAGCTCGAAGAGTTTTACAAAGTTCCAAAAGTATCCCTGAGGTTTTGCTTTGTTTGTTTTTTCTAAGTGGACAGCCTTTCGAATTCAAAGTGTGTGGCTTGACAGAGGTGGGCATGTGCCAGGCACAATAACACATGTGTGGGATGTTTAACTCTTATGAAAATACTGAGGACTTTTATTGTTGTCCTTATGTTCAGGGTGACAAACAAAAGTCACCTGCCTGAAGCAGAATATGCTCACCTGGCAGACAATCCTGAACTCACAGCTGAGTCAGTGTTTAGGCGTGGTTCCTGACATGCTTCGGCAGGAGTCCACGTGAATCACCTGCCAAATATTCGACTTATCAGGTTATATTCAGGGAGGGTGTCCTCATATCTATGTGTCACCTGTGGCCACATTTCAAAATAGTGTCTTTATGTTGTGTTAGGCAACACTGACACAAAACAGGTGGACTGTACAACTTGCCATCGAGGACCTCTTTTGAAAGGACAAAGCTTAATTTTTCTGATCTTAAACTGATTTGCTCAAAGAAAATGCAGTAACGGCTGCAAAAGTAATAATTTACTTCATCTCTCCCATTAGAGATATTGATCCACATTAGTCCACAAATCCTCTAAAGATTTACTGGGAACACTGTGTACTAAAGTCATCGGCAATCCCTTTCTCCTCTCTTGGCCCCACCTTCTCAAGTCCTCCCTCAGCTGGGATCACCAGTGAGCGAGCGTGATGGACGCTGGTGCGTGAAAGGCACCAGTAGCTGCAGCGCCACCAACGACAAAGTAGAAATCTCAGCTTAGGATTACATCATCCAAAACAACTGGACCGTCTGTCCAGTTGTGCAATCGCTTCGCTTCGTTGTCCGGGCATCCTGTACAGTCACGACGATGGCGTGTACACAGCCGCCACAAGGGTTTTTCCGTTTCATCGGGGAGGTTTAGCCGTGCTGTCTGCTCGAGCTTTTGTGATCGAATTCTGTAACTGGCAACTGCTCAACAGAAGCCAATTAATAAACAGGGCTGCACCTAACAATTCTTTTCATTACTGATCATTTGTGCGAGCGATAAAAGTTCCTACAGGATCAGGAAGCATCTTCTTGCTGCTTGCATTTTACTTTGATTGCATGTGGTGAACATTAAGGGGAACAAACTGCTGTTGAAGCAATTAAAGTGTAAGTTAAAGTTCAGTGGGTTCATTCAAATTATCCCCCCCCCCCATCAGTGGCCCATGTTGTCAAGGTGTTCATGACAATGAAACACAAGACAGGGTTGGATCAGCTTTCCCAGCTGTGAAGAAGCCAACATGGCTGACGGACGGAAACAAAGGAGGAGTTGGATTTGGGAGAGTAGATGGCGGAATGAGGCTTTGTCAGTTAAACGAGCCAGATCTCAAGCTTGTTAATTAGCATCAAGCTAAACTCTTTAGACACCTAGAGACACGTAGAGACTCAATCCAGCCTGTGATTTGCAGATGACAAACAGTACGAAAAAGAAAAAAAAAAGTTATCAAAATCTTCATCCACAACAGATTACAAATCAAATGTTAGATTCAGTTGGAGCTTTTCATTCTTAGTCTCAAACTGGTTAAAGTTTCAAGAAAACACCATCAAAGGAGGGGTAAGTCTGTTCTCCAGAGTCTACACTGCAGTGGTACAAAATGTACAGATGCCATACAGACGCGCGCGCACACACACACCACACACACACACACACACACACACACACAACACACACAGGTCAGATAGGTCCTAAACGGAAAGACAAATTTTTAACATTTGCAAGATTTTTAAGATGCAAAAAACAAAACTTTAAAACTTTAGCTGACATTTTCAATTGTGACTATGAAAAGCTCCTTTCAAAATAAAATTCTTAAAATTCCACAGCAAAGATTCTGATTGAGCCACACTGAATCAAAAAAAAGAAATCTGCGTTTTAATCTTTGGGGTGTTATTTTGTCACATCAACAACGTGTAAAAGAAGACAAGAGGGGGGAGAAAAAAGGGACGAAGCTAATCTTAATGCCGTCCAAGTCTGATGCACAACATGCGATCATAAAATCACGTCTAGTCTGTCTGCTTTTAAAAATCTTCATCAGGTCAAACTTCTGAAAACGCAGATGTGCCCTTTAAATTCCATCGCTTCAGAAGTCACGTGGGACAACAGTCCATTCATTCAGTTTTTAAAACTAATGCAACACTGAGAAGATCTCTGCCAATCCGTAAAACAGGTAAACACGCGCACTTTCATCTATTTTAAATTTAAAGGGGCAAAAATGTAACGTGAACAACATCCTGCATTTGTGACCACGTGGTCAAACTCAAAATGTGTTGAATTCGAGTTTAAATGAGAAAGTGAGAGCTGACAAACCAACTCCAGCCAAACACACACCACAACGGGACGACTTGTCTGTTTGTTGTCTTTTCCCTTTAACAAACCAGCTGCAGACTTCTGTTCAACTCACCGAAGTCGCTTTTTTATTTATTTACTTTGCGTGTCTGTAGCACTGAGCGCTTACCTGCGGCTGCGGTGGGTCTCACGTGGGAGGAGGGGGTGGGCGAGGTCGGTCAGCCTCCGTGTGGATGCATAGTACATTGTGTTCGCCGGGTTCAGGCTTTATAGGAAGCCGGGACATGTTCCATACGTGTGGGGGGTGGGGCACTGAGCGCACACACAAGGCATGTCGGAGGACATGCGAGCGTGCGACATGGACCCCTACAGCCGGGAGGAGGAGTCAGCTCGTCCGTTCACAACCGCGTCCTGGAACATTTTGTGCTTCTCCTCTACGGGCTTTTTTTAATTTCGTTTTCATTATTTTTCTCTAATATGCGTCACGTGTCAAAACAGAGACAACCAAAAATGACCGGATGGGCTTTGCAAAGTGATTCAGATTGGTTGTAATGGCAGATTCCCACAGTCCGTGGTGCGTTTAGAAGAAGAAGAAGAATCAGCTTTATTGACAGTATATATATTTTTACATACACACACTGAATTCGTCTTGGCCCATCCTTAGCTGAACACACACATGCAACACCCGGCAAATTACATGCAGTGAAAGCGCCCAGGGAGCATATTGGGGGGGTTAAGTGCCTTGCTCAAGGGCACATCAGCTAATGGAGGGGGGGGGGGCATTTTTTCGCATTAATCACTCCACCACACCCAAATTTTTCCTGGTGGGGGAATCGAACCGGTGACCCTCCAATCACAAGCCGCTTCTCCAACCTTCAGGCCAGGGCTGCCCCCATTTTCATTTTCATTTACATCACTTAAGGGAGAAAGTACACTCAGAGCTCCTGCACGTCTCTCTGATGCATCATCAATATCACGTCACATGCATTAAGTACTCCTCCCTGTGCTTTTCTACATATTAAGTGACCCCTGTGTCTCAGATGTGTTGCCTTGCAGTCCTCCCCGTTTGCTCTCCTGGTTCAGGACTTCATATGAACCCACTGACCCCAAGCAGCAGGATGCAGCGAGTTCCTTTGACAGATGACACATGAGATTTACCTGTTTACCAAGCTGATGTGTAGTAAGGAACTTAATTTTTTGCTGAGACAAGTTATTGCTGTCTGACATACAACTTTTGATATTAGGATGCAGGTTGTCTCTCTCATCAAGACTCTCACCTGTCTCATCAGACAGAACTCGAATGTCTTTGCTTCTTGACACTCGGTCGACACGAGATCCTGAATGTGACACAAATCACAAGATTCCTTCCTCAGCAGATGGAGTTTGCCAGGTTGTCATGGACACGATGTTCAAATTTGAATATTATCTGAGCACATTAAGGACTTTCTTCATCCACATTGGCTGATAAATTGCGACTGCCATCCTACATCTACATTTCCTTGACAGCTGGGTTCACTCCAACTCATGAGGAAGGTTGTTTCATGCAGAGGAGCGACTGAGTAAAGACCTTGTGGATGCTTCTCTCAACAGCTGCTGTTTCTAAAGTTGAAAAGTGAAATCTTAAAACTAAACTAATTATAGATTAGAGAATAACAGAATAATTCTTTCTGTGCTTACAATATTTATTTACAATTGTATTAATTAATAAAACCAACGTACAACAGACTTTACAGTTTAAACAGAAAGAGATGAAGATGAGATACTCTGCAATGGGACCTTAATATACAGAATAAGCAGTAACAGCGTTTCACTTCATTATGTAACGGACAAAACTTAATAAAAATCACATTTGATCTATATTTGAACGTTGCTGTCACTGCCGAACCATCGTGTTAAATTCAGTTAGAAAGACCAGAATCGTCAATAATGAACATTTATTCTGGTTAAAGGTTTCAAAACATAACGCGTCATATTTGACCTACATTAGATTCACAGTTCTGCACACGACTTAAAGCAGAGGGAGACCCCCGCTGGAATGAAGACAAGTGTCTCCTCAGCGATGCGGCACTGCCCCCTACTGGTCATACCAAGCAAATACACGAAAGGTTTTCCACAGCTGCAAAGTCAGCCAATCGCTTTTAAGCACTCACTATTTAGATATTTACAAGCTGACATTTCAGTTTTGTGCAATTTTATGAATCCATTCCACTGTTTCAGAGGGAAACATCGTACTTCAGCACGACTAGAGGTTTCTGCTGGCACACTCTGAGAATAAACTGGAAAGATAACTGACTAGACAACAGCACTGGAACAGATTGAACTGCCACTACTGTAGATTCATAGTGATGATGTTTCTCAGGCAGCGCCTCTTTACGCTCTCTACTTCGACTTAGTTGAAGGATTTATATAAATTCCAAGAAGGATGATCCTTCCAGGTCAATCAGCCTCCAGAGTCAAGTATTTTTCTAGGCAGTCAGAGAAGATGCTTAAAAATGTCCTCACCCAGAGCGCAGCTAACTTCAACCCTCAGTGACAGCGTGGTGTAAAGAATTGGGTGGTAATTATCTTAAAATGTATGTCCTGGTTTGAGGAGGACAGCTGTTGGCTAAGATCGTCGTCGTTTCACATGAAGTGACGGGATGGTCGCTGCACTTCTACAGCAATCGAGGCCACTTTTATTTTCCCGCTTTCCTCAGTGAGGTTTTCATGTCACAACAAAGAAGACATTTTGAAAATTTTTATTCAAGAACATTTAGATCAACCGTTAAAGTCAGAAAAGCTTCCTTTTCCCCCCCAACAGAAACACAACTTTTCAGGTTCACATCATACATGTTTTTTGGGACATATCAAAACTTTTGACCTAATGACAGTAATTTTTTCAGTGGCATCTTCAATGACTAGACCTCATGTTAACATGCAATGTTTCAGAAACATTTGGTGAGCAAATTTCTTTATTAGTTTAACATTAAAATACAAGGAGATAAAAGGCAAAATTCCTATTCTCCCCCTTAAATTTTGACAATATGCTTTAGCTGCCTTATGTTTAAAATTAGATTCAAACGCCAACTTGCTTGAAAATATCTATTACTCAGCAGTTTGAAAAAAAAAGAAGAAACAAAACAAACAAACAAATAAAAAGAGACAGAAACTGAATTAGAGCGACTAAAAATGCCACCTCTACAAGATATGGACGGTAATCATTTTTAAATGGATATGAATGTGACAACAAAGTTTTGTTACATCAAGTGCAAGCCCAAAACAAACCTATAAATGACATTTGTAATATAAAACTTGGTAAAAAATACTTATTTAAAACTGTACAATCACCAAGTATACAGAGTAAGCACATCAACCGTTATTCATTTGGCGTCAGTGGCTTCGGCCTTTGGCTCCTGGGGACAGAGAATAAGAACGTTGGAAGGCGTTACTTATTTCAGCACCAGGACACTGCATTTTATTGGCATCATTATCACCCCATGATTTCATCTGTTTTATCTTATCTACAGGGTGTCAGCAACTCTCATCAAAATCACGAGTTGTTCTAATCTCGTCTGTACACAGATGCATATTGTCTTGAGATGTCTTCCTCTTACATAGCCTTGGAGATATCAGGACAACATTTAAGATTTTGTGCTCTCAAATTGACAATTGATACACTAATCATTTGTGATGTCAAATCAATGTTACCACAACAGAAAGGATTTAAGTCACAGTAAGCTAAAAAAATAATAACAATAATAACTTCTAATAATAATATATAATAACTTCTATAATTTCTTTACCCCACTGACACTCAAGATGGGCAAATCAAAAATAGCATCTTCTACTTATTTGCTTGTGTGGATTATCTGTTAGTTAAAAACACAAATTACCTGCAATAAATAAATAGATAAAATTTTGTTGTTTAAGATTGTAAGATTCTCTTAAAAAAACAAACAAACCTCAGCCTTGGTGCTCCCATTTTCAGCTTGTTTGGCCTTCTTTGCTTTGGGCACCTTCTACAAATGACATGACACATGATTACTAAGGGATTAGAGTTCCCCAGGCAGCATACATATCATACATATCAAGTGGACCACAACATCTAAATTGTCTCTCAAAAGGTACTTTTCCATTTGTCCTGGTACTAGGACAAACTTAAAGAGTAACTAAACCCCAGAGTCTTGGCTTAATTTCTGCTGTCCCGAAAATTCAAATAATGTGTACGTTGCCAAATACGTCACCTGCCTCCAGATCAGCCACTCACAAATTTCAATTCATTAGCCATGTTTCAACCTGTAGATGGCAGTCACTATGCATATGAACAGCACAAAATGTAAAATTCAAATACTTTCCTCTAACATGTCAAGATGTGAACCGGAATTGATCAGTGACACTACTAAATACTATTCAAACTGATTTTCAGCTGAAAAAAAAAGTGGTTTAGCAGTTTACTTTAGTTTACTCTTTAATGTCCCTTGAAGGAAGTCAAGGCCATGAATCAGTTTCCCATGTGACATGAGTCATCTTGTGCTATTAGTTTCATACTTTTGCAGGAGCCTTTTTCTTCTCCACTGCTGCAGGTCTAGGTTTCTGCAAAACAAGAAGAAAGATTTTGAAAGGTCATGTTACATGTTGAGTATGTTAGCTTAGTGACCATATCTTAAAACGATTACGGTTTTATATTTAAATCACAGATGATAGACTAAGAGGTATGAGAACTTAATTTGCAACACAAACACAGAGCCAACGGGTTCATGCTCATTTCAATTTCAGGGTTTAATATTAATCCACAGAGGATGCTGTTGTTAGGAGAGAACCGACTGTTGGACGAGGAACAAGAATCACCACAAAGAAAAACAGCAGTCTCATAGTACTGATTCATTGTGTCTCTGAGATGCTCACCTTCGCCAGCCGCTCAGAAGTTCTCCTTTCCTAGTGAGCCAAGGAGAAAGAAAATCTTCACTATGAATTACAGATTTAATTAATTTGCCAATGGCCCTAACTGAGTAGAATATTTACAGCCCTAAATTGGGCATCAGATGGTTTATTCTATCAAAATTATTTAGAAATAAAAGCAAGAATTACATTAAATGGAAACTTTAACCTCAAATCTCACCAACAAAATTACCAAAAAAGTAAAATACAATCTAAAATATTTTCTGAGAAATGGTACAGTAGTCTTGCACTAAACTAGCATCAATATAATTCGAATAATTTTATTTATTAATATTATTATTATTATTGTTGTTACTAATTCTTCTTCTTGTTGTTATTATTTATTATTAGTAGTAGTTTTACAAACCTCAGTTGGGACGTTTTTCTGAAAGACAAAGAAAAACAAAGCACAACATTAAAATTTACATGCCATCATTACACATACAATCTCATAACAAATCAAACAACACTAAAATACAGAAGTCACATTTCTGCAGATACGATCTTGTAATAGCAGAGAAGTAAAACACGAAACCTAACAGGCAAATTAAAAAAGTCATTTCTTCTTAACGTCTTCCCGCCCATATTTGAATTCAAATTTGAGCAGTCCGGTCACCATGACAGCGCCTTGGCGCCCTGACAACTTCCTTTGTTTTGTATCAGTGCGCGGCGATAGACAGCTGTTGGGAGACTGATAAGATTACTGCTTTACTCATCTGAAGCTATCGCCATATAATGAAACGAAGCAAACACAAAGCTGCAGAGATTGCAAACAGAACTACATTTCACGCAAGATTTGATAAACAGCAATCGTTTATGCATTTTTAAATAGATTTTGCAAAAATGTTTTTTTGTTAAGATAAATGCCACATCCTCTTGTGATTGCAATAGGATGCAATCACAGCACGCAAAATTAACGCTAGTCCTAATTAAATAAAATCATTACGAAACAATCCATGTTGTACATTTCCCATAGCTAAATTTTTTGATGTTATGCACTCGGGTAACTTGGCGATATCATCCGCAGCGCTAGATATTTTATGGCCATTGTGGATTAAATTAAAACTAACCGACGAAATATTAAACCTGTTTGAATCAACATGCGTGAACAAGCCTCACTTTTCAAAACAAGACAGTGAAAAAAACACAAGTGCCGCCTCCCCTCCCCCAACTCCTTCCTCTAATTTGCAGGTTGTGCTTAAGCGCATTATTACCAAACCACTCGCCACTAGTAAATTTCACTCACAAATTATGTGTCCTCATTCTCCTGATATCTACACTGCATAACGTGTATCAAAAAGTTTGTTGTTGCGTTTAACCTGTCAAGAAGCCACCCCCCACCCTCCAACCTCCTGTCAAAGAGGGAAAAGACAACGATGCCAGACATTTTGCAAGCGCAATGTCAACGGCTGCACTAGTCAAAGCTTTGGCGCAGGACGTGAAAATACAATTACGTACGTCATCATTCGTGTTAACTTGACTAAGAGGTATTTCACGTTGCTACCTACAATACAAACTTTTATTTTCGACGAATGGGAGGATGCCCGGACAGGTCTCTTCTGTCAGACCGCCATAGCTGTAACGCCTGTAAGGATTGATGACGTTCCTCTGATGCACAAATAACAAACGCAACCTAAGATTAACCTCAAGTTAACTACATAAACCCTAATGCACGGAGTTAAAAAATAAAATAAAAATATTACCTTAGATTTAACCATGGTGTTGATAGGAAATGACACACAAAGCTCTCAAAAATGCAACCGTAATAATGGACTCCTTTCGGAAAGATAACAAACGACAACCGACCAGTTGCTGAGTAAAATGGCGAATGTATAATGCAAACGAATGTTTTTGTAGTTTATACACTGAAACATAAGAACGAAACCGGTTTGAACCAGTTTTGTATTTCGATGTCTGTCATTGGATGCAAATAGGTCACGTGGTTCAAGGCACCACCCATTTATTAAAGAGGCAGAAACCAGTCCTGAAAAATGCTGAGCGGGACCGCAGGGAGGCGCTATATTGAAGGTCTCTGATTGATTGGGGTTGTTTTCGACAAAAGACACTTTTTATTTCTTTGTTTTTCACCTGCTTCTTTCTATTAATCAGATTAACCCAACTTTCGAGGTGATAAATCTCGACGTGACAAAATATCCTGACATCTACTGTATGATAGTCATAATATCAAAGTTCTGGTGGGATGTAAACTAAGTACTTTACTCAAGTACTGTTAGTACTTTAACTTAAAATATTTTAATTTAAACTTCAGTTTCGCCCTTGAGAGGGAGATATTTTTTCTATTCCACTACATTTGATTCACAGGTATAATTGGCCTGCTTTTCAAATCAAAACTTTTCATGCGAAACAAGTGAGTTATCTGTTAAAACAGTAGTAATAATATCAGAATAATTTGATATAAACATAAATGCAGCTTACATTTGAGTACTTACTTTTGACAATTTATCTACATTATACCACTAATATTCTTTAATTGTGTTGGAGTATTTATAGTTGCTAGTTAAAGTTACTAGCGGAAATTAAAGGTGCAGTTCATATCGTGCACAGAACTTTGCACTACTCTTTTCATTTGCACTAGTCTGCCATTTGCGCAATACCGCTGTAAATACTGTTGTCACCCCTGACACTGTTTATATCTTTTATTCTGGTTGTTTTTATATTTATATAGTGTTGTTTTATATTTTTAGTTACGTGTTTTGTAGGTTATTGGGCTCATACTGGGACCAGGGAAACTAATTTCGTTCCACCTCACGGTCTACATGTGTAAACTGACAATAAAGCTTCTTGAATCCTTGAATATGGCTATATGAGATGAAAGGTATTCAGTTGTTAAAAAAAAAAAAAGGCCACAATGATTTAATAGGAAATCAAATACAATAATTTGCTTTTCCCTGCGATACTATACCATACCAGAGTGATATTTTTCTGCCACACATGGGAAGACATAAGATACCAATATGTTAAAAACCACATGGAGGCAAGAACTGTGGCAACTGATCAAAGACAGCGGAAACATCCAACATGTAATAAAGTATAAAGGATTGAATATCACATGATTTTATCATATCTGACATACAGTTAACACTTTATTCTGTTTAAGAAAACTGGTCAAAATCTAGTTATGTCATTCACGTCACACTCCACAAACGACACTTTCTTTGCAAATCAACAAAAATGCAAAACGGGACTGAGTTATATTTATCTGGATGAATTCTTCACAAACATTTCCAAAATACAGGATCCCTTGCTTTCGCTCATATAATTTGATCTTCCAATTGCATGCATTTGACAGACAGTTTACATAACAATTTAACTACATCTTGACCAGAGATTTCCACATATTAGACTTTTTTTTTTTTAATTCTACAATCATAAATAATTTCTCTACAGCCCCATGGGGGTAAATATTTCCTCTCATCTAATCAGTAACACAATGAATCCTTACCCAGTTACCATTCACTCTTCCCTTTTCCACAGAAGCCCTTTTGGGGAAGAGGACAAGAGAGGTTTAATCCCCACTTGAACATGGGGTTTGTTCTTCTGAGCTTTCCTATGCTAAGACGGCTTCACTCCATAAGTCATTAAAATAAGAGTCTCTCTTGTGCTTCAGTGCCTGTAGGAAGTTCTGAATTCGTTCTTCCCGGCAGGCGATGTAGTGTAGCAGTGCCTCTTGTCTTTTCTGGGCGTCGATGGGCTTTCCATTCCCATGATGCTGTAGGTGCTCTGACACACATACCCGATCCTCCTCTAGCTGCTGTAAGGCCTGATGCTCTTGATGGAGCTCTCTGGCTTTCTAAAATACAACACACACACACACACATATATATATGTACTGTATATATAAAAATTCCAGTTAACCATGTTAAGTAGGAATTGCTTTAATTACCAATTATAAAGCTATGCCCTTTTTTGTTTTGTAGATGTGCACTATATAGGCAAAAGCCTCTTTTTTACTAACCAAGACATTTTGGACAATGCTATGCTTCCAACTTTGTGCCAACAGTTTGGCGAAGGTCCTTTTCTATTCCAGCGGGACTGGAATAGAAAATATCCATAAAGACATGGTTGGATGAGTTTGGTGTGGAAGAACTTGACTGGCCCACACAGAGTCCTGACCTCAACCCCATCCAACACTCCAACATGCTGTGGAAAGCCTTCACACAAGAGTGGAAGCTGTTATAGCTGCAAAGCTGTCCAAGTATTTAGAATGCATTGTCATTGAAGTCCCTGTTGATGTGATGGTCATATATACATGCACCACAGACATTACAGGTTGCGTGCCAGGTGAAAGTCAATAAAAACTGTTTTACTCTAATACTGACTCAAGATATTTCCTTTGTATTTGAGAATAGTGGCAATGCTAAACTGACCCATTCAGGGTTTGAATCGTGAGATATTTTGTAGGAAAAATTTAACTTAATGCCATAAAGACAAACTAATAATTTTTATCACAGGCTTTGTGACAGCAAATGCCACAGCTGTTAACTTAATTTTTCTAAATTATGGTTTTGCGCCAGAGTGACCGTGCAGTGCATCTTAAATTACAATAACCCACAATTTTTGATGTTTCATCCCTTGCCACATTACATCATTTTGTGAGTGTTTTCACACACAATCACACAGCCAGTACTTACATAGCCATCATCACAGTGGTTGCATTTTAATAGAGATCTGACAGTGACCATTTCTATAAGTGAGTTTTCAAATGAATATCTGGCAACCTACAGTGGTTCACGCAGACCAGACAGACGGTGCAAAAGCAACAGCCACCCTAACAAACAATCATGTGGTGTGTTGGCATGTGGCAAGGACAAGAAAAACTGCACTGGCAACAGGGAGCTGAAGTCACACAGTTCCTCACCTACACTCACCGAATAAGTAAGAATGACAAAAGAGGTGAATCAGTACCTTCCTCGCTGTATTCTGAAATGTTCTTCTTCCTATAAGCCCTTTCCAATGCACAATCCCACAGTGGTGACAACCAAGCAAACAGTGTCTCAACGTAAGCCTTACCTGAATGGATTTGTAATTTAGTTGATATTGGAGAATGGCTTCACACAGGTTCCAGAATGAGTACTCTGGCCACAGAATTGACTGAAAGACTATACAGGAGTGGGAAGTCTGTAGAATATATTAAACAAAAAGAAAAAAGATAAGTCTGAGAGGGGAAACTGTAAGTCCACTGATATAAATGTGTGAGGTTGATGTTAAAGTCAAAGTGTTTTATTGTCATATGTACAGAAAGAAACATGTTTCCCTGTACAATTAAATTCTTCCTTTGCTGCCCACACTGAATGGCAAGATAAACAGAAATAAAAATAATACAGTAAAAACAAAAGACAATTCTAAAGTATAAAAATATAACACCTCTAACTAGCTGCCAATAAACTATGTACATAGACTGTGCAATGGTAATATTGGCTGTATGTGCAGTCAGCACAGTTAAAGAGACATGCAAATACAAAAAAAAAAAACCTGTATTTGGTCACAGTCTTAACAGGGTAAGATGAGTGAGTCAGAGCTAGCATGAATAAGTTGTTTAAGACACATGGCTTTATAAAATAAGCCTTTATTAAAAATCTAAATTTCGCTGGTAAAATCCAGACAAAGGAGACCACAAACAGAATGTGCCTGTACCCAAACTCTCAAATACTGAAGATCACCTCAAAGTCTTACTGGAAGACTTGAACTCAAACGTGGGGCAATCTCTACATAAACTAATGTGAGTGCTTTAAAGTCACATAAGCAGAAATACAGGTCTAATTGCCAGGGTTTCGGCTGCTGTGCCTCTTTCAGGAAATTACCCCAACTTGTGATGATCACCAAATATTCAACCAAGGATGGGAATTCATATGTCAAACCTTACTTCAGTATTTTCAAATTCAATCAATTTTAAGTGAGATCGTCAAAAGTAGATCGGGAACCAGGGCCTTCAGTTATCAAGCTCCTCTACTGTGGAACCATCTTCTGGTTTCGGTTCGGGAGGCGGACACCCTCTCTACGTTTAAGAGTAGACTTAAAACTTTCCTTTTTGATAAAGTTTATAGTTAGGGCTGGCCTAGGCTGTCCCCTAGTTATGCTGCTATAGGCTTAGACTGCTGGGAGATCTCCCACAATGCACTGAGCTCTCTCTCCCTCTCCTTCTGCACACATTTATGTCCCATTAATGCATATCACTAACTCAACTTCTTCCCTGGAGTCCTTGTGCTTTCTCGTCTCACAGGTTCCCATGGATCGTGGTTGGACCTCCTGCTGCGGTCCTGCTTGAAACCTACTGCGATTACTACTGTTTAGCCAAAATCTGTTTTAATTCTATTACTACTCTGTACAGCTACTACTACTATTGTTGTTACTACTATTGTTATCATAATCACCATAGTACCTTCTGTACTACTTCATCATTATCATTATCTATAGTTCCAATACTTCTGGTATCATTGCTGCTACTACGCATCTCTGTTTGTGTGCTCCTTCTCTCACCTCTCACCTCACCTCCTTAAGAGTTTGGCCTTGTTTGTTGTGAATTGGCGCTATATAAATAAACTGAATTGAATTGAATTGAATCTCTCAAGGGGCATATTAAAAACAACGGCTCTTAACCTTGATTGCCATCATTTTTCCATGCAGTCATCCTCACCTGCCAAAGAAGGAAGTCGCTGAGGCGCACCTCTCCAGAGGTGCGGATGAGCAGATCAGGATTGGGAGAATTATTGCTGTACAAACACTCACTCAGCAACGCTTCTGAAACATCACTGAGCATGACAGAACAACACAAAGCTTGTTCAAGCAATGGCTCTCCAGGCTTTCTTTTTGTATTCTTTGTTGTACTATGGATACTGGTATGTTATTTGAAAGATCAACTCCATATTTGTCTTTGCTGTTGTTGGTATTTTTTTTTTTTTACCTTGCTTTGATCAGGTCCTGTTCCACTCCCCAAGCCATTTCTCTGACTGCATTGGTGATTTCATATCTTGACGTGTAGGCAAAACACACATTCAGGAAACATCTGCAAAGCGAGCATTTGTACATCTGTGGTCATTTACAACGTATAATATAAAATGTCTTTACGTCATATGGATAATATAGAGGTAAAGTTGAGTCATGAATAATGTAACAGAAGCAGGGGTGAACACATACTTATTGTGTGCCTTGGTTGACACCACAGCTTTGGCAATAAGTTGCTGGAGGTCGAGTGGCAGCAAGTTCAAGTCACCAAGCACACGGATACAAACGCCATGTTTCTCCAGGTTGTCCCTAAACAAGTGGAGAGACAAGAGAGCTGTATAGAGGAGTAGAAAATTCAAGACAAGCATTCTTCATGCTTGTATAATGGGAAGAAGACGTATCCATCTGACAAGGCTGCCGAAACTTCTCCATTCGCATTTCTGACCCAGTGATACACAAAGGATTTTCCACAGAGCAGCAAGTGAGTAGAGGAGCAGTCTGCAGTCCAGTATCTTGTGTAAAAGTGGTTTGTCAAGTGTCAGCGTCCAACATAGTAACAGTAACCGCGTCTCTGCAGTGTTACTGCTGTAGGCAAAAAATGTACTTTTGGTAACTGAAGAACAGAGATGAGGTGGGGTCAACAAGTAAGAAGCACCAGAGCTGAGTGTGACAAGTTACTCCCCTCATTCTGCATTGTGAAGGAAAGCTTGGCAATATAAGACTAAAGTTTGTTGGTTGACTTAGTGATTAAGTGATTATCTATTAATGAATATTTTATTTGATCTTCTATTAAACATTTGCCGTGGTAGCCAGTTGTTCATTGGTTTAAGTAAGTATTTTGGATATCTATATTTGCACTCATAATCACAGCTACAGTTTACTTAGAAGCAACGGTTGTAAATTAGATATTGTGGTGTATTGCAGGGAAAAGTCAGTATCAGCCAAAATAGCCATGGAAATAACTGATATTGTGCAATCCTATTTATAAGTCAGCCTCTGTTCCTCTTGGTCATTGTGGCATCAGCCCACAGTATATCTTACTCAATGGCCAGTGCAGTGGTAGGCGTTTCTGTGTCAGTGTTAACTGTTGTTGTATCCAGTTGCAGTAGAAATACCAATACATTCTCAGTGTGGATGCTTTGAACAGTGAACTATGATCATTTGAAAGCATTTCACTGGAGTTTTTTGACTACCAGCCCTGAAGCCCTGTTCATTTCTGCAAAGCCTGAAACTGAAACATTTCAGTTCCTCTCAACTTTATTTTAAAGAAGCTGTGAATCATATGACGTACAAAACTTGACCAAAAAGCAACATTAAAGTGAAAAGCCATTTTAAATATTTAGAATCCTTGACTTGAAACTCACCGTTCCTCCAGCAGCTTCATAAATTTCTCCCTGGCCAGGTCCATCAGCCCATCCACCTCATCTTGGGTGCGCTTGAAGTTCTCAATGCTGAAGGCGTACACTGTAACCTCTTGGATGTTCAGATGCTTGCACCAACGTAATGTCTGGTGTGAAAGGGACACATACGTGAGCAACCTATTTTGTGTCCAGATGGCATGCATATGAGAAGACATGCTTTATTCTCAACACCCTCACCTCTGCAAGCTTGTTGAAGCCCTGCATATGCCCTTTAAGGCACCCCATGTTTTTCTTACGTGCGAAGCGACGATTACCATCCATGATGAAGGCTACATGTTTAGGCATGGGTCCGGCCTGGGAGACGTAATGAAGATCAGGAAAGTCAGATGAGATTTGGGTACTTAGCTGCAGCCCCTTAGTGGTTCTCTTATTTCTTATTTTGTGCCTCTAATGTATAACCATTATGTGGAAGTCATAGAGCTATAAAGAGCTGCTCTGGAGGTTATTTCATCTGGATTAAAAAAAACTGAAAATACAAAAAGGGTTATTAACTCATTTCTCCAGTTGCACCTACATTATTGAACCAGAAAGACTGTAAAAGACAACTTCTTAATTGACAAAAACAGAAAAAGCAGCAGATTCTGCAGAAAAATATAAAGATAAAATAACATGTTGTTTTAGATTGTTCAAATTGAGCAAGGAGATTATATTTTCAGCTACTATCTTTGTGCACCCCCCAAAAAACAGGGCATCTTCAGACAACAGTTGCAGTTTTTTAAAAAATGTGTGAATAAATTAAATACTTCGTCACCTAGATGGATAGAAGACTAATTGAGGAGGCTGGAAAAACCTCAAGAACTGTGGTGAGTGTTGTTTAATGACCCAATGAGTTCTTTCACACATCGCTGTCTATATGTTTCTCGGGGAAAATAAAAAGGCTTTTTGAATGGCAATACATGAGAGGCACAAACTGGGGGCTAGACAAAGAGCTCTGTAAGAATGTATAGACGTGGGCTTACCTTCAGGATATTAGCTGAAAACTTTTCAAGCAGATTTAATTCACCTTCCTTTATCCACGACATGTTCGGACGGTCTGAAGTGATCCAAATGGTTTAAAAAAAGGTTTCTAACTGTCAGCTTAACACACACTACACTAGTCAGAAAAAACACCAATTTATTCCGTGCACGACTGAAGATTATCCGAATGTCTTATGGACGTGTCAAGAGAAAAAATATGTCATCTTCTGTGCAGCAAGTGAATGATTTCTCCATTAACTGTCAGCCCGACTCACGAGACCTGCAGCGAACTTGACTGCTATGAGGCTATTAATGCACGAACCGGGCCACGCATCGTCCACAAAACACTAGTCTCAATAGAAACTGCTTCACCCATTCAAACTATTTAACCACACACTATTTTACTTACAAAATTCACCATAATTTCATTACACCTCACAGACCTTCCAACTCACAGCTTTTACGATGACGAGCTCTTCCGCATTGGAGTAAAGTGACGTAGGCGCACTTCCTGTCAGGAGCCGGTAGATTTTTAAAGTATGTGGATGGACCCTGCGTAGATGGATTTGACTCAGTTTTTTGACCAAAAATGACACCAGTGACTTAAATTAGAATCAGTATAGTATAAGTAAAGCGGTGACTTTCTCAAATACTTAAATAAATAAAAATAAGTCCTTTTTTAGTAACTTACCACTTACTAAGAAAAAGTGCAGAAGCATTTTTAGCAAAATGCATTAAAAGTATCAATAGTGAAAGTACTCCTAATGCTGAAAAACTGCTCCCGTGAGTCATTGATACCAATTAAATGTTAGCTAGTTGAGGGTAGGATAGGTTCAGCTACTTTATATTCTGCTGGGTATAGTTTCATCTATAACCACCTCTTAAATATTATGAGCGACTCTATGTTTATGTGTAATTCTTCTGTGCAACAATCCGGCGCATTTTTGAATCTCAGCTCATTACTATGAACTGCCATTTCAATTTGAAGCTCAGTTTTACAATAAGGAGTAAGAGGAGAGGTGAAATGCTGCGTGTACAGTTCTCAATCACCCATTACATCACATCCTCGTTCAAGTCATATCAGTTGACTTGAACGAGGCACCCCGCTGTGATCATTAAGTTCACGACTAATCATGTCATTAGAATAACAACAGAAACACAATAAAGCTTCTGTTTTTGGGTAACGAGATGTAATGGGAGCATATAAACGGAAAAACGGATGGCACCGATTAACTTTGCGAATGTACCCCGTGAAGGTTCTGTTGGATAACTACCAAAGAAAAATACAGCTTAACACCTATGGATGACAAGAGCTTTGCAGTCCCTTGGTCTCAAAACACAAGTTTGTAATTAACCATTAATCATCATGAAATGACGGTTGTACGGCATGTGTTAGTGATAACCCACCAAACAAACAAAAGCAAACAAATAGGCTCATCAAAGATCTCACAACCGAAAAAACAGATAAAACAAAGACAACTAGAGTTTGATTTTATCAATAAAGAAAGAAAAATAAAATAATCATGAAACATACTAGTAAGAGAAGAAGAAGAAACTCTATGTGCCAAAAATAAAACACGTGTAATAATACACAAGAATCTATATATTTTGTGCGTAATCACTCTATGATTATTAATTTCATAATGACTGGTTTCTTTGTCAAGTTTTGATCTCACTGGGTCACAACAAATCTGTTCTGACGCTCGTCCATATTTGCATATCTGCAGTGTAGTTCCATCTTCAACCTCTGGGGTGTGACAGCAAGTTCATCAACTGTTCCTTTGCACTTTTTAATGGCCAAGAAGAAGTTTCGGATTTTTCGGGGGTGAGGGGCTGGCCTTTTTTGTTCCGCTGGAGAATCCTGCTTGAAGGGTGAGCAGGAGCACAACAGACTGACACGAAATCCCAGCGCTGCGGACAATCGGCGAAATCACGGCGCTGGGAGGGACCACACTGCCCCACTACGGAAGAGTGGTTAGAAATAAGACGGTATCTCCCTCCAGCTCTGCCGTTACTAGCTCCAGGGTCAACGGGCAGACAGGCAACTGGCAGCTATCGCCGTTAGCCTCAACTCCTCTGCAGGTCTGGGGGGTTCTGGTAGGGGCAGGGGGCGGGGGTACACCGAGGAAAAAGAAGACTACACGCCGAGAGGAGGGGGCTGGAAGTCTGAGACGCTTCCAGCCTGAAGGGGCCCGCGGTTTGGCCACAGCACCCCGGACTAGCTAGCTTGTACCCGCGCGGCTAAGTGAATGGGATGGAGCCGGGACCGTCTGGCGCTGGTATGTTTATTCTTACTTTGGCGGTTTAACGTGCTATCGGTGCACAGAACCGAGTTATTTCTGCTGATATAGTGTACAGTTGGAAAAAACGGGGAACCGTAGCCTGGCCTTTAGCGTCAGGGGGGGATGTACAAGGAGGCTTGGTGACAACCTCGTCTGTTGCATCGCAACGTTTACAGAAGAGGGAGTGGGAGATGGAGGGGGCTCTCTTGCACTCTGCACGCACAACACTTCGCAGAGAACCTTATTCTTTATCCAGATTTATAGCTATAGACAAGCCCTTTGGAGCACTGACAATATCCTCAGCCATGCGCAGGGGCAGGGAGGTCGTGGGAATCTCTCTGAGGAGGGACGAGGTGAAGCCCGCCTTCAAGCAGCAGCAGCAGCTACGCACAGCAGCAGCTGGCTGCACCCCACACACCCAGCTCAGCAGACTCGCTTTTCCCTGGCAGGTTACGGTTGCTCACACTTCTCAGGTTGTTAAAGAGCGCTAACATACACGCACACAAGGGACACGGGCACAGGCCTATCATCTGCTGATGAATTATTCAGTTCCATGGAACCATAAACAATCTTAGGTTTGGTATCTGCTCACCTGCTGTTAGAGTTTGACGTAACCTGTTTTTGAGACTTGGAACAACCAACAAGAACGTACATTGCATTGCATTTGTATGTGGGGTGTTGCTCTACATGCTTCACATTCAGATTTATGGCTAGTGCTCATCAGTGCCAGTTATGATCTTTATTTGGCAGTTTTCTTGGATGACACTGAGGTGTAGACGCAGCCAATTAGAACACAAACTAGGGGAGTGTTAGGCATTATGCCCAGGTATGAAGTCCATCTATTGTGGAAATTTTTGAACCCTGGTTTTTATAATATGTACTTTTACTAGTCAGGGTTTATATTAGATGCTGTCGCACACCCTGTTAATTACATCTTAATCAACTTTGGATATATTCAGACTGTTTTAATTTGCACACGCAGGCCTGAGATTTAAATTATATTGTCATTCTAGAGACTAAACCTTGAATTCAGTTGGATAGGCTTGTTTTTATTTTTTAGGATGGTTGAAGGGCCCCTAGGGCCCCCTCATCTCAAAGTCTGCTTTTGTGTTTGAAGTGTGATTATTCAATGTGCCATTTTCCAAGATTGAGCTGATTGCCATGCTTAGCTCATGGTCAACAGCCAGTTCAGGGAGCCAACTAGTTTGTCCAAAATAGTTGATGCATAATTGTCTGTTCCTTCTCATTCATGCACTGTCCTGTGATCTCCCATTGAGGGAAGGGGAGTAAACATCGGTTACTGTTCCTTATTTTGAGATTTTTAAGTCTTGCCTTTGAGCCATAGCCGAGGCAATTAATGAACCAAAATGCACAAAATGTACATATTTTCCCTAGTTATAACTTTAAAGTAGACCTTCCCTTGCGACTGGGGTTCATTTTGTGTTATGTCATTGTAGACGGTTAGTAGTGAGTGTCTTCATGTTGTGATGCAGCACCAAAGCTCTGCTTTAAGTCTTACCGCCCAGGAAAGACTGCTATTGTCTTGGGATATGTGAGAGTGCTGGCTCCTCTTCTCACCATCTGCCTTCACTGGCACGAGGGTGAAGTGTGTGTCCTTGTGTGAGTGTGCAGCAAACACAACGCACTTGCAAATCCACAAAACATACATGCTTTCTTGCACACAGTGTGTGTGGTCAACACATGTCTGATGTCTGTGTTTATGATGTTTTTCAGATGTGTTTTAGTGAAGTGTGATTCAAACACTCACACACACACACCAACACCAACCAGAACATCTTACTCTGTTGTATATGGCTAAAATTACTCTTCCCATCAGTGTGGTATTTTCTGAAGATTTAGTGAACATATGATCGAGTGTTATGTTTGACTCAGGCTATTTAAAGCAGGGCTTTTCCAGCTCAGGATACTTAGTCTCCTTGGCCAAATGTGGGAACATGTTCATTACAGGACCAAAAAGGCCAAGGTCTCTTCAGCATGACCACAGCGGCACCCTGCCTCCTCCCCATCTCCTCCAACAGCCCTACACACACACACACACACACACACACACACGTCCCCTGATATCCATGACAATGCTGTGTTGCCCTGGTGTCTCCATGGTGAGGCTGGGAATGTAGAGGGGGCCCCCTGTGTTTGTGTGTGTGTTCGCCGTAGCAAGGGCACTCCCTCCATCATACACCCCTGTATTTGTGTGTGTGTGTGAGAGAGAGAGAGAGAGTGTGTGAGACGGAGGAGCAGGGCAGCTGGGGTCTTTGTTGTGGTGGAGGAGGGCTGGTCTCTGGGGACCAAGAGGTTAAGGTACTGGGCCCCTCTCAGGCAGGAGTCACAGCAAGCCTCATATATAGCACCCAGTCTAGGATCCCCTCTGTATTAGACCTCCAGACTGGCTCAGACTAGTTTTTAAAACAATATGCTAGTTTGGACGCTGATAGTCCTTAATCAGTGAGGTTTAAGTTGTGTTCTGTGGGCTGACACCTGAAGTGTGTGTTGGATGAACAGAATCAGTGAGAATAAGTACAAAATACACTTAGAGCTGCGAGTAATCATTATTTTATTATTATCAGTATAATCTGTTAATTATTTTCTCACTTCATTGATCATTTTTCTATAAAATGGCAAATAATTGTGGCAAATGCTGTTCTCTTCTTAGCTCTTAGCATTCCAAAACCCCAATTTACAACAGAGAGAACTGAAAGCCCTTAAACTTGAGCTGGAACCAGCATGTTTGTCATTTTTGTTTGATCTGTGTGAAAGGGATGTGATCAGAAGCTTAACAAAACAGAAGTTCATGTTATAAACGAACAGGACCTGAATTACAAACATCTTGAGAAATCACACCTTGTTACATAAGGAACCATTTCTTTTCTTCCCACTCCATAAGTTCTCCATTGTCCTCCCCCTTCTCTCCCTTGCCTCCCCTGTTGACCTAATCTGCTTGCTCCCCCTGCTCTTCTTTATGCCTTCTAAATATCCTTCTCCATCACCCCTTTTCTGTCTACTTATGTAACATACTTCTCTCCCTTTCCCTGCCCTCAGTTGCACATTTTGCTGTTTCATTCTCACTGTTTCTCTCTCTTCCTACCTTTCCTCTTCCTGTCTCCCTGCCCATCACTCTAGTTTCCACCTGTCACGTCCTTTTGGCCTCTGCCTACGCTTCCTTCCCGGCTTATGCTACATTTCCCACCCCTTTACGCTGCCCTCTGCTGCTCATAGCCACTTCCTTTTCCACCTCCTCACTTGACCGTTCTTTACCTCTTGTGTGCCTCCTTTGCCATTGCCCTCCCTCTGCTTTGAGTTGTTCCATTTCTGTGCTGTTGTTTTGTGCACATCCACTTCATCCACTTCTTCATTCTTACTGTCTTTGCTGTGAACCTCCTCTTCTCTGTCACCTGTCCTTATTGATGGCTCCCTTTCCTGTTTCTCTCCAGTGCCCATGGGGGTCTTCCCCCCACCCCTGCAGCAGGTGTTTCATGCGCCCCGTCGGCCAGGCATGGGAACCGTGGGCAAGCCCATCAAGCTGCTGGCCAATTACTTCGAGGTGGAGATCCCAAAGATGGATGTCTATCACTATGAGGTGGACATTAAACCCGACAAGTGCCCACGGAGAGTCAACAGGTAATAGTTCACGTGAGGACTGTGATTTGAACTTCATATGATCGTAGTTGCGGTGTTTCTTGTACTTCTTGTCTGTGATGCCTCACTTTAATCTGAAAGATCAGCCTGTCAATTGTCATGTGTCATAAACAGCTATTAAGATCTGGCAGCAAGGCATGCATTTTAAGAAGTCAACAAGCAGCTGAACTGCCTGCAGTGTGGAACAGTTTGAAATTGGATAATGAAAGCCCAACAGTCGCTTGTAATCACGGTGTTGTCAGTCTTTCAGGAGGCAGCAGTAACAGCTACTTTCAACATGAGCAATGCAAATGAGGTTTAAACATAATTCTCTGTAACTACTGTTTCTTATTCCAGGTTGATTACCGTGTTTTGGTTTGGGGAAAATAATAAAAAAAAATCAGTTGCAGCTAAAGCAGAGCTCTTCAGTTCTCAAATGTGCCTTACTGAGACTGATCTTACTAGATTTAATACGACTGATTATGTTTGCACCATGCAGCGCCGTCATGTAGGAGAACAAATACTTGTTTGGGATGCAGTGTAAGTGGATGTTTATTGTAACTTACTCAAATTATTAGGGTCATAATGACTTGGTTATGGTGCAATAAAAGTATTTTGCCATCTTCAGATTATATTATAAGCTTTGCTTTGCTTTATATCGAAGGCAATGCCTATATGAAGGTCATACCTGATTCCCCTCCTTGTCAGGCCTTGAAGAACAAAGAACTGTGTGAGAAATGTGCTCGCATCTGTCCCGAATCTGGCACAAATTAAACACTGAGCATGCATGGGTTTTGGTTTCGGCTCACATTAAGCAATCGGAAGATTTCTTTCCCAACAGTAGCTGTGCCAGAGTGACTGGACTGGACAGATGGTGGAGTCAAAAGTGAATCCAACTTAACTGACCCTTTCTGCTTGGCTAGTGTCTAAGCTCTTTCATTCAATAGTTGAACTGTTTACTTGAATAAAAATGGTTGTTAAAATCTGAGTGGAGTCACTGATACGAGGGAACACATTGATTTACGAGGATATTATTGGACTGAAATGCACATCAACCTGATGGTATCACACAGGAGCAGAATGAGGCAGTTTGTTATTGCTTGTGTTAAAAGAAGTTTATTGACTAAGAGTATAGTTGTTCGGTATTCTATTTATGAGTGAGGAATCTCCTTTTGGTTTACTCAGTACAAACACAGGATAACGTGGATTGCTGTAGTTATGTTCAATATTAACTTTTTTTTTTATTTTTTTTATTGAAAGCTATTAATCCCAGTCCTAGTCTTTTCAGATGTAACAAATTAGAACCAAAAAGAGCTGCCATGATTGTGATTTGCATGTTTATTACTTTAACCCAAGCATCAAACAGTACGTAAACATAAATTACAAAATTCATGGGGGAAAATGCTGTCTGTCTGCCTTGCCGACTTTAGTCATATCTCTCCAGAGAGCCAGTTCCTTGACAAATAGACTGTCTTTTCTGCCTTTGAGGAGAAAGGGCAACATACCACACAATACTTTGTTTCATCATGTGTGATGCAGGAGAATTTATCCATTTTCCCTAGCTGTCTCTGCTTTCACTACCCTTCAATACTACAAAACTTTTAGTGTAACATTTGTGACTGTGACAGCAAGGCATGATTGGCTATCATGTTTCACAGTCGTCTTTTATGTGTGGATTCATGTGTCGGGTTTCAGGGACAGGCTAGAAGAAGAAATGCAATGCATAAGCTAGCTTTTTGTCTTTTATGTCTTATGTCAGTAGCCCAATCTGTGTCACTGTCCCAGTGTGTCTCACCAATAGTCTTGGGCCTTTGGATAACCTTCAGTAGTCGTTAGATATGTGGTTAAAATGGTGAGAATCTGTCCTTCAATCTAGAAAACCTTTTTTTTTTTTCTGGACAAAAACAATGTGCCACAATACAGACATGAGGTAGCCATTATTACTGAAAATTCTACTTAGACTTTAATGAATTAACTTTTTGCATTTCCTCATGACCAGTGATTTATTTTTCTGTAAGCCTGGAGGGAATAATTTGAAATCACAAAACAGTCTTGACTCATTAGAGACCTCCTATAACATTCTGAACAAACAAGTTTTTGTTCAAATTCCTAGAGGATCTCGATAGATAGAAGAGGTTGTCCAGAAAACACTCTTGGAAAGTAGGAACAGAAACAAAAGAACAAATCAGTGAGTTGTTGCAATTAAACAAAGTTGTTTGCTCAGAAAAACTGAAATTCTGAGAAGAATCTGAGTGTGTTAGCACCACCCTCCCTAACATTCAGAGAGGGTCTTTGAGCAGCAGTCCCCTTTGCTTTTAGACTTTGAGACAAAGGTTCCAAGGAGGCTTGCAAAGGTCGAGTCCTTTGACCTTTTCTTTTCAGGACAAATCCTCATCCCCCACATATATGAAGGCCAAGGCACTGAGCATTGAGAGGTGTCCCCCATATCCACACCCTCACTCTTTTTGTCCTTGCCCCTTGCCCCGTGACCATGAAATATTGCAGCAACCAGCTGTATCCTGCTTGATCAATATTCCATCATTTCGTGAACTGCTTCCCCCTCCTGGACACAATAGAGCATCCTGATCAGGCAGTGGGTTTAATTGGCAGAGCAAGGTCTTTTTCTGTTCTGGTGCATGTTGATTCCATAATGTGTGTGTGTGTGTGTGTGTGTGTCGCTTCCTACAGGGAGGTGGTGGAGTACATGGTGCAACACTTCAAGCCCCAGCTCTTTGGTGACAGGAAGCCAGTGTACGACGGCAAGAAGAACATCTACACGGTGCTAGCACTTCCTATCGGGAGTGAGAAGGTAGACGTTTGCAGTGGTTTTGTGTTGCACATCATGCCGTAATCGCCAACTAATTTCTCCTCAGGGAACAGAAAATCAATCAGTCTTAATCCCTGTTCAAAAGGGGAGGAAGGGTTATCTGGAAAACACTGAATAGAAGGCACTGGTAGTATTTTTTTAAATCTCCTGCGGAGCACATATGTGTATTCTTAACAACCACAAACACCTGCTGTTTTTTGGAACTCTGTTACTGTCAAGTTCTAACATGTATGTGATTATTTGAATGCAAAGAATTTTCCTTTATGGTATTTGTTATCTTAAAAATATGATGACATTTTGGAAAACACACTTATTCGTTTTAGAGTTAGATAAGACATTACAATACTATTCCGATATCTGTACAGTGACTGTTAGGCCATGTTAGGCTTGCTGTGTCCCACTGTTTCTGGTCTTTATGCCAAGATAAGCTAATGGGCTGCTGGCTGTTGTTTCATAGTTACCATACACACTTGGGAGCGCTATCGGTTCAGGTTCAGACCCATGTGCTGTGACATACAGTCATATTAAAGAGACTATATAGCAACTGAAGCTAAAGCATTAGTAAAGCAAAACCATGCAAGCTCTTGGGTTGTTGTACTGCCAGCTAAAGGTAATCAGGCTGTAAGCTGGCGCTCTTCAAAGTGATGTGTGGTAGGCACAGTCTGTAATTTGAAATACCTTCCTGAATAATGAATCCTTTACGAAACAGGGTTTCCAGTACACTGCACAGCCTGACAATTTGTTTTTCTTGCTAACAGTCTTTCTTCATTTAGCTTCTGGTTATTGTTCTTCTCCTGCATTGTCCTTTACCTCTTCTCTCCTTTTCTGTCCTCTGTTTCTCTAGGTGGATTTCGAGGTAACCATCCCAGGTGAAGGTAAGGACCGAATCTTCAAGGTGTCCATCCGTTGGCTGGCCAAAGTGTCATGGCGCCTGCTGCAGGAGACTCTGGTCAGCGGACGACTGCAGGTCCCCCTCGACTCGGTTCAAGCCCTGGATGTGGCCATGCGTCACCTGGCCTCTATGAGGTACACCATAAAAACCCTTTCTCTCTTACCAGTGCAGATACAAACACACAGACTGCAACTGACACCCCTGTCATATTATCTGTTTATTTGGATAATCAGAGTTGTGTACATGTGTGTCTTAAAAGCAGATTGGAAAGTCATGTTTTTGCCTGGTACATTTTTTTGTTGACATTATAACCATGCAGCCTATCCTGGTTAATTGGCTTCTTCCATTCACTTGCATTAGACCATATATAGCCTCAGGAGTCAGAGTCACTAAACAAAAGGTGCTTGTTAGCTGAGACCTGTGTGAAAGTGTGCACTGAACAATGCTTATCGGGTGGAATAAAGATAACTGACTGGAAGTCCTGACCTGGAAATGGTCCGAAAGAGAGCCACAGATGTTTGTGACATCAGTTCAGTGTTTTTCCTGTTTCTGAAAAAAAATCTAGAAAATCCAGCACTCTTCCTTAAAACTCCTGCTTAGGTGTTTGTCCATGCAGACTGTCTTGTTTTTTTTAATGGTTAGAGACAATAACTTTACTGGACATGAAGTCACGCTGAGGTCATGCTTTTATTTCAGTGAAGTCATTGTGCACATTCATCATTTTCACCCTCCCACCTCCTCCAATTAGGTACACCCCAGTGGGCCGCTCTTTTTTCTCCCCACCTGAAGGATACTACCACCCACTGGGTGGGGGCAGGGAAGTCTGGTTTGGTTTCCACCAGTCTGTGCGCCCCGCCATGTGGAAGATGATGCTTAACATTGATGGTGAGTCACTGAGGCAGACATGCCCACCAGAGAATGCGTGGC
This sequence comes from Scatophagus argus, assembly GCF_020382885.2. Lineage (NCBI taxonomy): Eukaryota > Metazoa > Chordata > Actinopteri > Scatophagidae > Scatophagus > Scatophagus argus. The sequence goes on from NC_058501.1 coordinate 20,478,224, forward strand.
GTGTGATCTCTTGTTTTTTCTTTTTTTATTTAAACAGACATTTCATGACTAAGCAGAAACCGTGAGGCAGAAAAGGTGAAAAGTAAAAGAAAGTGTATGAAACCCATGGGTAAATTCTCAAGACTAAATTATGTCCAAAATAAACTGTCATTTCGTTGTTTATGGATTGGGCTTTAGTGAAAATAAATTGTTACCAATTTTTGCTGGGGATGCCATGGAATACCCTCTCTGATCCTGATTTCTAATTACAAGATCATAAATATAGGTAATATGACTTACCTTTTGTTCTAACATCAACTTGACTCTGATGAATGCTTGAAATGATGACTTCAAATGATATAGACCCATAAAAGTTGTGGACATCCATGTACCTTTTGTTGAGTAGCTGGTATTTGACTTGTATTGATTTATTACTGCTCTCTGTCTCCCTCTAGTGTCCGCCACGGCCTTCTACAAAGCTCAGCCTGTAATTGAGTTCATGTGTGAGGTTTTGGACATTCGCAATATCGACGAGCAGCCCAAGACTCTCACCGACTCGCAAAGGGTCCGCTTCACCAAGGAGATCAAAGGTGGGCTTCTGGCCAGAGGCAAGATTTCTTCAAACACACTACAATAAAATCTTGAAAATAAATTTACACCTCTATAACTCTGCTTAAAGATTCTTTGCTGACTTGATGCTAGACAAATGCATTTCAAAAGCACTTTTAATTACCATGCCTTTAATGCCCGTCTTTATCTGTTTGCTCGTGTTAAACAGGCCTGAAGGTGGAGGTGACCCACTGTGGCCAGATGAAGAGGAAGTATCGTGTATGCAATGTCACCCGACGACCTGCCAGCCACCAGACGTAAGTATGCCAACCCCACGTATGACTGCTATGGACAAGATGAGATAACTATTAATTTATATTATTACATGATTAGGATTTCCCCAACTTGACTCCGTTGTTTCAACCAAATGGCCTTTCCAATTTTGTTACCAGATCATATAGTAGTTCATGTTTCTTGTCTTTTCTACTAGGTTTCCCCTCCAACTTGAAAGTGGGCAGACAGTAGAATGTACAGTGGCTCAGTACTTCAAGCAGAAGTACAACCTGCAGCTAAAATACCCCCACCTGCCCTGTCTACAGGTGGGGCAGGAGCAGAAGCACACCTACCTGCCCCTGGAGGTGAGGAAGAGCTCAAGGATGATTTAACTGTACACAGAAACTCGGTTTATTATTTATTCATCCAGCATCACATGCCCTGACTAATCTGAGATACATGATTAGTGCATGTGAATGACCTGTAATGAGTCTGGATTTTCTCGTTCCAGGTGTGTAACATTGTAGCTGGTCAACGATGCATCAAGAAACTGACTGATAATCAGACCTCCACTATGATCAAAGCCACTGCTCGCTCTGCGCCCGACAGACAAGAGGAGATCAGTCGGCTGGTGAGTTGTAGAGAAGACTGGTGGGCGGAGGCCATGCAGCTGCTGTAACAGCTGTGTATAGGACTGTGTGACTGTGATTTCTGTGAGTTATGATGGATGGCCTTCACTCTCCACAGATGAAGAACGCTAACTTCAACCTGGATCCGTACATTCAGGAGTTTGGGATCAAGGTCAAAGATGATATGGCTGAGGTGACAGGCAGAGTGCTTCCAGCACCTATCCTGCAGTACGGAGGACGGGTAATACACGGTTCATTCATTATTATAACAGTATATAACAGTAGATAGAGATGGGGATAAACTTGCTGAAGATCTGACATGATTTTGTTTAAACTTCCTGTCCCCTGGTCCTGTCTTCCACAGAACCGGGCCATAGCTACCCCTAACCAGGGAGTGTGGGACATGAGAGGGAAGCAGTTTTATAACGGTATCGAGATCAAAGTGTGGGCAATTGCCTGCTTTGCCCCCCAGAAACAGTGCAGAGAAGAAGTGCTCAAGTAAGTACTAATGAGAAGTAACCGATGGAATTTTTTGGCAGGGCCTTAAATAAATACCTCCATAACATGCTTTGGCTGCTGTGTATTTGATAGTGCGAAATCATTAGATTCACTTTTAATGTACCTACTAGCAAGAGAAAACATGTGCATCCACAGTGTCATCTTTAGCTTACATTTGGTATCTCAAAACCGGTAATTAATTACTTTAGAATAAAATCAATAATGTTTCCTAATGACAGGGGACAGTATGAGATAAGATAACAGTACAGTATGAGAAATATCAGCCTTAGCCTGCTGAATTTTGTCTTAACTACTCTGGCTTCCCCTCAGGAACTTCACAGACCAGCTGCGTAAGATCTCTAAGGATGCTGGGATGCCAATTCAGGGCCAGCCATGTTTCTGTAAATACGCCCAGGGAGCGGACAGCGTGGAGCCCATGTTCAGGCACCTGAAGAACACCTACTCTGGACTGCAGCTTATCATCGTCATTCTGCCAGGAAAAACTCCTGTCTACGGTTGGCTCTGTTATTTGTTTTTCTTCTACTCTGTTGATTGTTATCAGAGTGTTAGCATTTTTGCACAGACAAAGAACATGCTAAAATAAAAAGTGTCATTCGATCACAAAACCACCTAGGGACATCTACCACCACTACTCTACCATTACAGCATCATGCATCAAGCATCATGATGTTCCTCATGTCCCTTTTCCAATCTGTTCCCTGTAGCGGAGGTGAAGCGTGTTGGAGACACCCTCTTGGGCATGGCCACGCAGTGTGTCCAGGTGAAGAACGTTGTGAAGACATCACCTCAGACCCTCTCCAACCTCTGCCTCAAGATCAATGTGAAGCTTGGAGGCATCAACAACATCCTGGTACCTCACCAACGGTGAGATTATCTTCAGGCAACTTTTGAATTAGCTGAGCACATTTATAGCACAAGGACAAAAATGAGAATTTTAATAATACTTCTGTTGGATATTGATGTCATTTTTTTCCTTATTTCACTGTTAAGCAATAGATCCATACCCCCTATATTGTAATAAAAGACGCACCTTTTATATGAAGGAATCTATCAACTCCTGCAGTATTAACACCAACAGTGTTAGCCCTGTGTTGTCTTTTATTTTGGCTCCCATTTCAATAACATTCATGATACAATTTCAGTTTAAGTATCTGAAGTCCTGTAGTCCTGCTGGACTACGTACCGTATATTGATCCGTCTCAGTCTGTGATGATGATACAGCTCTCCAAAAGCAACCCTGCACTGCCTTTATGAGAGAGTGTAATTTTCATCTCCTCCTTTCCTTTCGCTCTCTCAGGTCAGCAGTGTTTCAGCAGCCGGTTATCTTCCTGGGAGCAGATGTCACGCACCCCCCTGCTGGAGATGGCAAGAAGCCCTCCATTACTGCTGTAAGTCTCAGAAGTAACACCTTCATTAAAGAACACTAGTTGACCTTGAACACAATCTCAGGAAAAGGAAGGGAATGTGCAACTCCTGTGAGTCACACAAAGTGAGGGCGTGCAGGTTAAGCCCATTCATAGTTTTCTGACGGGATGTTTTATTTAAAGACTGGGTTTGAGATTACTACTGTTAATTGCTATTTGTCAGGTAGTGGAATCAGAAAACCTGGTCTGAGTGTATGGATAATGGTTATCCAAATCGAGATTACCTTGACTCTAAAACTGACACCAAGACACACAATAGAAGCAAAGAAATCAGCTTTTTTTTTCTTCAGAACAAATTTCTTGTCATGTTGTGTATCTTATATATCTAAAGTGATCGTTCGTCCCAAAATCCAAATTACATATTTCTCACTTGTAGGGCTATTTTTCCATCCTCATTATTTTCAAGAGCAAAGCAAACTTACATCTACTTGTGGATGATTTCAATCACACTTTTGACAGTGTGGATGTAATAAACATTAAATGGCATCCTGTAACTTTCATTAGCTTAGTTAACTTCAGCCTTTCTCGCAGTGATACAGACAAAAAATAGTCCCTGAATGAAACTACACTTTATATTTATGACATTTGTTGTGATTTTGGCATGAATTGTCCCTTTAAATATTGACTTTATTGTTGAAGAGAGAAGTAGTTTTCTTTGACCTCAGCACAGTAAGCCATTAAAGGCTGAGAAATTTTTTTTGTACTCTATTCATAAAGTTATGCAGTGTGTAAATTACACACAAATTGCCGGAGCATTGTGTCCCCGATGGCAGTCCAGATGCTGAGTTGGCAGGAGCACTCCTTTTATAGGCAGATCAAAAAACGAAAAGGGCATATACATAATGCGAATGACCTCAAGATGTCATAGAAAAGCAAACGCACATGGCTGTGGTTGCTTAGTGACAGTGGCACTGGGTCATGGCTATAGCGATGCTGCTAAAGAGAAGAATACCACCGCCATAAATAGCGTGTTTGAGGCAGAGGCGTTTTAACACCTTTTAATTTTAAACACAGACGAAAAGGTAGATGTAAAGATGTAGAGCAAATGGCATCACATTTAGCTTATATGCGAGTATGTCTTACTATGTTTGTTGGATTGATGAGATGAATTCATGATCTTGGACTCTCATAACGTGGGGTTTGTAATTCATTTTGGCTGATAAGAACAATTCACCAGCTCCACCTTGTTTCTGTTCCGATGCACTAAATCAGTAGTAAATGCTGAGAAACGTCTGCAGACCATCTGACTTTTCATTTAGACTTGGATACATAATAAATGAGGCTGAACAAAGAAAAAAAGTAGTAAGAGAGGAGTTAGTGAGGGATGAAGGGAAACAAATGGCTCATCACTGACTCACATTCCAAAAGGAAATGACGTCAACTCTCGTCCGCCCTTGACCTCAGCTCGGCTGTGGTTGGCTGCGTTGTTGCCTAGCAATTATGACAAACGCTTGAGTCACACACAGAGGATGGGAGAGGAGACTGGCTTTGTCTCGATCCTCTTTCTGAGGAGAAAACTGGTGAAAAATTATAATTGTGGCACAATGTCAGGATTTGAGGGAAGGAAGATAAAAGGTGGATGTTGAACTCCCCACACTTGCCAGTGGCAGCCTATAGGGGATAGTAATGTACAAAAATTCTCATTGGGTCAAATGACTGATAACAGTGAAAGGACAACGAGACTGCTGAGGTGTTTTTGTTATTTCTCAGGAAAGTATTTTGTTGTTTAATCTGATTCTTTGTTATGTTTTATAAACTGATCATTCCTAATGATTTAATTTAGTCTATAAAATGTCAGAAATGCTCATCTATCTATCTACCTACCTACCTACCCAAGAGCTTAAAGTGATGTCTTGATGTCTTGACAATGCATCTGTTGTCCAACCAACAGCCCAAAGACTATTCATTGAGCATCTAGTCTTTTGTTCAGCTAATCGTCACAGCTCCTATTCCAAATGCAGCAACGGAAGAATAATACGTAACAGAAATTTAAACATGATAGTGCAGATGTTGCTACAACCACTGCACAGATTTTCAAATAATTGAAAAGTGTTATTGAGCCCTACTCAAAGATGCTTTGACACTAATCAGATTGAGAGTTAGTCCACATTTAAAACAACATGAAACAGCCAGTGATGCACTTTGTTTATACGTGTGTTGCCAATTTGAATCAAGTCACCTGACATTGTCCTGTTTGAGTCACTCACTCCGGTCCTCTCCTGTCTTCCAGGTGGTAGGCAGTATGGATGCTCATCCTAGCAGATACTGTGCCACAGTGCGAGTCCAGAGACCCAGACAGGAGATCATTGAGGACTTGTCTTACATGGTGCGTGAGCTGCTAATTCAGTTTTACAAATCAACCCGGTTCAAGCCCACCAGGATTATTTTCTACAGAGATGGAGTTCCTGAGGGACAGTTGCCACAGGTAAGATGTTATCATGGTAGTTAGAAATAATGAAAGTTTTTTTTGACGGTTGACATACTAGACTCCACTGGATTGTCCACAAATATGTAAAAATTATTATTTTACCAACCTGAGTGCTAATAAACATTGCTCTTGGGTGTAGATTCTCCACTACGAGCTCCTGGCCATCAGAGATGCTTGCATCAAGCTGGAGAAAGACTATCAACCAGGCATCACTTATATTGTGGTGCAGAAACGCCACCACACCCGTCTCTTCTGTGCTGACAAGTCTGAAAGGGTAAGCTTTATGTTTTCTAAGATGCTGTTGTCTTGATTGATTGCATATGTTTCAGTATAAGTTTCATTGCGTGTTTTCTGTTCATAGATTGGGAAGAGTGGGAATATTCCTGCAGGGACTACAGTGGACACCAGCATCACTCATCCCTTTGAGTTTGACTTCTACCTGTGCAGCCATGCCGGCATACAGGTAATAATAACAAAAACACAGTTTTTATGCATTATAGTAAGACTGAATGCCTTGAATCCTAAAACCCCATGTATTGCATCTGGTTGTTTTATAAAGCCTTTTTTTTTCCATCTTGTTTTTTTGCCTTCTGTCTGTCTCCAGGGTACCAGCCGGCCGTCTCATTACTACGTCTTATGGGACGACAATCGTTTCACGGCTGATGAGTTGCAGATTCTAACTTACCAGTTGTGCCACACTTACGTTCGTTGTACCCGCTCAGTCTCCATCCCTGCGCCAGCCTACTATGCTCGACTTGTGGCCTTCCGTGCCCGCTACCATCTGGTGGACAAAGAACATGACAGGTTAGTGCGGTGAAAGATTTAACACAGGGTTTCTCAAACTTTCATGGCTCATGAGTATTTGTGACCCACAGCAGTTACACATTCCTCATTTTGTAATGTTAAATTAACTGTGACATATACCTTGTTCTCTACTTTGTTGATTTATTATTTATTTTTCAGTGTCACTGACCTTTGTTTTGCAACTTCTCTGCCTGTCGTCTCTGCAGTGGAGAGGGCAGCCATGTCTCTGGTCAGAGCAATGGACGGGACCCCCAGGCGCTGGCCAAAGCTGTTCAGATTCACCATGACACCCTGAGGACCATGTACTTCGCCTGAGCTCCACTGACCATCACCACCCTCGATCCCTTTCACCTCATTTCTACCTGAGTGGGCACATTGCCCACTACCACCACCACCTCATCCCCATCCCTTATTCCCAGTGACTGCCCACCACGCATACTCCACAGACCTGCCAGTGATTCACCCAAATTCAAGAAACATAAGGCCCTTCACCTGTAAAACACAGACAGACTCTGCAGCCTCATGCACTCAAAAGGTTATGAATATTATTATTATTATTATTGTTGTCATTTTATTGTTTTTACTTTGCCAGGACTATTGCTCTTTTTATGTTGAATTTTTAAAACTTGGGTATTATTATGTAATTGTATTGTACGCTACCTTCACACTCCTGTGTATGTAAGTATGCAATACGGATGGGAGGAAAGCAGGCGACGAGAAAAAAAAATGACAAAAACTTTTTTTAAACTGCCACCACAATGCTGCCTCTTCACCCATCCTAATGTCAGATGCTAGTGTTCTAAGCCCCTTAGTATGGGAATCCTCCAGAGGGGTGGTACTGGGCATGCGCACTTACATCTCTCATGTTAATGTTGTCATGAACTACATTCATGTTTTTAATGTTTTTGAATAATGTTATTTTTTTAAACAGCATTGAGGAGTCTGAGGTATGGTACATTAGCACTTAGTGTTAGCATGTAGGTGCCACCAGTCCTGCACATAAGAGTTTGTTAGTACATGTGAGGCTAGCCCTCTGGTCTTTATATTAGCAGGCAGAAAGAGCAGGTGTAGCATATTGTAGACACAGGAGAGAAGTCCTGCCACACTCTCTGTGCTGGTTGGCCAGTCCCTTTAGAGATTTAGCCTATAGAGGCAAGCTTAGCATAACAATAGAGGGACCATTTGCATAGAGTGTATCAAATATACTTGCACCCCATGCACCTAAACCAGCATTATTTACCAGCCAAAAGTGATGCCAACCAATGGAAATGGGGCACTTAAACAGGAAGATAATATTTTATTTCTGTATTGCTTTTTTAGGATTTACGAGGCACTTTTTAATTTACTCATTGATTTATTTTACTTCAAAATGGTGAGACTTGTCTGTCCTGAGGCTTGACACAGACTACTTTTCACACCCACACTCACATAGCTTTCAGAACTATGAGGTAACTAAGGCAATAGGCGAGGTCAACACTCCTCTGTAGATTTGAATGCAGGCAAATACAGTCTGTGATCACTTAAGTGCTGCAAAGCTGAACTCTCATTCAGCAATCGACCTTGGTCTGATCATTCTGCACATTCCAACATGTACCAGTGGAGATGACGCCACACAGTGTGCTCAAAACTTCCACCCACGCACTACTTTGTGTGTGCTTAATTACACCTTATCCACATTTTTACACAAAGCTCTTCCCCCCCTGCAGGCATTTACAACTCGTAGCCTGGATAGCAGAAGCACACGCATCTCTGCCCTCTCAGTCTCTTTCTTAGCACGTAGAGATCAACCTCTTCAAATGCACTTGTTCCCTTATTTCATTTCAAGATAAACAATCACTCCTTCCCCTTTCCATCATCACCTTCTATCCTTTGTCTGTTGTCATTTTTAAACATCACACACACTCGCAGCGTCCCCTGCCCCAATCCCCTAGCTTGTGTTAGCCAGTCCCCATTGGTGCTCTGTGTGCATGGGCGGCACAAATAGGGGATTGTTACATTGGACAGGGTGGGCCACTATTACTACCACTTAATATGCCCTGCCTTTACATCGAGTCACTTTCTGGATTTATGGAGAAAAAAAAATGCATGTAATTATTTTTTATGACTGGATATTCTGAGCCACCTTATTTTGGTTTCCTTAGAGGTAGGAGCCTCGCGCTCACCACTACCTGTCAGTCGTTTTGCCTCGATTGTGTAATGGTTATAAAGACTGCTTTTTCCTTTGTCATTATTATTATTATGAATATTGTGACTAGTGTCAGAGTGTATCCTCAAGAGGGCACTGTGGAGACTGTCTCAAAATTCCACCTCAGTTGTCCTTAAGCGCCTCAAATCTTGTCTGATGGTCAAAGCCCCTTTGAGCTGAAAGGGATCAAAAGATAAGAGATCAGATGAGCTTGATTTTTAAATCATGTTTATTAACTTGCATAATCGATATGCCTTTGTACACCGTTTTACTGATTCTTCATTATGTCCAAGGTGATTTGTATATATAAATATATAATATTAACCTGTTATGTATTTTGGCTCACCAGTTGCCGGGCCTTTCACAGTTGGGGTCAGTGTTTTATCCCTCATTCTGTGCTTAAAAAAAAAAATCAGTCTAGGGGCATTTCCCAGCACCACTGAAACCAGATGCAGTTCTTCACTAACTGAAGCCACAAAGCACCTTGCGAAGGGGGAGACGACATGGCAGTCACCCTGGAAATGCATCTTGTGGACACCGGAGAGTCCACTCCTCTCCTCACAGCCTCACTGTCTGACTAAGCAATATTGAAGCCACTGATCAAGAACAGTCCTTGTCATAGCACTTCCCAATAGATTTGAATGAAAGGACATGGAAGCATATTATTTTGGCTCTGTATGTGATAGTATGGGAACTCTGTTGGGGCGGGTTATTTTTTAAAGAAAATAAAATTGTTTTTTATTACGCCTATTGTTTTTTTTGTTTTTTTTTTACTTGCTTGTCACTGTAATACTGAATTGTTTGGTTTGATTTTATTTTAATCTACCCTCAACGAATAATGATCAACAGAAAATGAAACTTAGCCAGGTTTACACATTTTACAGTACAGCAGAGGAGATACAGGACTAAACTTTCTGATTCATATATTTTAATGTTAGAAAAGCTAAAAAAATGACACGTTTTATCAGTTTATGTATTCATAGTATTGCAAACGTAGGGTTACCTTTGGGTAAAGGCGGAGTTGGTTCTTCTGACGTCTGGTGACACAGAGCCCACCTCTTCCTGTCGGTGTCAGAAAGGCAACTTCACCATATTTAGCTGGCTTACCGAAGCCCCGCAGAGTTATCTGTCAAGCAGACAGAAAATCTTGACAGTTATCGGTGGACACGGTTCGGTGTTGACAGCTGTATTTTCATCCCGGGATTGATACTGTAGAAAACGGCATCGTTAGGATATGGTGCTTGGGAAACGGGGCCGTGCCAACGGCTGTTTTTAACGCGATAAAAGTCGCCGTCGTCTGTCAGAATTCCAACTATCCAACAGCCGAGCTAGCCAGCTAGCTAATTACTGTAGCTACACCGACGCTCGCTCTGCTGTAGATACGAATTTATGTTGCCTTTCTAATGTCCAGTTATCGGTAGGAATTCGTTTGGACTCAATGACCCCGCTGTGATGATATCCTGACAGCCCCTCTCATCCGTTCCAGACACTTTCCTAAGCCTGGCTAGCGAGCTAATTTGGCTAACTAGCAGGTTTCCTCTGCTACGGGGTCGCGTTCAGCAACCAGTAACTTAACGTTAGCTTTCGCAGCGGCAGTAAAATCCGATTGGATACGTTGACGGTGTGCAAACGGCGGTGTGCGGGGACGCCGGAGATCCCCGGCCGGCGAAACGACCGTACCAAAGTGCCCCTTTTGACAGTCGGCAGGGAGTGGAGCTAGAAGAGACCAGGGTACTTGACCATTCAGCGCGACAGAGGCGGCGCACCGCCGAAGGAGACACCGGATTGAACGGAGGAAGAGTCCCAAATCTTTGACAACTGTGATCCGGGTAGTGAACCGGGCAGGGACCTCATGAATGGAAATCGGAACTACAGGTAAACTGTTCTCTAAGTTGCAGACTTGTTCATACAGTACATGTCAATGGACGTTACTTTTCCAGGAGGATTGTAGTAGAGTTGAAACACGGGGTTGATGGGGTTGTTTGAGCTGTGACAGCCTTGAGTGAAGCTTGAAGGTGTTAAACTGTCACCAGGGAGTCACTTCTGTTATTTTGCCATGAGTCACAGTTGAAATGGTTTCACTGAATAACACTCTCAGTTTTGCGAGAATGAATTAAAACTTTTCGAGCATAGAAGTTCAGTATTTGGCTGATACAGTCATCTTATTAGTCATTCTCCAAGGATATTGAGACGTTTGTTCTGTCTCGCTGTAAACTCATGAGCAGCATCCGCCAGGTGTGTGGGCTTCATTGAACAGGTGCTGAGGTTAAGCCTGGTATTCCCCCTGTGTTATCGGGAAGACTGTCATGATATCAAATTGTTTCTTGATTTTAGTGGTCCTGGTCCAGAATGAGATGCGTTAACCTCAAACCTAGCATGCCTAGTCACTTGAGATCTTGCGACAGTGAGTTTATTTTCTGTCATTTCAAGGCCCCCAGGTCTTGGGTCACCCACTGACCGCAGACCGACCTTAGCAAATTTAGCAGTAGCCTTTTCCCACAGCACATACAGCAGTATAAGATATAACCTGTTTTTCCATGCCCTTAGTAGGCACATGGAACATTGTTTAAAAAAATAAACTACAAAACCTTGTTAATGAATTTGTTTATCTACGGCTGTGACCTCATGTAACCTTGCAAATTGCTGTCTAGTGATATAATTTGTCAACCTTGGCCATGTACAGTAAACTGCTTCTTTCTTGTTCATAGTGGCAGTTAAACAGTCTGGGTTGCTGGCTTTGTCTCAGCTGTAACGGAAGCTTTCCACTTAGGTGACCATAAACTGAACGCTAGGTACTCTTGATCATCCTGTGACATATGATACGGCAGTTGGTTCTTAAACCACCCCGCCCTCCTCCAGAGGAGATCCCTCTCTAATGCCTACGCTCTCATTAGCCTCTCTGCTGCTCTCAGTGTTGACACTTCCAAACGTTGGTAAGGGAACACAAGGTATTTTCCCAGTAGCCAAGCACCTACAGTAATATCAAACAGACTTAAACAGTTATGTGTCGCTGTTGGGGCAGGTGTGCAATTTAAGCTTACGGCACCTTGTGAATACATCACATTTGGTATATTTTCACAGGCAAGATGGCAGTTTTGTAACCAAAAGGAAGCTCCAGAGTTGGTTTCACTTTTCCAGTTGTGAAAAAGATCTCTTGTACTCAAAGCATTTGATCGCTTGATTGACCCACAACCCTCTGGTGATTCAACCAGGTATTTTCATCTTAAACTTATAGCTACAGCATTGTAGTTTTTTGTTAATTCAGTGTTGAATTCTTCTGTTGAGGAACTTGAGTTGTGTCTGCTTCTGCCATAACTCTCAAGCTCCTCACTCACCATAAAACACAGACCATGAGACTCACCATGAACACATTGGCAAAACCAGCCTTTGACTGTCTGCGTTAAGGAACATAGTTGATGCTTTTACTATGTAAGACATTAATGTATTAAAATAGTCAGAAAGAGGCAAGTTTTACTGTATACCTTTATGGCATGTCCTTGTAGGCTGCTACAGGGTCTTCATATTGTGTGTGTTGGTGCATGTTCACAATTGCATAGCATCAACCACCACAGGCCAAACAGTGAGTCCTATGCCTGGGTGAATGATTAAAAGAGAGCCCTTCATCACTCTGTCAGTAGCCCAGAGATCTTGCTTATAAACTGACTCACTCTTCTTCCTGGTAGCAGTCTAAGCGGCAGCATGTGGCATGGAAACCATAGCTCCGGAGAGCTTAGCACTAGGGATATAATGAGTGCAAAGCTTTCTAGCCCGAAGCAAATCAAATCCATTTTGATGTGCTAACCCTGAGGTATGCCGACAAACAGCCCGTCACTTGATATCGATGTGATGTTACATTATTACTGAGTTGCAAAGCCAGAACTAGTCAGGAATTTCAAATTATGGGGAGAAGATCGATAGCACTCTCTCATCTGTTAGTTTAGTATCAAGCTTCTGCCAGCAGTCAGTTAGCTTAACACACCATTAAGGCCAGAAACAGGTTTTAGCAGGTAGCCTGTCTCTGCAAGGTTGCACAATATGGCTACTAGTACTTCTGATGCTCATTAATACTCTATGTTATTTCTTTAATTTGTCCAAAAAATACTGTAAAAATGCAAAAGATTTGTGGTTTTATTGGGGGTTTTGGCGTGTACCGTTTCTTGGCTGGGCAGAGTAACTTCTTGGAGTCTCCGCTGGTTATCTGACAACTTTACGGTGATGACAAACCAGATATAACAATAATAAATATAATAAGTTTTGAAGGGACTGGTAGCTGGACTTTGTTACCTCTGGAGAGAACCAGGGTAACCGTTTTCCCCCTTCTTTCTAGAATTTATGCCAAGTGTATTTCCTAAAATGTTAAACTGTTCATTTATTATATAGTTGCTAATATCAATATGGTCCCATATCCCAGCTGAGCACTGTGGATGGATAGCTTGTGTTCACACAAAAGCCTAGGACTTTCTTATTGTCACAGAAACTTGTTCTGGTGTTGGAAACTGTAAAAACAGTGCGATGGCAGATAGAGTGCAGCAGGGCTTTCTCCCCTACCCTCCACCTGTCACACTACACTTTGGAACAAAATGAGATTTGAATTGGCTGGAGTTGACTCTGCTGGGAATGAAAGGCAGCCCAAACACAACAGTTAAGAGGAATGGTCCTCGTTTCACTGAGTGGTAGTTTTTAAGACTTGAGCTGAGTTGACTTTCTTGTGCTTGTCCCGCCGATGTCTTACTCAAGTTCTTTAGTCTGCCCCCTCTCTCTTTCATACGTCCTTCTTTCTTACACTCCTGTATTTCCCGCTCTTTTTGATTCAGATGGTCACCCCTGTCCCCCACCCCCTTCCTGGGTTACTTCCTCTATTTGCCTCTCTGTGCCTCAGTGGGAATCTCTGCCTTATTCTTGTAGGTTGGTCCTCAGTGGATTTTGTTCAGACAGAGGGGTCGGCTTTGAGGGAGGGCTTAGTACTTGATTTGCAGTCTCTCCCCATAATACTCAGTTCATTCAAGCAGCCTGTTGGCAAAACACAACCCCCATCCACATCCCACCCACCCATAAGGCTAACCATTGGCATATTGTTGTAGGTTCCTATGGAGAATGCAGTTTACCGTTGCCTGTCAGGCTCATTGTTTGGAGAAAGATTTACCCTTGTGTGTGTTTTGCTTAAAAAAAAAAAAAGAAATTTAAAACTCTTACCCTAAGTGTTAACCATTCTTATTTATTTATTATGTGTGACCCCCCCAGATCAGATGCTATTAAAATCTGGCCAGAGTTGGCTATGATATTCTAGTCATCAAAAGACCAGAATCTATAGGCGACTGCTGATAAAATAAGATCATTGTGAGGCTTCTGCTGCTTCTTTTTTCTTGAAATTGAATATTTTGAAGACCAGAATGGTGCCAGAAAAGAACCTGAACTGGTGTTGCTTGGCATCAATTCTCCACTGATGTGTCATCATCTTTTGTGCTTTCTTAAGTAGGAAGAAGTGTTATTTCAGTAGTTTTACCCAGTGGGATCACAGTAAATACCAACAGACACATGCTTGAAATTTACTGTCTAACAGCATTTTCTGCATTTTGAATCCTGTGGCCTTGTGTGGAACATTTGTTTGTCATGTTCGCTAGTTCACCAGTCGTGTGCTGGTGGAATAAACTGAGAGGCAGCTCTGCTGGCTGACACATGCTGTTGTCAGAGTGTGGGTTAGACAGCAAACTTCTGCAAGTGGGCTGGGTAGACCAAGGAGAAAGTCAGGGGATGGACTGTGTGTGGGGGAGGGCGTGGGGTACATGGGAGTGTGAGGAGGAGGACGACGAAAAGAAGGAGGAGGACGGCTGGAGGTTGTGATGCGTCACAGAGATTAGAAGCCAGAGCAGCCAGACCACACTGTTTTTCGTCGCTCTCCTCCTCCTCCTCCTCCTCTTTTCCCCCTTCCTGAGATCTGTTTTTGGGGGAACTGCAAGGGGCTCATTTTAGGGGGAGGCTCTGGACAGGAAGAAATGGAATTGGAAGGGGAAGGCTGTTTGTTTTCTTGGGGGCTCACTGGAGAACAGACAGTCTGTCTTTCAGTGTCTGAGAAAGATTACAAATATCTCTTAATTATTCTATACAGTCTTGAAATGAAAATGGAGTTAAAACAGAAATCATTAGCAACTATATTTTCCTACATTTGAAAGGGACAATCTGTATTTTTTTTTCTAACCACAAATTAAAGGTGCATTTGTATAAAGTTTGACTTAAATGTTTCCCAGCCAATTGCAATTAACACATGCAAAGCATGGGTGCATTTTTCTGTTCCACCAAATGCAAAGCGGGCATTACTTCTCTTCTTTTCATTAGGGGGTCTTTTCAATACATTTAAACAACTGTCTTTTTACCCAGAATTAACTTGCATCACCACATTGTTATATTATCAGACAGTGTTAAGTTATTTAATTATAATGAAATTTTCAATGACGGAATAACTTTGGGATCTTAGAAAGGAAACAAAAACTGACCCACTAGTTTAGGACTCTGTACAACAGTTGGCTAGTGAAAAGAAACCCAAGCGATGCCTCTCTAGACAAGCTTAGTGATTCTCCAACATCTGTGCAGTTACCTCCTGTAGTCCAGCCAGTGTGCTGCTGTCATCTCTTGGGAATGACCAGTGTGAGAGTCCACAGAGCAGAGAGGATGGAGATGGAGATCAGTCCGTGAACTATGACTTACGGACATTTTTGCTTGTTGCCAGGGCTTGGCAAGCTAATGGACTACATACTGTTTTTTTTCCCTGATGCTACAAGGTGAATTGACGGTGTTTCAAATCATTGTTTAACTAGCACACATTTCAGAGAGAACTTCTTTAAATGGTTCTTTTCTTATTCTCTTGGTTTTTTCCCTCCTGGCATCTGGTAGGGGTATAGGGTAAACACTGGATATTGTGAATGTCTATCTCTTTGCCAAAAAAAGTGCACTTTGCCTCACAACAAGCACGCTACTTGATTTGTCAATACCATCACCACTTTAAACTAGAGAGGACTTCCATGCTTCTGTGAAGTTTAAAGTCTGCTTCACACAACTCTGTCTGTGACTTTTGTCTGTCCCTCCTCCATTCAGATTGTAGACTATGCTTATAAGACCCCAATGTGTTGTAGTAAACTTCAAAAATCGGCTGAAGAATTAAAATCAACTATTTTGGGACAGTTTCTTGTGTAGAAAATAGTCCCAGTGAAACTGCATGCAGCCAGGGAAGAATGCATTGATTCTCATGTTCAGGGTTATGAGTGAGACAAATAAAAAATTAGCTGCTTTGTATCAGTGTGGCATCAGCAACAGATTCCTCAAAATCTGTGCCGCTTTCTTCCCGTTTGAGCAAACCAGTGCCAGTAAGATGTTCTTGTTAAGATGTTGACGTGTCAGTTGCAATAATCTGAGTATTATCTTGTTTTGGTTCTAGTTAGTTTATTAGAGTACATATAAACTCTCAGAGTGACAGCAGTAATCCTGCCCAAGTCAACATAAAAAGTCAACAACCCCTGGCCCCCGTCCGCTGCTCCACTCAGGCCCGACTAGCAATGCTGTGAGGACAGAAGGCTCCATTTAACCCACCCGAGTAGAATCTCCTGGTCAGTTTAACAGAGCGACTACTTTGTGTGTGTGAATATGTGAATGTGTGTGTGTACCCATCCATCGCCTGTCTGTGTCAGTAAGACTGTTAGGCCCTCCATAATGCCACTGAGTCAGAACTGGCCTCTCACTGCAGTAGACTCTTAACCCCACCAAATCCCCCCACCCGCTTTACTCCTGCTGTCTGAAATTATTTCTCTGTCATGTGCTCCTCTTCACTCTCTTCAGTCTCACACATGCGCTCTATCACTCTGCCTCAGGTTTGCCCCGAGGGGGATTTCAACATCTTTGCACGTTGTTGTGACTGACCAGGCCCTCATGAGCCTGTCAGAGTGTGGCTACCTGCTAGTGTTTATGTGTGGCAGAGAGTGGCATTGACTCCCATTGGTGCCAGATGAGGGGAGACAGGAGGTAGGAGTCTGAATCTGTGTGACATGCATCAGTCCTTCCTCCCCAGATATCACTCTTTCTCTCTATGTCTTTGCGCGTGCATTTCTGGGTTCTGCGTGCTGTGACTGACGCCATTGTGCCTCGACACTGAGCACTCGCCCTGTTCCCACAGCTCAGGCATCTCTGGATTAGGAACACAACAGCTGTATTGTGTGTGTATGTGTGTTTGGTGTGGGGGACTGTGTGTGGACATGCACTCATTGGCAGCTTGTACGTTTGTATACTGGAGGGATGTGGCTGAGGGGGGCTAGCAGGGACTTTATGTCATCCTAGCTTCTCACTATCCAGTTATTCTGGCTTGCGGCCCACTGTGCACAGTGTGACCATGTTGTTAGAAAGCAGCAGAGTGGATCGAGTTCACATTTGCTGAGACGTTTCCGAAATATTCACATAGCAAAGACAGGCATCACAGTTATTGCTTTGTTACGTATGATTTATTTATTATATGCACTGTTGCTGGTGCCTCACTTGCTGAATGGTATCACTCAGCTCATGGACTAAATTCAACCCTTGTGCTGGCCACCAGTACAACTTATTTAATGTGCATAGATTTACATGGTGAATTATGTGAATGTATTTGATCCTGATAGGACAAATGAAGAATGGATAAATCTTAGGGAATAGAATGAAGCTTTTAAACTAAATGCACAATTATACCATTGCTTCACATGGATTAAATTGAATAAAATCTGAAAAATGATGATAACACACATTAATAAGATGCCAGACAAGGTTATATTGGCACTAAAAAACGATTTTCAGTTTTTATTAGTGTGTTTGCATGTGAGCAACTTTTCAGTTGACATGTGAAATTGATCTGCCAACAGAAAATGGCAGAATATTTCCAAAAGTAGGGTTGCCAGCTGATCAAACAAGCGACACACAAAATCAGCTCAGTGCACAAGCAGCTATATAGAGCTGTGTGTCCCACAAAAAATTGTTAAACAAGCGAGTGTTTGGAGCATATTGGCATGCTGTTGGGCAGCAGGAAAGTGGATGATGTTGCAGGACTCGTGGGAGTAGTTTGAGAAGTTTCTATCACCGTTTTGATACTGTATTTCTGCCCTGAAACTATGTTACTATTGGAGATCCGTGTATACAACATAAATGCAAGCTGACCACAGCTGAAAGAGGAAATAACCAACATTTAAGAACCACCTCTCAAGTCTGCAGAGTCTACGCATATTAAAGCACAGATCCCTTTTAAAGTTTGTAGAATATTAGTAACATTAAAACACTTAACTTGAAACTTTATTACGTAATGTATATCTGCTTTACTTAAAAGTATGGTATTTGGCCCAGAAATAAAACAGCAATTCTTCTAAATATTAAATGAAGAACATAACTGACACAGTTTTATGCAATTTTCATGGATTACTTAATCTATAGTTGTGCATCCCTTATCCCTTATATGAAATGGTAATCCTTTCTAAATGCAAAACCTACACTAACAGTTTATTTTTCAGCATAGTAAATGGTAAGAAATGTAAATATATAATTTGAATCTAAAGAAAGAACCTCCAAGGGTAGCCTGTTGCTAAGAGAATCTTAAAATGTCAGTGCATTTCTTCATTAAACAACGGCTTGTATCATGATAAGCCAACACCAGACCTTGTTTATACAATAAATAGCTTGTTGTACAAAGGGTATCGCGAGAGCTTAAGCTACACTTTGAGCAGGATGCAAGTGGCCCAGGTCTTGAGTGGCTCTATCACTGAAATACATTGATTGAGTGAGTTGTATTCATGGTCAAGAGAGTTTTTCCCCTCCTCTACCATCTCTCACTGTCTGAATGTACAGGCTCAAGAAATGAGAATCATGCTAACAGACAGGGGGAGGATTACATCTACTCTCTTCTGTTTGTTGAAGCTTGTCCTTCCTGTAATTATCTGAAAGCACTTGCGTGTGCACCACACACACACACACACACACACACAGTCAGTGCTGCATTTTTCAGTTCAACAAGAGGAGGTTTCCTTGAACCCTTCAACTGACTGTGCAAAGTTCCAACAAGTCTTTGATGTGTCTGTGTAGATTTGTGGTTGAGTTTTCACTATTTCTCATAGCCAAATATAACACATCACCTACCTACAGCAGAGGTCATTGTATCTCTGACGTGTTCTTGATTAGTATTCTGTCTCTAGTTTTGTAGAAACTGGATCTTCCTGTAAACTTATGCAAGCATCTTCGTGTGTTCAGGACTGCACAGCTTCCTACACATGTGCCGGCCTCCTCGACAATGTCCTTTTTTGACAGTCATGGTCTTAGTCATCACGTAACAATAATGTTGCTGAACATTCAGTTTTCAGTAATTACTTCACAAGCTGCCTTTTGAATAGCTTTTATTGCTAGTGGCAGTTGGTAACTATTGGGCCGACCTACTTAAATCTGTCGAAGCTTGAGACTTAAGTACTCCCCTCTCCCAGTGACAGTTAAATCTCCCCTCTCTGGCCCCCCTCCACACTCCTGCCTGTGGACAAGCACGTTTGTTATGTCTGTTTGCTTAGGGAACAGAGACGGTTTCCAAGAAGAACAGATAGGAAGGAGGTATCTGATGCGTTGCTGAATGAACAGGATCGGGCTGGCTATTCAGAAAGTCCTGCAAAAACACATGCCTGCTCGAGTTTAAACATCGCAGTATGTTGCCTGCCTTGTGTGTGGTATTGCAAGGTCCCATCTGTGTTGACAGTCACTAGTAATCACCATAGATGAATGCTGAGGCCAAAGTGAATTTTCTCCAGCTGCAGGGTGCTCCAATGGTCACTATATGCTGATTTAATAAAAAAAAAATAAAAAAATATAAAATTCAACAACGTCGTCTCATCTCAGCCTCAAGTAAAGAAAACATGTTTTAGTCAGTTTGAACTGGTTTAAATCTCTATAATATTTCCCCACATGAAGGGACATTTGCCCTTGAAAAATATGAACATCTTTTTCGCTTGCAGAGAGAAGCTAAATATATCAACATCACAATGTCTCAAAACATTTCTGCAAATGACAGAATCACCCAGAGGTTAGTCATAATCGCAGGAAGCCAAAGAATGCAGTGACAGCTTAGCCAAATGGCGTGGTGGTGGGACCAGTGTTTTGATTAGACCCACACAGCTTGTTTGTTTTGATGCCTGTTTGCATCTTGTCA
Source organism: Scatophagus argus (assembly GCF_020382885.2). NCBI lineage: Eukaryota > Metazoa > Chordata > Actinopteri > Scatophagidae > Scatophagus > Scatophagus argus. The sequence goes on from NC_058501.1 coordinate 20,498,202, forward strand.
GATTATCACCAGGCAAACATAAGTCAGGACTGCAGTTGGTGGGTTAGTCTGTGTGATCAGCCACCTTTTTTGGAGGTTTGGTTTGTTAATCGTTCTGTGTGTCTGTAATAATTAGTGTGAATGTGAGAATTTATAGCAGTTGGTCAATGCGTATGCATTTGTTCTGAAAAGCATTAGGTTGAGTATGTCTTTTGTTTGTGGACAATGCTAAAAGTATTAACTCTCTGGGAAATATAAACCCATTCTATCAGTGTGTGGGTTTCATATTGAAACTGAACCAGCTGGCTGCGCGTGTGTGCTCAAGTGGGTGGAACACCAAAGCGTAAGCATGTGTGGTATGTTTTTTTGTTTACCTAAAGGTTCTTCCTCTTTCTCACTGTGAGAGCTGGTTATTGCCACTGTACTGCTACTGTACTTCTCGTACCAGATTTGCTACTGAATCCAGAGGACTCAAGGATGCTCTACTGTGTGCTTCTCTGCCCGTGGTGACTCTGTGACTCATGCTGAATGGAAGTTAGTTCTGAGAGGCAGATGATAGCTGGAAAACACCAACTCTAGCTACTCTCTAATTCTGCCACTCCCTGCTATCCACCTCCTACTTGCTGACATCACCAGGACCATCACAGGACAGAAAAAATTGCTTTCTCTGTTATGAAAAACCCTCTCGAACTTTGTGTCAAGGACTTCTTGAACGAGTTACGTCCTACAATTGTCTGAATTAGGACACATCTCAATCTGTGGTAGCTTATTTCTGTAACCTTAATGAAGATTTACCAAAATATCTGTCTTCTCTATTTTGGTTACTCTTGTGTGTGAAATTGGGCTTTCCTCACAAGTTTCACTGAGGGCCCCAGGGAAATTACCATAACAAAAGTTATAGTTCTGTGTGAGAAGGACAGCCATGGCAGGAATTCCAGACTTCCCTGTCTTTTTCATCAATTTATTCCAGCAGGCTGTTTCAGACATGAGGCCTTCACCCTCTGACAACCCTGTAAGCCTCCACTCCACAGCCTACCAGAGGAGCTGGTGACTGTAAACAAACAGGATGCTCATGTTGTCTGCTGTGACCTCACAGAAGGTTTCTATTCTGGTGTTGGGAGGTTTTTATGAACTCCCCCCTCAGCAGGGCCCTCAACCTCAACATCACCCACAGATGTGAGCCTATGAGTCAAATCTGTGATGAATCACCCTTAAGTATGACTCTCATTTATCAATGACACATTTGGGGCAGTTTTTTGGTAGAGACTGGAGAGCAGATCTCGAGACACAATGAGAGAGTCGAATAAAACTGAAAAAAGTACATGGGGGTGGAGGGGGAATATACAAAGTAACACTCACCAGGCAAATGGATGAGACCCATCTGAGTTTTTATCTAAAACGCATGAGGTCATTTCAAATGTTGCATTGACACGTCAGCAAAGCTATTTGTTTATTCAAGTGTGTTGTGGAAGGCGAGACTCAGCAGATCCAAGAAGAGCACCGACATGATTGTAGCACATTAAGTTGAACAGAACAGAACTTGCTGTTTCTGGATCAAAGTGAGTCACGTCTGAGACATCTTGTGGTCTCTGTGTGAGTGTGAGTACGTGCACAGCAACACCACTTTTTAGAACAAATGTGAGTGGACTGTCAAACACATTCTCTGTTGTAAGGAGCACAGCACAATTAACAGCCTTTAATGCTGTCCTGGTCTATTGTAGAACAACATCAGGTATTTAGTTGTTTATTTTTTAGCTATCATTATGCGTTGATATTTGTGCCTGCTAGTCCTCAGGTAGATATTGTGAAAAATTATATTGTCTGCGTTATATTAGGGGTCACATCATCTGCAGCAGGCATCTCAAACTGGTCCACAGGAGGGCCGGTGTGGCTGCAGGTTTTCTTTCCAACCAAGTAGCAGCACACCAGACTTGACTCATTTAATCAACTGACAGTTGATTGGTCAAACGGTGTGCTCTTGGTTGGTTGGCACAAAAACCTGCAGCCACACCGGCCCTCCTGTGGACCAGTTTGAGATGCCTGATCTGCAGTGTTTGTTGAATCTGTCAGTCATGTTCACATCACCTTAGCGGGCTGCACTTTTACTTTGAAAGTGAAATTAAATTTTTAGTTTTTATGGAAATCTTTAAAAAAAAGACACTTTATGCCGCATTAAAAATTACACTTTATACTGTATTAAACAAATGTGACAGTGGCTATATTTATGCTGTATTCTCCATCATACATCCATGTAATGCGAGCATTTGTCTTTCATTATGTATTTATTTTGCCATCAAACCTGCATAATAATAATAATTATGCCAGTCAATGCACTTCCTGTTCCAGATGTGGCATATACTGTAGGATCAATGCACCTGCATCATGCATGTGTGTTTTCAGTGTATGTGGACATCCCCCTGTAATGCCCGTGTGCCTTTGTTTGCTTTAGAGCTGGTGCCCCGTGAAACACTTGTGCACGTGTCAGACAAGTGTTTACCATCCTGAGTGTGTGTTTTTTTTTCTATCATGAGCGTGTGTTGTTCATTTTGAAAGTGGTTTTATTCCCCTGATGCTTCTTTATCGTCTCGGTACTTTTCTCAGTACGTCAGGTCAGATTTGGAGTGCATGTTGGATAGAAGTGTGTCAGTATGGTTTCATTGAGAGTTCAGTGGGTGGGTGGGTGTTTGTGATGTATAATGTTTAACTTGTTGAAGTGAGTGTTTTATACTTGCTTTTTCCCTACACAGCGACTTATCATGACATTTGGAATTTTGCTGTCAGTGTTTCTTTTCCACCATCATGCACTTGTTACCTTGTTAGTGTTTTTTTCTTTACCAGGTTGTCGACAAACGGGGAAATACAGTACTATACCACCTTTTTAAATCAGCCAGCATCTTTCAGTTCTAATTTTTGTATAATGTCATAGTTTTTGTTTACACAGCCCAGCAAATAATATTTAATATACACCCACTGACATAGGATATTATAACATGTCAGTTAATTTTTAACTATAAAATTTACCAGAAACTAAATTATAGATCACAGGTCAGCAGCGTCTGGCCCCTGTACCATTTCTGGCCTGCAAACGATTTTCATTGGCCCGCCAGATTTGTTTCTTTTTTTCTGAGTGTGCTTTTTTTATAACTTCATTTTATTCTGCTTCCCGTGATTCCCGCCTAGCCTACCAGACACCTGATGTTAAGTAAAACGAGAATAGAGCATACCAGAGCCAGGATTTGCATTTTTAATCTATGCTGTCTTTATTTCACTAAAACTAAATAGGAAAGTTGCATGACATGGGCACTCTGTGGCTTTAACTTCAACTTAACTCCAGGTCGACTTAACTTCAGGCCGACAGTCCGTCATCAAACTGTTTGCGTCAGAGCGACAAAGAAAACAATATTTCTAATTATTTAACAAGCAGGTAACTGTGGCAATGTGTAATTAAAGTCCATTAAGAGAATTAAATTATAAACATAAAAGAGATTGCCAATAGGCTTGTGCACATGCAACATGGTTTATTTATTGTGATTAGTTATTTTTTGTTTTTTTTAATTTAATGATCATTCTCCATATAGGCCTAGTTTTTGCAAGTGAAGCTTTGGTGGTTCCCACCACAGCATGTTTAAATAGGCCGTAGGCCAGGCTCTAGCCTGCCTCCTAGTGGCGAGGACAATTTTTGGCCCACAGCCTAAATTACTTGCCGACCCCTGTTATAGATATTAAACTTGAGATTAAAAAAATAACGTGTATTGTATGTAAAATCTCGTAGAGGCCCTTACACATTAGCATGCTGATGGATTCATTTAGCTTTACATATTTAGTTTCATATAAAATGACCTGAATCCCTCTCCGTTCTCCTCTAAGGAGCCGTTGGGGCCCAGTCCCTGTTCTCCATGCCTCGACGGCCTGGATATGGCACCATGGGGAAGCCCATCAAGCTACTGGCCAACTGTTTCCAGGTGGATATCCCCAAGATGGATGTCTACCTCTACGAGGTGGACATCAAGCCTGACAAGTGCCCACGGCGAGTCAACAGGTAGGCTGGAACTTCTGAACAGTAACTTTAAAACTTATCATTGCTTGCATTTAGAAATTTAACTCCTCTATTAACTGCAGAGCATCTTGCAGTGGATGAGCACACAGGCGTGCAGAGTCTTGGCCAAGGAAAAATGGCTGTCATTAGGTTGAATCAGTGCTTTGTTGATGATGATAATGGTTGATCTAACGGTTGAAAGCCTTCATCTACTATATTAAACTCTTTTTGTGTGTGTATTGTTCAGGGAGGTGGTTGATTCTATGGTGCAGCACTTCAAGGTGACAATCTTTGGGGACCGCAGGCCTGTCTATGATGGAAAGAAGAGCCTGTACACAGCCAACCCACTGCCTGTGGCACCAACAGGGGTGAGCTGTAAAAAAACAATACATACACACATAAAAGCACATCATCTTTTTGTCTTCAGCACAACCTGAATATAAGCCATGTGTGATATCTAGTGCATGGACACACACACATACACAGTCTTAACAACTCAGAGTTACCTGAGCCAAAACATTTTGTGTACCTGCAGTATATCAGACAGCCTGTGCATATAGACACATGTAGACACAAACACACACGATCTGGTCTCACTAAATGCAGTCTGCTTTCATCTAACCTTCTTTGTCCTGTCTCATGCTCCTTCCCACCTTCAGGTGGACCTGGATGTCACTCTGCCAGGAGAGGGAGGGAAAGATCGCCCTTTCAAAGTTTCCATCAAGTTTGTATCTCTGGTCAGCTGGCACATGCTCCATGAGGTGCTGACTGGCCGCAGCATGCCTGAGCCCCTGGAGCTGGACAAACCTATCAGCACCAACCCCGTCCACGCAGTGGATGTAGTGCTCCGACACCTGCCCTCGATGAAGTGAGCTGCTGAAATTTTTTTAGAGTTTTACAATTCTGTTTTCACTGTTTTGTTGTCTAGATAGATCAGTTATTGGTATATTAGATATTTGAATTGATCTTTAACAGCTATCCTTACCTAAGCGCCCCGCCTTTATGTTTAGTCAGCAAACAGATTCAAAGGATAGAGGACATATGATCCCTCTCATACTCATAGTAAATATTATATGTTTGTTTTGTCATTGTGGCACCAGCATCAGCACTCTGATCCCAGCGGAAATCAAAGAGAGCTCATATGGGGCGCCATACTTGACCTCATACCATATTTCATTCGATATCAGTTGTCTAAGCCCCAGCAGGAGCACAGCCTGACACAATATCATCAGCGATTTAATGAAAGTCTCTTGCAAAGCATTATTGAGAGGTGGATATATCGACACCTTTCATTTAGCTCCGTGTGCTGCCACTGGGGGCCCAGTGCAGCAGAGTGCCATCATCATGCATTGTCCAGGTTTCACCAAGAAAAATGTATCCCACATGTAATTATTGATGTGTCTTCTGAGCAGAGTAATAAGAGGTCAGTGGGTCCAGGAAGTGTCACCACCCCCTCATTTCACTGATGTAGTTTCGGGCCATACAGCTGACTGTGACACTCCAACTCTGACATATTGACAAATATTGACCAACATTCTCATTTCAGGAAATTTCCTGTCACCTCGTGTGTCTGTTCCTACTTGCCCCGTGTTCTCCTCCTTCTCATCCTGTACTTTGTTCATGACCTCTGATTGTTTTCCCCTCCTCGTTATCTTTTATTTCCTCAGTCTCTTTGCTTTTTTCTCATAATTGCTACTTTTGTGCATCTAGGTACACTCCAGTGGGTCGATCCTTCTTCTCGGCTCCAGAGGGATACGACCATCCCCTGGGAGGAGGGAGGGAGGTTTGGTTCGGCTTCCATCAATCTGTGCGCCCTGCCATGTGGAAGATGATGCTTAACATCGATGGTGAGAGTCAAATTCCACCTTGCATTTGTTTTGTTGTGACAGAACCTTGGGGCTACAATAAGGCCTCAGCTACAGCAGTGTAAATACGAGAAGTGTTTTTATTGCTTATTGCCTCAAACAGTAAGAACTGTTTGCCACTGCAGCTCTCCATATTCGAAAATAGTCAAATATGTGCAATTTGAATCTTCAATCTTAGTTCAACAACACACACAAAAATACTTCTTTTTCTCTTTCACAGCTGAAGAAATGAGATTTTAATAATTAAACAGATAGATTAGAATGGCAATGAGCCTCCATGATGCAGGATATTTTTAGATATTTTAGCATGGTCAGTTTACCTTTAGTGATATGTGTGAGGAAATTTAATATCTGTGTTTAATATAAATCTAATTTGTCAAACTCGCACTCATGTTGTTTCATTGGAGCTGAAAGAGGTCTGCGAGATGTTTTAAGGCTTTTTCATCATTTCGTGTCTCATTATTTGTCTCCCCAGCTGGAGTTCTGTTGGGAAGACAAATATTTTTTTATGCAGCAGCACACCTTCCTTGTGCTTGAGTGAATATTTGAAGAAATTCTCATCATAATATCCCAGATCCCAAATTTCTTTTTTATCCGACCAACAGTCCAAAACTGAAAGGTCTTAAATGACAAAATGCAACAAATCCTCATATTTAAGAAGCTGGAAAAAACAGATTTTTGACATTTTTGGCTTAGATATGAAATGATTAATGACTAAGAGGATTAATCAATTATCAAAATAGTTGACAACTGATGTTCTTTTTATTGACTAATCATGACCGCTCTAGTTGTCACCCAGTTTTTAGAACAAAGGCAGTTTTGCTGCCTGATAGCCAGTTTTTCAGAAAAGAACGGAGTGGGCTGCAAACATATTTCAACTATTCAATTATATCTGAAGAAAAACTCTGATGCCATGGAATATTGAGCTACATTTTCAGTCATTTATTATTTGTAGAAAATAAGCAGCAGAATGGATGTTGGAAAATATGTTTTGCCATATGCAAACTGCAGGAGGTAGTTGGAGACCAGGGGATATGGACAAAGGTGGGTTCTTGGCTGGATGGGAACTGACTGGTTGGTTGCTGTGGAGACAGAGGGCATTTGGTGTGTGTGAGTGTGTGTGTGTGTTTGTGGGTTTGTGTCTGCATGAGTGAGACTGGTGGGTGTTGCTGAGGTCAGGAGGGTAGCTGTGTGAAGCATTTCCTCGAGACAGCTTTTGTTTTGTTCCAAGCGCTGGAAGTCTCTGTCTGCATTTGAACCTTTTACTTTCTACTCTCTGATTTTCTTTTTGTCTCATTTTCCCGCCCTGTCATCCTTGGAAATCTTGTCTGCTCTCCAACAACAAGCTAGAACTCCCAAGTGTTTGCAGAGCATTTGTTTTCTAGCTCTTCTCTCCCACGTTGTGTATTTGCAAAGCCATCTATTAATCCTATTTTAGTACATGGATTTTGCATGAAGGCAAGAAAGGTACTTTGGTATCATGGGTGATCAGAAATGCATATATAGAGTAATTGTAATGAAATAACACCACTTAGTTTTATGTTTGCATAAATGACTCATAAACACTTCCAAACGCACAGAAATGAAATCACAATGCGTGGGGAGTACAATTAGATTGATGTCACTTCCTGTCGCTGTGAAAGGCTCTCATGTCTCACAAGCCCGGCCAGAGGCGTAAGAGAGAGTGTGTGCAAAGCAGTCATCTGTTATTTTGTTAGGCATCACTCACTGATGTACGCTTGCAGTGCTTTCATCAGCCATTAGAGAGAGGTTTCTTACATCACAGCGGCTGAGCTCGATTATTTGTCAACACCTTCCTCAACCTCAACACCACACTCTCTTCATCTCTCTGTCCATTTTTGGATTTGTTTTGATCTTTTCATTTCATTTCTTTTTTTTTTTTTGTCATACCTGTTTTTGTGCCTCCCAGGTTTTAATTCCTCTCCAATGTCTTGCTGTATTGTGTCTGCTATCATATTTAATTTCTTCGTGCTTCAGTTTTTCCAGTTATTGGGAGAAACCATTGTTTCAAAACAATGGGAACTTTATGTTGCATGAAATGCTCTTTGTGTGTCCAGTGAATGTTCCTAGGATATTATTTAGCATGATGTGCTGCTTACACAAACATGATGTGATAAGCCTCTACAAGAGCTTCATAATGGTAGCATTGCACATTGAAGAAGACATGTGCCAATTACAGTCCATCTGGAACAAACTACTTTCATCTGCTCACCTTGCTTTTCCCCACCTACACACGTCTGCACCTGTGGTCTCTTGACTGCACACACACCGGCTTGCCCACCCATACCTCATTTTGTTTCTTTCTCACTTCTGACTGGCTTTTTGTCACCAGTATATTTTATAAAGTGGCCAAAAAAAAACACAACTCCCATTTTGGATTTTTTTCACCTGAGATTCCGTTTTCACAACAGAAGGTGATCCGAGTGTGGAGGAGGTGTGTTGTTAATCAAAGCCAGCATGATAGCGAATCACATCACCGTAACCAGATGCACTTACGAATGTAAAATATTGAGCGTCAAGTAATTGTTGTCGTATTATTTAACAAAATTCTGTCAGTCGCTATGAGTCTGGACAGACACTGATATAATCTGCAACTTGACTGGTGGACTGAGGCATACGACTGCTGCAATTCTAGTTTGCTTTATAGGTGTTTTATATTTCTGTTGAGTTTTTCTTTACAGGCAGACTCTCAACATGACTCTCAACATCCATAGTCGAATATGTATACTATGCAATTTAAACTGTGATGCGACTGCAGCAAGTGAACTGGAACCAAGTTGCTGTCATTCAGTGTTGTGTTATAATGTATGTTATTGTTGTTACTTTATTCTAAAATGAGTCTTATCTTTATTTTATCTTGCAGTGTCTGCCACCGCCTTCTACAAGGCCCAGCCAGTCATCCAGTTCATGTGTGAAGTGCTGGACATCCACAACATAGACGAGCAGCCTCGCCCTCTCACAGACTCGCACCGGGTCAAATTCACCAAAGAAATCAAAGGTGAAGACTGGGGTGTAAAACGTTGTGAGAAACAGAGCTGAATCAGATGAATAAAAATGTATTGTGCGTGGGTGAGAGAGAGAGAGAGAGAGAGTCTGAGCAGGAGAGCACGTGTCACAGCCATTCACACACAGACACATTCTCAATGCTACTCCCAACACTTTATGTAATTCACCAGGTTTGAAGGTGGAGGTGACACACTGTGGAACCATGCGGAGGAAGTACCGCGTCTGCAATGTGACCCGTCGGCCTGCTAGCCATCAAACGTGAGTCAGTCTCTGGGCGGGTGAGGAAACGGGAGACGGGGCGGAGTGTGTTGATGGGATGGGGGAGGAGAACATGGAGCACCGCATCACCAATTCAACACCAAAACAAACCAGATAACGGCTGACTCATCTGACAACGATGCAGGCAACATTAGTCATTTCTTGGTGAAGTAGTGCCTGTGTGCGGCTGCAGAGTTTTAGTGTTTGTCATCCGTAGTTGAACACTGTGTGTTATCTTTTACATCACCATAGGGGAGGATGGTTCATATAAAAGACTGTTTGACTGAATGTGCTGTTTTTACCAAGAGGAAAGATAATGATATGTGAATAGTGACTGTTAAGTTTTAACAACGATGGCAGCAAACACTTCTAAAGTGTTCTGAAGTCCAGCTGTCGCTGTGATTTTAAACATGATGACTGATTCCCGTTCAGGAACTGACTCATATTTCTCTATCACTGCAGGTTTCCTCTACAGTTGGAAAATGGTCAGACAGTAGAGCGAACTGTAGCCCAGTACTTCAGGGAGAAGTACAACCTGCAGCTTAAGTATCCCCATTTGCCCTGTCTACAGGTGGGCCAGGAGCAAAAGCACACCTACCTGCCCCTGGAGGTGAGAGAAAACACATTGCTGTTCCTTTTTTGTATTGGGTGCCAATTTTAACATAATTCCAAATACGGTTGATGATGATGACCTGCTGGGCAGTTCCCAGGTGTGCTTCAGTTGTGTCAGCTGTATAAATAAGATTCAGGGCAGTTGCACTATGCCCGGAGAACATTTTTGGCTGAATAGTAACCAAAAAATGATTAAAGACACATGCTCATTTGTCCAAACTTTTTCGTGGGTTTTCTTGCAGGTGTGTAACATTGTAGCTGGTCAACGGTGCATCAAGAAGCTGACAGATAATCAGACCTCCACAATGATCAAAGCCACAGCTCGCTCTGCGCCCGACAGGCAGGAGGAGATCAGCAGACTGGTGAGCTGGGAACACGTGTTGAGTAATATGGTTAACGTTGTTACTGTTATGTAATGTATTTTCTTACTAAAAAAGGAGGGAAGAGAATACAAAAACAAATAGTCTCTGTGTATCATGTACTTTTTTTGGCAGAACATGCCCTAAGTATGCCCTGTCATTCAGGTTAGGGTAGGTTTAGGTTATTCCAAGTCTGTCCAAAGATGGGCCTGCAAGCCAAGGTTGGTTAGCAGCAAACAATTAAAATAACAATTTAAGACAATTATAAAATAAACTGTAGTTCATGCTGTTTTATTTTTGTCAGGTAAAAATTTAAATATGTAGGATTTCTACTTATTATTTCCATAATCTGAGCATGGCAGGTAGTGTGACGGGTTGCACTGGATGTCAGTGAATTTAGGGAACTTGCGATGCTAATTCTATTTTGCATTAAAACAAAAACAATACAATACAATACAAAATGTATTTCGTTTTGGCTTGTGGGCCTCCATTAGGTTTAAGACTTGGCCCTCCAGGAAAAAAAACTTTGGGAACAGTTGTACTGTGCATGGTTGAAAGTTAGAGCCATTATACTGGTACTAGCGATGTAATATCTTCAAATCACAGGTTGATTATATATAATGTCTTAACCTTCAGCATTTTATGCTGATTTTGCCGTGTTACATTTAGTTGGACAGGTATTGGCTTTTTGAAATGCCCACATTGTTATAGTTGTCTATACTTGGTTGCCATGCTCCCTATCTTGATATGAAATTGCTTATTTTGTAATCACCTCTCCCAGATTCTCATTTTATATTGTTAACAGAGGCCTGTCTGCATGATTGTCCATTGCATTTGGCCTACCCACGTTCAACAAAATGCCAGAGTCGTAATGACTTTAATGTGTGTGTGTGTGTGAGAGAGAGAGAGAGGCTGCTACAATGTCTGCAGCGTATTGTTTATGGAAAGACTGACAGATTGTACCCTGCCTCTGGCCACCATCAGATTAGCAGAGCACATTTTAGTACCTGTTGTTGCCTTATTAAACAGCGTTTCCCTATCTCTTCTCTCAGGAGCAAAATGACTGGACTTGCTACAGGATATCACTGTAGACATCTCTGTGGTGTCGTTTTCATTTACATGCACAGTTGCTTGAGACTGACAACAGCGTAGGTGGAATGGCAAAGGTTTAGAGACCGAAAAGGACAAACCAAATAGATAAGCTACGTCTGTCAGAACTACATAATAAACTCTGTAATAAAATTGGATATCATGCCAGGTGGGCTCATCATGTACGCTGTGCTTGAAGTCATTTTAGATTAGGGTGCTTGCACCTGGCATTTTTTGGCCACCATTTTTCCTATCCATCAGCATCTCATAAAAATAACTGCAAAACAGAAAATTACATGAAGGAAAATTAACACCCATACAATCTCCAGAAATCACTGTAGCATTTCCACCTACCAAGTACTAAGCATAAGCACAAGGCCCATTTAAAACAATGATGACACGGCCGCTTGGCAAGAGGCTTGACTTTGCATACAGACTGGCTATAGGGGGAAACAGAAGGCTTTGTTCAAAGGTTACAAAATCTGACTATCGGCACCTTGTTATATCTCACATCATTTCAGCCGAAGTGTAGAGATGTGACCGAATTATTTCTTTAACCAAAACAAGCCACAGTGAGTGAGCAGGTAACTTCAGCAGAACACACGTTTACATGTTAAAACCTTTCAGTGCGGCGGTGGTCTTGACAGGACTTTGCTGTCAACTGCTACTGTGGTCTGACTGAGTGTCCAACTGTCCCACCCCTTTTCCCTGCAGGTGCGCAGTGCCAACTATGAGGCAGACCCGTTTGTGCAGGAATTCCAGTTCAAGGTGCGAGACGAGATGGCCCACGTGACGGGGCGAGTGCTACCCGCCCCCATGCTGCAGTACGGCGGCAGGGTGAGCACAGAGCACTTTATGGTACCCTTCCTTTAAATCACGCCCATTCTCTCTGTTTGTCTGACACGCTTTCCCCTTCCTCAGCCTTTATTGCACCGTCTCTAAGGGGAACTAACTCACTGGCTTCTGTTTGTGTTTCATGGTGTCAGTCTTTCTGGCTGTTTTTGTGGTTGAGTCTCAGTAGTGCAATCTTCGAATCTACCTGAAAGTGAACGTATTTTTGAGAGAGCCAAACGGAGCTCTAAACATATTTCTGCCACGGGAGGTATTCTGGATAAACAAAAGATCAGCCAAATCATGTTTGCCAAATATTTTACCAGCATTTACTGAATGTTAATTTTCTTCAGTCAAGAAGAGGAGGTTTGAACAGGTTTCCAAAGTTTGGATAAAGAAACAAATTATTGAGACTTAACCACAGTGCCAATTAACATCTGTTTATCATCTCTGCGGAGACACACCTTTACCATTACACATTTGGTGGGTATTACTGAGAACAATGACTCTGTTCTGCACAGTGTGCACACCGAATTGCATCTGACATTCTATAAATTCAGTCATACAGTGCATCGTACTTTTGCAATAAAATTCAAGGCTCACATCACAACCACATGAAGATATTTGTTATTATATTTGAACATTAATTGTATCTCTAGTGCAGATAGTTTTATTTCTTTTCCAAAGTGTATTTATGTGAATGAGTGTTCATACATTGTGGTATGAATGAATAGTGTGAGTTGGTGTGTGTTGGCAAGTGTGTGCATCCTGTTGTGTCTGCCTGTTTTAACGTGAGTTCGAAAAGTATGAATGTGAGTGTTTGCCCACATAGTCGTGAGTACATGTGGTGAGAATGCATTTTCGTTTCAGAACCGCACTGTAGCCACGCCCAGCCACGGGGTGTGGGACATGAGGGGAAAGCAGTTCCACACTGGGGTTGAGATCAAGATGTGGGCCATCGCCTGCTTTGCCACACAGAGACAGTGTCGGGAAGAAATCCTCAAGTATGATTATTTGCAAATGTCTCTTTTAGCTCGTCAGGTTTTCAAATGTCTTTTTCTGTGATTCTCTTGTCACCGTGAGTGCAGTGATGATGCTCCCTAATGTGTATTTTCGTGACAGTTCAAGAGATATTTCTTACAAATCACTAATCTGTTTTGTCTTTTTGTTCGTTTTTGTCTTCATAAATAGTAATCTGGCATGAATTAATAATTTCTATTGTAAAGACAGAAGTGAGCCTGAGGATTTTGTTTTATATCTTTAACGCTAATACCAAACTATGCATATTCATAATAACCATGCTTAGTATCCATACAAGCAAGATGTCATTGCTCTAATGACTGTTCCTCCTTCCCTCCTGCCTCATCCTTGTGTAGGGGTTTCACAGACCAGCTGCGTAAGATCTCTAAGGATGCTGGGATGCCAATTCAGGGCCAGCCATGTTTCTGTAAATACGCCCAGGGAGCGGACAGCGTGGAGCCCATGTTCAGGCACCTGAAGAACACCTACGCTGGACTGCAGCTTATCATCGTCATTCTGCCAGGAAAAACTCCTGTCTATGGTAAGAAATCTATTTAATTACAATTAATTATTATATGGGAGGCCAGAGATATACTTGTGGGACTGAGTGTTGGTGCAATATTCTCTGCTCCTCAGCTTCTCAAATGTATGCCAATGAAAGAACCATATTGTGCAGAGTTTAGGTTTTATCATGCTGTGATTTTAGTGATCATATCATCAGCAATACTTTTCAAGTTGAGCAGCATTCTACTGCTTTCCTTAATGATTTTGAGAATGTACAACCTTATAGTGCTTGTGCTGCTTTTGTAACACATATTGGAGTTTTAAAAAAATGATAAAGATGATAACTTTTTTTTTGATCCTCACTTTTTGTAACGACCCACAGCGGAGGTAAAGCGTGTTGGAGACACCCTCTTGGGCATGGCCACGCAGTGTGTCCAGGTGAAGAATGTGGTGAAGACGTCACCACAGACCCTCTCCAACCTCTGCCTCAAGATCAATGTGAAGCTTGGAGGCATCAACAACATCCTGGTACCTCACCAACGGTCAGTCGTGCTCTGCTATTTGTCACATGTATTCGAGGTTGACATAAACTAAACCAACACCTGATAAGAAACATGTTACCATACGAGGTAACAGTCAGTATGTTGTCATGTAGCTCAGTATAGCTAAACATTGTTATTTCTCTCAATCAATAGACCATCAGTGTTTCAGCAGCCAGTTATCTTCTTGGGAGCAGATGTTACACATCCACCTGCTGGAGATGGGAAGAAGCCTTCAATCGCAGCAGTAAGTTTCATCTTCATTATCCACCTGACCTGTTGGTTGAATTTATTAACTTATGTTTTCTGCATATGACATTCACTGTTACATGACATCCTGCATTCAGTCATGGAATCTATCAGCCGTCGCCCTTAAGTCATGCTCCTTCTGCTCTTCCTCCCCACCTTCTCTCTCTTTCAGGTTGTAGGCAGCATGGACGCCCACCCCAGCAGGTATTGTGCCACAGTGCGGGTCCAGAGGCCCAGGCAGGAGGTCATCCAGGACCTGGCCTCCATGGTGAGGGAATTACTCATCCAGTTTTACAAGTCAACCCGCTACAAGCCCACCAGGATCATTTTCTACAGGGATGGAGTTTCAGAAGGCCAGTTCAGACAGGTCAGCTCCTTTTTTCTTGGAACATGGAGCGAATTGTACACCAGTCAAACCTGTGTTGAGTTTGGTTTGCAGAATTTTCTCAACTGTTTTATGGGCCATAATTTAAATGTTGTTAAATAAAAACAGTGTGTTTGGGGAGTATGTTTAGCTCTGTAGCTCATACTGGTAGGGATGTGTTTGCTTGAACTGGTAGTTCACTTCAAATCAAAACGTAGGGACAAAATATTCGGTGATAACTGATTTAATGAGGAACATTTTTATAACAGAGGACAGCATTCCTACATTTTTTATATTCAAGCAATTAAATGAATATTATGACTGGTTGAACAGTAGGCCTGTAGAGTAAAGATCCACGTAACCCATATATCTTAGGGCATCGTGAAACAAGAATGAAACACAGATAAGGAAAAAAGAATATTAAGTATTTTAAGAATTGAGTCTTCAAGAGCAGTTTTGACAAACGATATGCATTCTTCCTCTTCTTTTTCCTCAGGTGCTTTATTATGAGCTGCTGGCCATTCGTGAGGCCTGTATAAGCCTGGAGAAGGAGTACCAACCAGGCATCACCTACATTGTTGTGCAAAAACGCCACCATACACGCCTCTTCTGTGCCGACCGCAACGAGAGAGTGAGTCCTCGCACACAAACACACAGACACACTGTGATAATGACACAGTGATGGTACCCATTAAAGTTAGTACAGTGTGTTACATGCTAGTCCATATTCTTTTTTTTTTTTTTTTAATGCTCTGTGCCAGCATGATAAATACTTGAAATGGGTCTCCTTAATTACCTTTTGTTGTCAATTGGACTGTTCACCCACCTAACCCCTGTAATTATCTTCGATTAAAGCATTAGGGCACAATGCAAACCGAAAGCTCTGGAGTGGCACTCAAGGCCCCAAGAGTAAGACTCGGCTAGTAGCAACCTTATTTTCAGTGCATTCACTTATCTATACAGAGCATTAGGCTTTCCAGAGTATTAGGCTTTTAATTGGTTGATTGCAAAGCACTTGGTAGACCTCTGGCCCCCAGGTCTTTATTCATTTAGTGCCTTAAAAGCTTTGTTTTCTGCTGTTCTTTTTCTCCATCTTCCATTTTCTGTTCTGGTTGTTTTTACTTTTATGGTGAAACATGGAGGTAAAATGAAAAAAAACAGCCAAAGGGCATTAATAGGGGCTAACCAATCTTAACTTTGCTTTTGTCAGGTTGGACGTAGCGGAAACATTCCTGCTGGTACTACCGTGGATACGGACATCACGCATCCCTACGAGTTTGACTTTTACCTCTGCAGTCACGCTGGAATACAGGTCAGAGCAATCTCTTGTTTTCTTTGCCCAGCCTTCACTAAAGTCTCGCTTTTGCAGACTGAATCAACAAGCATTCAACTTGAAAATTACACCACCAGGCTACAGAAAAAAGGCCATAGGATTCTGCATTACTCATGTGTTCCAGCTAATTGTCCTTTTAGTTTCCTCCCTTCTTTTAAAAGCCTTGAAGGTTTTAGAATTAGGACAGCACTGCAGAAGCTTTAACTCCTAAGTCCCTTTTGTGCTGTTGTTATTCTTGTTCATAAGAGAGTGTAGTGGTATCTCTCTCTCTATCTCTATGCAGTATAGTTGGTTTGTTGTATTTTTTCATGCAAAGGTTTAATTGTTTGTCTGTGGTCATTTTACCTGCATCTTAAATATGAATCTGATAGTAATACATGTGTGTTATTTAATTCTTTCTCCCAGGGCACCAGTCGGCCCTCTCACTACCATGTGCTGTGGGACGACAACTGTTTTACTGCTGACGAGTTCCAGCTGCTCACCTACCAGTTGTGCCACACCTACGTGCGCTGTACCCGCTCAGTCTCCATCCCTGCGCCAGCCTACTACGCCCATCTGGTGGCCTTCCGTGCCCGCTACCATCTGGTGGACAAAGAACATGACAGGTGAGGAAGGCAGAGAGTAAACAAGAGGTTCTACTTGGATGCAAAGGTCCTGAACTTTTATCTGTGTTTTGATAGTAGCTGTCTTGTATTACAGAATATTGCAGAATGCACCCCATCTTTCTGCACGCATGCCATTATTGTTTGTCATTATAACTGGTCCCCTCCTGTCCACTCTGCAGCGCTGAGGGCAGCCATGTCTCTGGTCAGAGTAACGGACGGGACCCCCAGGCGCTGGCCAAAGCTGTTCAGATTCACCACGACACCCTGAGGACCATGTACTTCGCCTGAGCTCCACTGACCCTCCCCAACCATCGCAACCCTTAACAACACACAGAAACACACACAGACACAAACATGCACACCTGGCTTGCCAGTCAAGGAGTCCTCATATGTGCAAGTCTTGCCCCCAATTCCCCCCCCCCGCCCCCACACGCCTAGTCAATCCGGACCTGACACTGTGCAGAGGAAAGCAGGGAGGAGGAAGGGGAGGAATTACTCCCACACTGGACTGAGGATGCAAACGCTGCTTTAAAAACAAACAAGAGAGAAACTCGGCACTATTATGCAATATTAAACCAGCCAACTAGTTTATTTTTACCCTCATCAGGCCCCTTTTTCATTGCCCCTCCAAACTATTCTTCTTCTGTTTGTCTCTTTTACCTGTGGCCTAGTGAGTGTTTTTCTTGTTTGTTTTTATGTTTCCCTTCCTTTAGCACACTCACTCTTTCAGTTTACTAATCTGCTCCTTTGCCATCTACAGTACCTCAAGTCAATTTGAGCAGCAGCACTTTCACATTCTGTCAGTTTTACTGTAGTTTGTCCTTGACTCTCCCCTTGCATCAGAAATGGGGAAGCAGATAAGGAAGGGTCAGACTCTGGTGTTGTTAAGTGGTGTGTGATTTATTTTGGAATGCAGTTGTTTCATTGGACCAGAGGTCCTTCCAGTTGCCACTTTTATTTTTCCTTCTTCTTCTTGTTTCCTCTATTCTGTCACTTTCCAGTAGCGTAGGGAATCACCAGTTCTTTTGAGCACACTGCCACCTGTTGGCGACGAGGTATAAATGCCCCCTAAAGTTACAAAAAGGAGTTGTTGTCTTCTAAGGTTTCAGATCGGCCTTGTAGCTGTCACATTTAAACAGGGGCAGTTTATTTTGGCTGATATATCAGTTGCTCAACTTCAGCCATCTTTGGTTTTCATTTAAAGTTTAACACTTTTATTTAATTCTGGTTGTTATTTTTCTTCTTCATTATGTGAAACATTTTATGATTTTTAGTTGTTTTTTTTTTAATCATTTAAAATCATGTGAGCTTATGTTTTGTTTTTTTTTTAATCTCGTGCATTCATTTCCCTCAGTGCTTGATTGCACATTTCCCTCTCAGATTTCCATCTGAGATGACGAGTAAATAGAGCTCAATGGTTTATAGATGTTGATGGTTTTCTCTTGTGCAATAATCAGTTGAAGCAAATGGAAGAGGATTTTAGGGGACTTAAATGACTCAAAAGAACAGTTACACATTTCATTCGAAAGTGAGTGTCCTCGAAGAGAGAAAGGTTTGCCACTTGCTCGGCACTTTCTTGTATTGCTCCTCTGTGAGACGATCGATCAGCATGTTTTATGAGTTTGTCCTTGCTGCTGGTGCAACTGCAGTTCTGGTGATTTTAATGTTTTTACTTGAATTGAAGGATTTTATGCGCCTAGGTGGTTTGACAACACTTTATTGTCACTGGGCATAGTTTCAGAATTCCTGATCACCAGTTTGTTAACAAGGCTGATTTTCTTAATTCCTGAGACTAACAAAACTTTTCACCTGACCGCAGCAAAGGGGAGTATAAGGGCCATATAGAGGTAGTATTCAAGTGCCTGGTGGAAGTTAAGTGTTACATGGTCAAAAGCTGCAGAACTCCTTATAATCCTATGATCCTATTTCATTGGGGTAAAATAATCAAAAAGCATATTCTAACAAATAAAAAAAAAAAGACAGCATAGGATGGTTTAAAGCAAGAAAGTTTCACCTGATGCCTCTTACTCTTCTCAACAACTATCTACTGACTTTTCTACACATCTCATTGAAATGATCCTGAGATCAGCGTATTTATTGTGTTTGCCTGTACAGCGGTATTAGCTGTCGGCTTTGCTTCGGAGCACCGTTCAAGCAAAGCAGGCAGGGTTATCTTTTTACTTAATCTTCACCCAATGTGGATCCGCCTGCTGCGGTGTGTTTGAACCTAAAAAGGTCGGATCCAAGGGCGTGGAGTCGGCCTCATCATAAACTGTTTCTCTCAGTAGAAGTCCCGAGTCCAGGACTTGGTTTAGTTCCTATCCATGTAACTGGCCTGGAGTTGCAACTGGCTTCAGAACAATGCTGAGGAGTTAAGTTAGTGACCGATGTTTGCAGCAGATGTACGGCTGACCGTCGTTGTGTGAAATGTGTATCTGGATTATAGTCGCCACTTATCTCCTCTGTGCCGCTGATGACCTGAAGCTCGTCAAGGCGGTGTTTTTACAAGTTATCTGCACTAAAAGAAGCTGTGTTTCGGGACTGAACACAGGCGTGGTGCTACTTTGTCTGAACCTCTATATGAGACTCGAAGAGCAGATGGGTAGGGTTGGAATAAAAAAAAAAAAACAAACGGTAAACCTCACTCACAGGAGAAGGAGGAGGAGAAGACCCCGCTGCTGTGGTTGGTGGTGCGGGGAGCTCTAGGTTTAGGGTTTCTCTCTGTAGTTGTGATCAGCATTGAGAAGTTTGCAGACGTTCCCGTGGAAGGTGACGTACAATGTGGGCTCCCGCATCCGCTGTTGCTTTTGACTGCCTTTCATAGGCTAGGCCTTCCAGCGTGGAAGCCAGTTGGTTTGAGCCTTCGTGATTTCACTAGTGTCTGAAAGCCTTTTTAAAAAGCCAGATCTAAAGTATATTTGTACATTTTAAATTATGTAATGCACACCACTTATTTTTGCTAACAGAAAACAGTGTAGTCTAATTATTAATCTTAGTAATAAATGTATCATGATAAGTAATGGTTAAAAAGATAAAAAAGTTTTATTATTGCAATAGACTGTTGACTTGTTCCTGTGTCACTATAACGTGTAGTGTATGTGTGAACAGTGGTGGGGTTGTTGAAACTAGTGACGTGTGTTTGGACTGTCATACTGTTATTGATAGGGATGTGGACTTAAACCGCCTCTTGCATTGATGTTTGGGAGAAAAAAAAAGCTGCGAGATGTTAAATTCTTATTTCACTCCCTCACTTCTTTTTTTGTAGATGTTCGTACAGTCACAGGTTTGTCACAGAGGAGAGAGAATCGAGAGAGAAAATATTACATATTGTACTGCGAAAGGCATCGTATTTAGACTTTACATCCCTGTTGTGATGACAGACGGTAGGATAGAAGAAGAAAAAGAGTCGATGAATTGAGCAGAGATTGTGCTCCTGAATGTTCTCGGGTTTTCTTCATCTGGTGCTGATGCTTGCTCCTTATCAAATGGGAGAGGAAAAAGGAATGGGCAAGTGGTTTTGAAAGTGTGATCGTGCCATTTCAAAGACACATGTGATCAAACAATATTGTGACAAGGAGTAGTAGTTCTCCATTCCTTTTGTGTTTAAGGCCTTGGGGGGATTTGTGTCAGATTGCAACCTCTGTTGCTTTCCTCTGACTCCTGTGTTTACCCAAGCCACTTCATGTGCTCACAAATACAAAGAGTTAGCCTCCTGATAAATCTGCAGTGTGACAAAGCCTGTAATCTTATTGTTGCTCTCTTTTCCTTTGCTCCCGAACATTTACTCCCCTGTGCCAGAGGACTACATTCCACGGCCAATGTACAATCCCATCCCCCGCCGAAGGCATAAGAAAGATTAGAGCTGAAGGACAATAATGGGGTTTGGTTAGAAAGGTATAGCGGGTTCTGTTATTCATCCAAGTCTTTGTGATTCAGAAGGAATCAAAGCTGATCAACGCTAACTTAATGCGGCACGTTGTGTTGATGTCTGGAGGTTAATTGCAAGAATCCATTTAGAATTCGCTCTCTTCTCCCCTGTCTCTAATGGATGTTCAGATTGTGTATAAATTACTCTCTCGAGGGCAATTGAACACACGTTTACATAACAGAAGTGTTTGCCTTGCTTACAACTAAAATGTCATCAGCTCTGCTTCGCAAATATTTAGCTAGTAGAGAAGTGACCTAACACGAGCAAGACCATTTGGGCCATGTGGAAGTGAAACGCTTGAAGGGATACAAACACATTATTTATTTTGGTTAGTTTTTCCTCAGCAGATATCAGTGTTGCACAGCAGGGGAGTGTACTTGTGTGTCCTTCCAGTTCTATTAAGATGACAAGTTTGATTTGACTGAATTAAAAGGGCATGCTCAGCTCACAGCTGGCAGCTAGTTGTGCCCTTTGGCTCTCAATTAGAATTGCTAACAATACATACTTACACAAGTCTTTTTGTGGAAGCTGAAGATCAAACACCTTACCCACACAGTCACACACTCTCCAGTGAAGAAAAATGGCCAAATTAACTCAAGAAGGTCAGTGTCTCCCCTTTTGTAAGTGGAAGTCAAAGTTGTATTCCATTTCGAGTAATTGATCAATATCCCTAATTTTGGTTGCTCTTTGCAGTGGAAGGTAGCAATGGAGTGAGAAAAAGTCCACAGAAAGTGCCTTTCCTCTTGATGGTGCTGTCAATTGAAAGATAAAATGTAAAATCAAACAAATAGAATCTCCTTTTCAAGAACACATTGCAGTGCGGGAATGGCTGCATGCACACACACTCACTGTACACGTTTTTGGTGGGTTTCTTTTTTTAGAGACGGCGATGCAAACTCGTGTTTCATGCGTTTAGATTGTCAAGCCTCCGTAGAAATAGAGTATATGCCAAGTATATGATTGTGGTTGAGCTTTCGCTTCCTAGTGCATTTAGTGTCTTGGACCAATGGTGTCGTTGGTACAGTGGAATGTGCGTTTGGGTGGGAGGTCAATGGGGGTGGTTGGTGGGGGTCGTAGCTGACACTAGCGTGGTGTGACGCAGCCCAGCCCACGAATGACAAACATAGCACAGCACTTTAGAGACTGCCACTCTCACTCAGACACATAGCCAACAGGTTTGGATCTCTGTCCCTCCACTCCCCTTCTCTCTCCTGAACGGAGAAGAAGAGGAGGAGGAGGACGAGAGGGTCCAAAACCTCAGCGTAAACGAGGAGTCGAAGGGATGTGTGTTACCAAACAAAGCAGCCGGTCATTTAAAGCGTGCCTCATGCTCTCGTGACTTTGTTGGTGGCTCGGTTGAGTCAGCCTGCTCTCTAACGACGGCTTCCCTTGTGGAACTGCCACTCGATGCTTTGTTACAGCTAGGGCTGGGTGTCAAAACACGATATCAGCACCTCCCAGATTCTGGTGTCAGAATTTTAAAATGTCCCCAGACATAAAAAAAGGTTTTACAATAGCCTGTTCTTGCACTGAGGAATCAATGTTTTTCTTTTTGAAGGGCATTTTTACCAAGTAATTCAACATAACAGGATGGAAATCTTCTTGGAAAATAGCTTCTTTTTCCCCCCCACAGAAAATGATTTGGTCTGCTGCGTAGTGAAGTCATTCTGAAGTGTCATTTTTACAGCAGGCACAGAGATGAAATCAGACAGAACCAGTGTCAGTATTGAAGCTTTTCTCACGATGCCCAGCCCTAGTAGCAGCCCATGGCATTCTTTCATCGTAGTGCAATGCCCTGCCATGTGTCTTGTCCCTGATGGAGGAAAATGTGTGCCCAGCAGTATCCCTGTCTTGAGCCTGTAGGGTGCCGGCTGAAAACCAACAGTGGTCTGTAGTTCTGTGGGTACCTTTCCAGTCCAGGGGGTGAAGTCTTTCTATTACAAGAGATCTCTAAAAACACTGCACCTCACTTACCTTGGTATGCTGCATATGTTATACTACATGAAAGAAAACTGCAAATTGCTTTTATTATGACATATAATGCTTGAGTAATGCCTGATTGCGATATTCTTATACAGTAACTATTTTAGAGTCAAAATAAGTATAACTGTAAAAAAAATATTCTGTTTTGTCTTAACACTTATCCGATTTTGAGAAGTTGTTCTTGAGCCGACTTTTATTTTGTTGTCCTATTTAAATGTGTCGTTCTTTAAATTTATATATGAAATATATATATGCGGAATATTTTATGGTGTATTTATTGAGAGTGCGTTCAAGCGGCTGGAGTCTCCGCATCCTATATTTTTTGCAGCATGGTGGGGGTGGAGCCAAGAGGACGAGGCCTTTAGCCCCTCCCCCTCCATGTTGACGCCTTATTCTCCGAGACACGCAAGCACAACAATATGGAGGGGGGGGTGCGAGGTGGAGGAAAGGGATGAGGTGGATTTGACTTGGCTATGCAGAGCTGGGTGTCAGCTCTCCCTTCTCCTTTTCTTATTATTCTTTACCCTCCACTCTTCTTTTGCCACCCGAGAAGGTCGAATGCCAGCCCCCACGCGTTGCAGCTCATCTCTGACGAAGGGAACCATTTCTGTACCACACACTGACTTGTTTTTTTTTTTTCTTTTCCCATCCCAAGCTGCTAATTGGTACGTTAGCCATGTAAATTCCCCGAGCCAATAAATGGCAGGCGGGAGAGCATAAAATTAAAAAAGCAGCTGGGGAAGGAAAGAAAGATGTTGGAAAGGCAGAACTCTTTGGATCACGGTGAAAATCTTAGCGTAGTTGTTGCTTCTTTCCTCTTAAAATTGTCTCCTGTCAAGGTTTTTTTTTTTTCTTTTTTCTTGTGCCACAACATTTTACAGCAGCAACAGGTCTCATTCCAAGACATGCCTCAGCCTTAAGTGTGTTCTTACATAAATGTCAGATTTCTGTGACTTTGCAATGCCTGTGTTGGGTGGCCTACAAAGAAAACAAGCCTACATACTTGATCTACCCCGAGTTCCCCAACCAGCATCCTCATCTCTTCTTGTTTCTCACGTAAACCACTAACATTGCAACAGAACTTAGTGAACTCTGATGTACGAACACGTGTAAGCTTTTAAAAATTTTCTTTTTCCTTTTTTCTTTTTTTACTCATATATAAACAGAAACCAGGTCTGGGTTTAAACAGCGTTTGAACACTGTTCGTGGCATTTGTTTTAACAAGATGAGCAGTGCTTACTGCCTCAGGACAATTCAGAAAGCCCATCCATCCATCCATTCATCCACAATATGTACTGCACGTTTCAAATGACTTCTGAATCACATGAAATCAGACGCTAATTTGACATCTGTACTCATCCCTGTCTCGTCATCGTATTGTTGTTGATGGCAAAGCCAAAGAACAGTATTCTCAGATGCGGTTTGACTCTGGCCTGACAGGAACTAGGATGTTCCCCATAGTGCTGGATTACAGAGACCTGTGCCTGTATAATGCAACAAGGATGAGTTGTGTTGTGATGAATTGCTGTTCTTTTCTTGTTTTGTTTTGTTTTTTTTTAAACTTTTTTTGTTGGTTCTCCCCATCACCCCATCGGAGGATCAGAGACATGGAGACTTTGAGTGTTGTCAATCCTGTTCCAAGATAAATAGGCCCTCTGTCCATTAAACCAAATAATAATGTTGGTTTAATAAGTGTTTACTGTAATGTTTACTCCCATGGCTATCAGATGTTTAACCTGTTTTCATCCCATTAGCATTCCAATAATGACTTTGAACCAAATATTGCACAAGAGATTAGGCACCTGATGCTGTTTTCTCCCCTTGTATAAAGACAGATATTTCACAGTGGCCAAGGATTTAACACGTTGATTTGAAATGTGTACGCTGATTGTTCAGATTATGTTCAATGTAGCACCTCGCTCTCTAGTCGGTTTTACTTCAAACTAAAGATCTTGGGTGGCTCTGATACGTCAGCGGGAGGCACCAGCAATCGGATGTGCACGTCGAACAGTGACAGAAGCTTCACCACCAGATGATCCATGTCTCCGTCTCTCTGTATGTTGCAAAGGCTCTGTTGTACCAACAGCCCTATTCCTTTCAGTTTTAATGTCTTTCTTTTGTAACTCTCTCTTGTAGTTTGTTGGCCTTTTAGCGTTGCTTTGCTTCAGTTTGAAGTGTATCTTTGACTAATACTTGCAATAAAATGCTTTGCTTTACCTCAGTTGTCTTCGTGAGATTGTGTTAGAAGTGCACAATAAATGTTTTGTATGTACAAAGTGAAATTGTAGGGACTGTTTTAAATATTTAGGAGTACACAGTGGAAACATTTTGTCTTGTCACAATAAGTAAAATTTCATACTGACTCACTCACATCTAATGTCAGCATGCTAATAACCGTCACAAGCTGTTCAGCCTCCACACATCAGCATTTTTTTCCAGACGTAAGGAGGTCCTAACATTTCCTTTGTGTGTTGCATCAGGAGAGAAGATTGTGCACAACGGCACTAACGTGTGTCCTTCCAGTTCTATTAAGATGACAAGTTTGATTTGACTGAATTAAAAGGGCATGCTCAGCTCACAGCTGGCAGCTAGTTGTGCCCTTTGGCTCTCAATTAGAATTGCTAACAATACATACTTACACAAGTCTTTTTGTGGAAGCTGAAGATCAAACACCTTACCCACACAGTCACACACTCTCCAGTGAAGAAAAATGGCCGAATTTACTTAAGAAGGTCAGTACAGTCAGTAACTACACGTGCTCCAAACTCATACAGTTGGGTTGTAGGAGTTTGTGACCGTATTCATCATCTTGGTGTGTCGTGTTGCTACATCTGGTGACCTGATTGGGAATGCTGTGAGCTTTGTAGGTAGCTCTTCATGAAACCAAAACAAGCTCGATGTCATGGTGGGGCTATGGGGAATCTAGTTAATCTCTCTCCTTCTGTGTATATCTATATAAATATATATATATATAAACATACATATACATATATATATACATATATATGAATATGTATGTAGTTTCAGTAGAAGTTTCCTGAATTGATTCAGTCTGATATCAGGGAAGAGCAGAAGGCACATTAACACAGTTGAAAATTTATTGTGGCAATATTAACCGAGCGAGCAGCGCAGTTAACTCAAGCTACCTGCAAGATCAATGCGATCAAGTCACTGCTTACTGCCTCTCACGATTAGGAGAAATTATTCCATTTTAAAAACACATACTTTATGTACACTGAAACACACATACTAACAGCACGCAAAAAGTGAAAGAGGAGGAAAACATCAGAGCCAAGTAGGCAATCAAGAGTCAGCAACTCTGCTGAGCTGTTTCCACTGAGTAGCTCAAGTGTGCACAGGTGAGACATGTGGGGCAGAAGGGAGGAAGGCCTAGCTGAGAGGTGGTGCGAGTCGCTACACAGCCCAAAACAGGTGTTTTCATTTACCTGATCGCCTGATTAGTCCTCTTTGATGGTGAATGCTGTCACCTGCACTTCCCCTTTGTTGCTGCTACTGTTACGTCCAGACAAATAATCTCTATATTCTGCATTTCACTTCATTTTCTACATATCTTCACACAGTCAGTCTGAGCAGAGGTTTAATTAGCCCCAAAGACTGAAAACACATGCCGTGGATGACTGCAGCTTTTAAAATTTGCCTTGACAGGAATAGGATAATAGTAATAGTTAGGTAACTGAAAACCCTTAAATATGTGCACAGATTTCATGAGCAAAATGCTAATGTCAATATTATAGGCTTCAGAAATCACAGCCCTGCAGTATGATCTTAAGAGCAATATAAAATTGCTCCTTTCTTCATTTCACAGTAGGCTTCCCAGTCACGATTGGAGAACAGACCTTGCACCATGCTGATTCTGAAATTCATGCCTCGAGGAAGAATCAGTCCTGTTCTTTATGAGTTTTTAACAATATTCGTTTGTTTTAAACCCCCCATGCACTTAATCTCATTTATATATTTTCCACACATGGTGAGTACAACCTTGGACCTGAGGTACTGGACACTGAGTAATTCCTTTGCAGAAGAAGCTTATCAAATAAAAATTATTATTAATATTATTATTAATCTCTCAACCGCTAATTTAATGGTTTAGTAGTTAACTCATTTGCAGTGGTATTAAACCAGTTTTTTAAAAATTTTTTTCCAAGCAACAGCACAACTTAATGAGAGAATCACAACCCAACAGCAAACAGTCATTGCTGAGCAGAAACCCACGGCATCATTAAAGCACAGAGATGGATGCTCTGTGAGAGATGCTCTGCAGGGTGGGACTCAACACTGATTATGTTCACATCCTAACTGTCACAAACAGCTTGGTCCCCATGCGCCCAGCAACACCCAACCCGCAAAATGATGGTGTTAATTTCCCTACATCATTAAGATAAGGGAAAGTCAAAGCGTTTCGTCAAAGCGGCGCCCCTCTGTAGGCCTGAACGCAGCTGCCACAGCCTCTCGTTCGCTGTGACCAAACCCTCTGTTAAAAGCTAAATCAGAAAGTGTGCTGCTCTGTCTGACTGTAATTACAAGCGTTTCCGGCCAATCAGGGATGTCACATCGGGTTCTCCGCTCACAGTTTTGAACAATTAAAACACCCTAACCCTAACCCTAACCCTAACCCAACAACGGAGGCTGTTTGATGAGGTTGGGCTTCAGCTTAATCTGTCACATAAACAAACAAATAAAAGGCATGTGTCATTCAATTAGTTTGATTATGTTGTGAAGCTGTTCACTGTTTAGCTGTGGTTGTTTTTATGTTCATTTGTTTATTTTTTATTGTCATGTCTTGCTCTTGTGATGTGTTTTGTTGTTTGCAATCCTGTTTGCTGCTGTAAAACTGTCAGTTTCCTCACTGTGGGATTAATAAGGGATTATCTTATTTTATGACTTGATTGCATTTGAATATGAATTGGCATTGAATATGCCAAATATGTTTTACTGTGGATTTTGAAGATTTTTAAAGTATAAAACTGATGCTGATGACCACGATGAGACTGAGATTGTAAAACCAAAACAGAAGCTTAAACGGTCCTCACAACTGGATCTTAATTCTGCATGGACTTCTTGCGACAAGCAACCCATTTCACAGTGAAAATCACAAGCTACACAGCAGAAGATAAAGTGGTATATATTAAACCCCTTCAGCGGCTGCAAAAATTACCCATTAAATGTTCAAGTGACGAAGACAATGTGTCAGAGTCATCAAAACGCAATTAGATGCATTGTTCCAACACGGGCCATTTGTCTGAGTACTTTTACTTTTGAACATGAATATGCCAAATATGTTTTACTGTGGATTTTGAAGATTTTTTTAGTATAAAACAGGCTGATGAGCGCAATGAGAGTGAGAATGTAAAACCAAAACAGAAGCCGAAACTGTCCTCACAACTGGATCTTAATTCCGTGTGGACTTCTTACGACAAGCAAGCCATTTCACAGCAGTCACACTAATTTGTCCCATTGCTGGTATGAAAATACTGATTAGTGCAGCTTCAGCACTAATTCATTTCATATACTAATTGAAATGCCAGTTAATATTTGGTTCTGTTTGGTACGTTTGGCAACTCTCACAGCCATTTTGGCAGACTGACAACTTTTTGCAGGTGACCAGATGTGATAATTCAATAATTTCGAAGGTAGAATGTTGTCAAATTTTCTGGCTGAACCCTTAAAAATCACTCGGCCAGTGTGGGGGCATCGATCATGCCTGTTGGAGAAATGTCTCCCTTTCCACCTCACATGAGTTCAACTATTGATGCCCCAGAAATTCAGGGAGGCAACACTTTGTCATAATTACCAAAGCAGCTACATAAATAGATCTAATTAAAATAAACACCATCTGAAACCATGTGTCAGCTTTAATACAGCTCTGAATTGCTGTTTTTATGAATGGGTTTACGAGGTATGTGAACGTGCAGACAGGTCCGTCAGCACCTGGCTGAAGTGCACAGGTGTCTCTCATATGGCTGATAAGGTGAACAGGACAGAAGGCTGCACATTCTTCCCATCTATTTTTCTTCTTTTTCTTCTCATTAAAGGCTGTTTTGCTGAAATCTTGAATTCATCAAAATGAATACAAACACAACTACACGATGTGCCCTCATTTGCTTTCCCTTTTCTTTTCCCTCTTGTGCTTCTTGCTGTCATCTCTGCAGGTTTCCTTGATTAGCTAATGATGATTAGGTGTGTCTGTAACGCTGTGACCTGGAAGTTATAAAAGGACGACTTCAGAGCAAACGAGTGACAGCACTCTGCTCAGACTTATGTGGCTTTTTTTTCTGGTTTTTTTTTGGTTTTGATGGAGGTTTCTTTCTTCACAAAATATCAGTTATGTGGGGGTTTTGAGTCAGTGAGTCAGGCAGGCACCTGATCAGCTTAGCTGTGGGTAGGAACAGGTTCAGTTAAACTGGCAGCAGTTTGTTAAACTGGAGCTGGTTGTTCTGTCAAAATGAACTGAAGTTTAGATGAACTCCAGCTTAACAGGATGTATGCTGAAGTTACCTCAAGATCCACTCATCACATTTAGAGAAATGTAACATAACAGTTTGTAGTGGACTGGTTGAACGGCAGACATTTTGTCTCGTCGCAGCCACAGTGGCTCAGTCCCAGTCAGCTGTGTATCACATCAAGCAAACAAAATCCTGTCACTTTGGACTCATACTTCTACACCACTACAATTATTTAATAATGTCCATTACTTTCCAGACAATGATTAATAATGCAAAATACACTATACAGACTAAAGTATTGGGACACCTGACCATTACAACAACAGGGACTTCAATGACGTCTCATCCTAAACACACAGACAGCTTTGCAGCTCTAACAGCTTCCACTCTTCTGTGAAGGCTTTCCACAACATGTTGGAGTGTTTCTGTGGGAATTTTTGTCCATTCATGCAGTAGAGCATTTGTGAGGTCAGACACTGATGTTGGTCCAAAAGAAGCATAGCATTGTCCAAAATGTCTTGGTGTGCTGAAGCATTAAGATTTCCCTTCACTGGAAGTCAGGGGCCGAGAAACCCTGAAAAACAGCCTCATACCACACCTGAATTGAACAATAAAGAGGTGTGTCCTAATACTTCTGTATATATATTGTGTAATCCACAAATGCATACAAAATGCATTTAATCTAATCAATATTTTAGTGATCTTGAGAGTGAAAAAAGAGTGAAAAAAGATAAAGTGGTATATATTAAACCCCTTCAGCAGCTACAAAAGTTACACATTAAACGTTCAAGTGACGAAGACAATGTGTCAGAGTCATCATAACGCATTTAGGTGCATTATTCCAACACGGGCCATTTGTCTGAGTACTTTTACTTTTGATACTTTAAGTAAATCTTTTTCTTTTTTTTTCAGTTGCTGGGCTTTCACTTGTAACAGAGTATTTCTACACTGTGGTATTCCACTGCATACAATCCTACATCACACAAAAACCGCAGACGCAGTTGTTATAATTTGTTGAGTTCCTGAGTTCCTCCTGCTAGCAATGAGATATCCGTCTTTTCAGTGGCTTGTAGTTTAAACGCTCACCAGCAGAAGGAGCAGTTCACCAAGAGAAATGCTGGTCTGATAAGGAAAGGAATGAGCTGCTGTGTACAGAATGTCCGACAGGATGTGAAGGGTGTGTCTTCGTTTTGGAAGCTGAAGCCAGAGGTCAGGTACCAGAGAGAAATCACAATGAGAGCTGAAATGGAAACATTAAGAGTCCATGTGGACAGAAGGATGTTTGGACATGCTGGATGGAGACTTATGGGAAAGATCAGACGTGATGGCACGTTTTCCTCTTACATCACAGGATGTTTACGTCGATATTTCAGTGCTGTATCTCTGAGCGTGACATTTTTTATTTTACCTTTTAACCTCTGCCGTTGCTCCAGTCAAGAGGGTGGATGATGATGATGCACAGGGAAACCAGCTTGACTCACGGGCTGCACAACACTATCTCCTCTGTCCCGTAGATGACAAATGACTTGATAGCACAGGGAATTATCGCAGATGTCAAACTGCAAAAGAGGATCCTCCGGCTCCAGAAGGCCATCCCAGCACACAGTTTGGCACCTGCTGAGCTCAGTCAGCAGCAAATATTGAATTAAAAACACCCCAAAGTTTGTGTATGTAAGCATAGTTTGTGATTGACCGTCTGCTGAGTGAATATTTGGCTCTGTTTAGGGTTTCTGGAGTGACAAAGATTTATTTTGATGCACTTTGATTAAGCTTCATGGACATCCTTTAAAAAAAAAAAAAATCTCTTATGGAATACTTTGACATTTTGGAAAATACGCTGAATTGCTTTCTTGCCGAGGGTTGAGAAGATGAATATGCCTTCCACTCTTGTGTGTGTCCAGTAAATATATGACTACGGCAACAGCTGGCAGTGTTGAAAGATTGGGCGGTTTTCCACCTTCCTCTTTGAAATTGAGTTGTTATATAATTTGTGCTACTTTTTAATAAAATTTTGGTAGTTTCCACCTATGAAAACTTCAGTATTTATAACTTATGATAGTTCATATAAGACTTAATTTTTAATGTAACTTTAAAAGAGTGTAGAAAGAGTTTGACTATTGTCATTTAAAAATCTCATTTACAGCAAATTAAAAGTTTGCTAGTGATATCTGAGATTGTCCCCATCCAAACATGTGCAAAAAGAAAAGCAAATAAGCACATTTAACCCAAGTGTGAAACTTGTGCTTGAAGAGCCAAGAAGATCGTAACACCCAACTTATTCTGTGATATGAGCAACTCTGAGTCATTGACTATAAATAGCTGGTCACGTTTTTCTCTAATCACACCAGACCACCCATTCTCCTTTTGTTAACCCCTCACTTGTCCCCATCTCTACAAACATGAATACGTATAGTTCTGGAAAGGAAATCCAGCCGTGATAAGAGTAACACGACTGGAACGCACAGAGAGACATTGAATAATTGGGGGTCAGTGGAGGGAAGACTGGTCGTTGATGTTTCTCATGGTGTCTCATGGATCAGCGCTCCAGAGGACAATCCACACCACAAACAATAATCTGAACCTACGACTCGGCTAGTGTGTGTGTGTGTGTGTGTGTGTACACCACTAAAAGCAGACATGCTGATAAGATAATATTTAGCTGTCAGGGATCAGCGTGCAGTCTTTCTTCTTTATCGGCTGCATGAATTATGATGGACCTATCTAACATTTCCTAGTCATTCTTCGGTTAGTGTACACGCATGAGACCTCACAGTCTCGCTATAATAAATCTGATTATTCACAGAAGATTCTGCTGGAGATTTTATACAAAAGTCAATAAAAGAAAAAGTACACACCCCTGCTTTCCCAAACCAAGGCAGTGTGCTAATATCCCATCATTGTGAATTTTAGCCCTGCTAGCAGTGTGGCTATTGCTAGTCTGATGGTCAGTCCATGGCTTTGGTCCAGACTGAGTGGACTGCCATCAGATTTTACACAACATTCATGATGCTTAGAGGACGAATTCTTGTCTTGGTGATCCCCTGACAGACACTGAAGTCATAATGTCTGTTTGTCCAGTGCTTCTGTTTGTGATCAAATACCTGCAAATCAACTGACATTTCAATTAGCCTTAGTTGTATTGTTGTTTGGTGCTAATTAGCAAACATTAGTGTACATGCTAAACTAAGATGGTCACCATTAACTGCTAGCATGTCGTCATTGTGAACATGTTAGCATGCTAATGTTAGCATCTAACTCAGAGCACCACAACAGCATGTTTGTGGAGTAATTTCTGAGTCAGAATTACAGTTACGTTTGATATTTTTTTCATTTTCTCTGCAGAAACCTGGTTTGCACTCCTCTCCTCTGTGGTACAAAGGAAGCCACATTAGGCTTTAGCTGCACAGAAAACACAATCACGATCAATGTAGGCTTTGGCTTTAGCGAATGTAGAATATCACCAGATTTATTCTTTAAGACCAGATTTAATTAATGTACATCAAGCTTGAGCCAGCTTCAGTGGCTCTGTGGCTTGCAGGTTCAGCTCCACATGATGGATGTGCTGTTCA
The DNA here is from genome assembly GCF_020382885.2 of Scatophagus argus. Taxonomy (NCBI): domain Eukaryota; kingdom Metazoa; phylum Chordata; class Actinopteri; family Scatophagidae; genus Scatophagus; species Scatophagus argus. Next base: position 20,530,816 of record NC_058501.1, read on the forward strand.
TGCACCTCCATCTCCTTCAAAGCCTGATGGGAGGCGCGTGAATGCAAGGGAGCACAGGGCAGACAAACAATGCAGAGGGAGCAGCGCTAATGGGCTCGTGACTTGGGGGATTTTGGCACAAATCTTGGTGAGGGAGCCATTACAGAAATGGCCTGCCCTCCCTTTTACACTTACATTATCAAAAGTATTCTTGAGAGGGATAATCTGCACGGTGAAGTGTGTGTTCTATATTGCCTACATTTGCAGCTGTACAGACAAAGCTGAGAAATCTTTAGAAGACACTCAGAAACTCAGCGACAGTATGACTTCAGTGGTGAGTCATCTGTATTCCACACGCTTCACCATCCAGTTCTCGTTCAATTTTCACAATATTTCATCACTGTCTTTTCCACCTCGGGATACAGCCTCAGGGAGTGATAATCTTTATCTACTACTCTTGTATCAGTTTTAAGGTCTGGAAATATTAAATTTCTGTAGCTGCTAATAGAGCGACTTTTCTTTGATATATTTTCGAATTACTGGCATAGAAAGCTGAAACAGTCTGAAGCTCCCAGAGACACACCTAAATTCTCATGGCAGATGTTCAGTTGCTTTTTCCTCCCACGCCCGATTTAACTTGTCCCGCCTTTGGCCTTTGGCTCTGTGGTCCACTGGCGTGACGGGTTGTGCTGTGAACATTTACATTGCTCGTGAATATGTTGGTGTATCCAAAGTTTATATATTTCACACACAGTTTGCAGTCTTGGGGGTGAACACCAAGAATATTCTATTTACAATATACTGTCTATTATGTAATTTACTTCTGATACTGGTGAAAC